>NC_050451.1:45635595-45935595 GCF_903995425.1 Onychomys torridus
CTGAATCATTTGATTTTACCTTAATTCATTAATCTTTCAAAAACTCTCATCAGTGGCTCCTCTCCGGACTATGTTGTTGGCTCACTGGAGTAGGCTAATGTAGACACTTTCCAAAAGGAGCCTCTGGTGTCCTGGGGGTTCTTCTAGCCTTGTGTTTTTCATATGCATCATGCTGTGATACCTTCATTAGACTACATGCATTTTAGGGGCAGAGATTTTCCCAGTTCAAATGTTTCCCCATTGCATGTGTACATATATACATATTTAGTAATTGTTTACTAAATACTGATTGAATGAATGAATAATGAACAGAGACAGTACAGAGAGTGACACTGATGTTCCCAGACTTGGGTGTCTGGGTGTGTAAGCTAAGAGCAAACAACAGGTGTGAAGTGTGCACATTTCAGGAGGGGGAGAGTCAAACAGGGGGATATTCTACGCTCAATTCTTGTTTTCTGTTTTGGTTTGGTTTGGTTTTTCCAGACAGGGTTTCTCTGTGTAGTTTTGCACCTTTCCTGGAACTTACTCTGTAGCCCAGGCTGGCGTAGAACTCACAGAGATCCACTGCCTCTGCCTCCTGAGTGCTGGGATTACAGGCATGTGCCACCACTGCCCGGCTTCTATGCTCAATTCTTTAGTAGATATTGCAACAGCACACAGATGTCCAGGTAGCTTAGCACAAATACTTCAACAGATATCCATAGAGGGTGGACAGGCAAGGTGGCTACGGATGATAACTTCCGGGAGATGGTTTCCCCAGGCTTGGGGCTTCTCAACTGTCCTTCCCTCACACTTCTAACAAGCAGCTTTGGAATCCACTCCAGAATGCATGGGTCTGAGTGACGAGGCTTCAGAGCACTGACCTCGGCTGTAATCAGGGTTCTGCTCTCCTTTGTTTTGACTGGAAGAAATGGAAATGAATGAGTTTGAGAACCAGTACCTCAGAGCTGGGGTAGATGCAGTCCCTGCTCATGCGTGCTGTGCTTGCTCACCGGACTCCATTTGGTGGCGTGGGGGCTACTCCTCAGTTCTATTCTTTTCTTTGGCACAAGGTCCTATTCACTGTTAGAGTCCATTCTTGCCCTGCTATGTTCTGGAAACTTCGATTAGGGTGACAAACCTGGAAGCTTGTCATGGGAAGGCCGTCGTTAGCAAAAGCTTCCTAAACTCCTTCATCAGACGTCAGGCACTGGGCTCCGTCCTTCAGAGCAGTTCGTCGTACGAATCTCTAACAGGCAGAGGTAGTGATGAACAACGTTCCCATATTTGTGTTGTTCATTTTCTTCACTTACAAACGGTGTTCGTCACAGAGCACACACAGAAAATTCCTAGCTGAACTCATTCGAACTGTAATTTAAATGCAATTAGGAGGAACTCACACTATATGCCTGTAACTCATAGTTTCCCACCCTGAGTGGGAACTGATGCTCATGACCATCCTTCAAGGAAGGTACCAAGGGAGCAGGAGAGCAGGTTAAGGGGCAGCTGCCGGGAAGGGAAGGAGATCAGGCTGTGAGTGGGAGGGAGGGCAGAAGTTCCTCCCTGGAGAGGCTCCTCCCAAGAGGAAATCCTGGAGGCAGAACAGGCTAGAGCGACAACCTGCTGACAAGACTAAGATGTGACAGTGCTGGTGGGTGGCTGAGCTGGGAGGTGAAGGCCAGTGTGAAGGTGGACGTCAGCAGGTCAGACAGATGGGCCACGTGGCCACTCAGGTCTCCTTTCTCCAGGCAAATTCCAGCTTCCAAGAGAGACTGCCCTTCCGGCTCAGAAGTACCCTGGGACACTTTCAGCCAAACTGTGTCTAGCTTCTGCTACTGACTCGGCTTCAGACAGACTCCTGCTTCACAGGAGAACAGGATAAACCAAGGTCAGATGGAGCTGCTGGGGGAATGGGCCACCATGTTGGAAAGGAGCTGGATGGGAGCCTTGTGTTGAAAACATAGGGGTATGGTCTGAGTGGACCCTAGAGCCACCATGCAGTCTGACTCCTTGAAAAATGGAGAGAAGCAATCTGAAATAGTACTATGGGCAAAGGTACTGGGATTAATCGGTGATGAAGAAAAAGCTCCTTTCTACTTGGTTGGGCCGTAATGCTCAATGATTTAGAGTACATTTACTTATTTAATAAGACTGGGTAGCCAAGGCTGGATTTGAATTCTCTATGTAGCTGAAGCTGGCCATGAACTCTTGATTCTCCTTCCTCCATCTCTGGTACCGGGATTATGGGTGTGCATGACTACACACGGCATACAATGTGCTAGTCACAGGTGGTGAACACTTTCTTCAGCAAAAGACTGTCAGCAGATCTCTGCGGTGTGACAACAGCTGAGGTAAGATGTTGCTCACAGAGAAGGCAGAGGCCAGTACCCACTGGACCTGTCAGATGTAGCCACTGTCCAGCTGCTCTGGGAGCAATTCAAGAAGTGCGCACTAGGCGTGAAGACAGTAAGTATGAGCTTCCCAGGGCTGCTATAATAAGGAACCCAGGCGGTGTGGCTTAAAACAACTCAGACTGTTCTGGAGGCTAGAAAATGAGGTCAGGGTGCCCACAGTGCCTCGGAAACTCTGGGCAGATGCCTCCATGCCATCCCACCTTCTTGTGTGGTCATCAAGCCTTGTTCCTTGTCTTGCAGCCTTATCACTCTAATATTTACCCACTTTTTGTTTGATTGTTGGATGACCTAAGTTGTTTGTTTTTGCTTACAGGGTCACACCATAGCCCGGGCTTGGATCACACGTGTGTGCCATCATGCTTGCTACTGGACTAAATTTCTTTCTTTCCTTCTTTTATTCCTACCTCCCTCCTTCCCTTCCTTTCTCCTTCTTCTTTTGTGATGCTGGTAATGGAACCCAGCCTGTGCTAGACTAATGCCCTACTACTGAGTTATATCCCTAACTATTGGCTTATTTTTTTTTAAAATTAGGTATGCGTATATGTATGTTTGGTGCTCATATGTGTGGGTGTATGGTTGTATGAGTGAGGAGACTAGAGGACAAGCTTAGATATTCCTCAGGAGCTGCCCACCTTGTTTTGTTAGTTTTTTAAATTAATTTTTAAATTAGTTAACTTTATTACTGTGTGAGTATGTATGTGCACGGTGTGTGTGTGTGTGTGTGTGTGTGTGTGTGTGTGTGTGTGTGTGTTTGAATCAGAGAATAACTCATGAGAGTCAGTTCTCTCCTTCCACTGTGGGTTCTAGGGATTGAACTTAGACTGTCAGGCTTGCATGGGAAGCACTTTAATTGAATGAGCCATTTTGCTATCTTGACCTTATTTTTTTAATTTATTTTTATTTTTAATTTTTTTATATGGGGTTTTACTTTATAGCCCTGGTTGGCCTGGAACTCACTGAGTCAACCAGGCTGGACTTGAAATCACAGAAATCTGTTTTACGATCTCTCACTTGCCTGGAGCTTACCAAGTAGGCTAAGCTTGGTTGACCAGAAAGCCCCAGGGATCTACCAGTTGCTTCCATAACACTGAGATTACAAGTGTATGCCACCATGCCTGGCTTTTAGAATGTGGGTTCTGGGGAGTGAACTCGGGTCCTCGTGCTTGAGAGGCAAGAATTTTACTCACTGAGCCACGTCCCAAGCCCTCTGGCTCAAGTTTTTAAAATGGAATTGTCACTAATTCACCCTAGTTGTCCAGGCTCTCAGCAGTCAGATACTCTAAACAGCCAAGGCCGTTTCTTCCTGGCAACAGTCTTCCTAAAGAAGGCTCTTAGCTATCCACCTACAACCCGTGGACCCCTTGTCCAGTGTCTTTCCTTCATCGTCATCTTGAACATGCTTTTCTTCTGACTTTTCCGGAGACCCAGACCCAGGAGCACATGTCTTCTTTCTCATCTCATGTCCATCCGTCATTTTGGAAGTTCCTGAAAGACAAATGGAAGATCAATTCTTTGAGATGGTTGTTCCTGAACAGGCATGTCTATAATTAACTCTTGATTGATTGGTGGAGGTGGTGGTGACCATTATCTCGGAGGTTAATGGGTGGCTATTGGGAAGACTAATGTTGTTCCTTTTAACTCTTACCAAATTCACTGCCTGTCCTCAGCCCCCATTGAGTCTAATTCATCTGCTGAAGTTCTTGGATCTGCTACCACATGTTTTTATCTGTAGTCTGTTCATTGGGTTCTTTCTTTTGTGGTATTTCAAATGTATTTAAAACACATTCTTAGCTGATGTAAATAAAAGTGATTTTTATTCTTAATCTGAAGCTGCTGTGGCATCAGGGCTTAATTGCTTCCTGCTCCATGGGTTTCTGTTGTCACTGCAACCGCTGTCTCTGCACATCCTTGTCTGATGGAAGTCCTCCTGGCCACTCCAAGTGATCATCCACCCATCCATCCATCCATCCATCCATCCATCCATCCATCCACCTACCTCACCACAACCCACGCACCCTCCCATCTATCTATGTATGTATGTATGTATGTATGTATGTATGTATCTATCTATCTATCTGTCTATCTATCTATCTATCTATCTATCTATCTATCTATCTATCTATCTATCTATCATCTATGTATCTATCTATCGATCACCTGTCAACTATCTATTTGTTGTGTGGATGTGTGTGGATGTAGAGGTCAGAGGGCAACTTGTAGGAGTTGGTTCTCTCCTTCCACCTTGTGAATTTCAGGGATTGAAGTCAGATTATCAGGCTTGCCCTCAAATGACTTTAGCCACTGAGCCATCTCTCCAGCCCCCAAGAACTTGATTCTTATCAAATGTTTAAGTGTGTTCAGTTTTCCACTCACCCAAGGAACACTTTTGAGAATATGAGAGGCTTGTGTTTCATCCAATCCAAGCACTTACTCCATTCCAAAAGCTATTTCATGCTGTTTATTCTGGCATCGAGGCATAGTGTAGGAGGAAGATGTGGTGTGCTGCTGTGATATTGCTTGTGATCTCTAACTGAAAGCTGAACGACTTTGACAATTCTTGATCTGATACATTTGTAACAAACGCATTTTGTTCCAAGAGATTCCACACTTGTCAGTGTGTATAGTCTGCTTGGGGGTCTCTAAATGACTGAACACAGAACCTGTTAGGTCATTGTGCTTAGAGGCCACACCTGCCAGTAGCCAGGCTGAACTTCTGATTCTTTTGCATACTTCCCAGCTCACTGCTGAAATCCCTCACCCGTTCACACATACTGCCTACCTGCTGTAGCAACTCAGGAGCTGGTTTAAACTCTGTGTCTGATGGGTGTACTATCTGCCTCCTCTCGGTTCTGTTGATACCTTTGCCATGGGTTGGAGTTTCTTACTCTTAAGAATGATTCTGGATTGAATATGTGAAGAACAGCACCACACACCTACAACCCTGTGGTGGCAGTTCCTAAGAAGCATCCCTGCCTCTCTTCCCCTTGCTAACCGGGCTATGTGCATATATACTGGGGCGAGTTCCCCACATCTCCCTCATGGATGGCAGATTTCTTGGTGTAGGTGTAGGATCTGGACCCCAAGCACTTTCTCCTTGAACCTGGTGGCAAAGGTGTTTTTGCGTCTTCCCATCTGTCCCTCAGCAGCAATGGTCTATGCCCGTGTCCTGGGGTCCTTCCTAGTGCTCTCCTTGATGCAGGCAGAGAACACCTCTTCTCCACACTCCTGGGTAAGGGCTTCGCTGTCCCTCCTGAGCAGATTTTGCTCCTCAGTGGGGTAAATTTTAGGGGTGGGGTATATGCACTCAGCCACAACTAGTCACCTCCTATTAGATTGGGGGACTCTCTCTTGTCTTCTGACCCAGCCTCTGCTTGTGAGGCCATAAGCATGAGTTTGCATTCTCCCTATGGAATGGAGGCCACAACCTGTGCAAAACCAATGAATTTGTCTACACATGGACTGTGAATATGTTAAAATTGTAGTTGATGCCTTCTTATCTAGTTGGTAGCCATCTCTTTCTCTTTGGATCTACCAAAGATGACACCTTTTCTGTGTCCATGTCTCCTAGGAAGGGCTGCGGCCTCCCTCTTTGGAATCTGGTTTTCTTGATTGTTGGGAGGAAGGAAGGGTCCTCAGTTCTCTGCTGCTTCCTACTTTCTGGGCAGGAATAAATTCTTTCCATGTTATACAGAGTCCTTATCCTTTGCAATCCAACCTTGTTCATCTTCTCTGGAAGCATTTAAGATCCTGTCTAAATGATGGCATTCCCCAGCCTCATCATAACCTGGCATGCTGTCTCTTTGTTTTCATTTATTGGGGAAAATTTCTCACCTACACATTTTCCTAAGTCTGATCTTTCTAGAAGTCTAGGTTACTCAGAATAACAAATAGTATATAAATTGTGTATAATTAGTTGTTTTACTGCTTAAGGAATAATTTGTTAACAATAACAATTAGTTGTTTCTCATTTGGGGGATAATAACAAGGGAAATGTCTGCACATGTTCAATACAGGTGAAATTTTTTTCTTTAGAATATTTTGAATATGAAGTTGGTTGACCCTAAGAATATAGAACCTACAGGCATGGAAAGTTGACGTGTGTGTGTGTGTGTGTGTGTGTGTGTGTGTGTGTGTGTGTACATTGTTAGCTATTTTAACCATCATATCAGTGTACGATACTTATGTGGTATTAAGTAATTGCCAGCCCTACCAGAGACTCTTTAGTCATTAATAATAAAATAATGCATTATCCCCCCCTTTCCTCACACTCTGGGAACTTTCCTGAAAGTAGAGTGATGTCTAGCTTTGGTCACTTAACATAGTGTTTACAAAGATCCGCTGTGTGGTATAGGTGTCAAATGTTATTCCTGAGTAATACTCCATAACACCCCATGATGGTCATGGAGAGAGAGAGAGATAGAGATAGATAGATAGAGAGAGAGAGAGAGAGAGAGAGAGAGAGAGAGAGAGAGAGAGAGAAGCAGAGAGGGAGAAAGAGACGGGGTAAGAGAGATTTTTGCTGGAACACAGGTGTTAATGGATTTGGGGGTTGTTCTTGTCTGTCCTTAATGTTGCTATAAACATTCTCATATAAGTAGATGCTTGAGTCTGTTTTCTGCTATGAACCAACCGAGACTGGAATTGCTGGATCAACTGGTAACGGCATTTGGAGGTTTGAGGAATCACAGAACTGTTTAGTGTAGAAGCAGTGACGCTCAGTGCACTAGGTTCTAATTCTCCTCATCTCCACCACCAACTGTCGCTGTCCTGATTACAGTCGTCCCAGTACATGTGACTATGGCCTCACACGGGTTGAGCCTCATTTCCCTAACGATGAGTGGCATTGTGTATCTTTTCATCACTCATTTGTTTAACATTCGAGAGACATGTCTATGCAAGCACTTTGCATAGTTTTAAATTGGTTTCACTTTGCCTTTGTTCTTGAGCTACAGAAGTTAAGATTCTCTGCATTAGACCTTCATCAGAGAAATTTGGAAATGCCTTCTTTTACTTTCTGTACTGTCTTTTTAGTCTTGATAGTGTCCTTGATGCATAAAGTTTTGAGTTTTGATGAGGTGTAATTTATACCTTTTTATTATACTTCTGTGTTTGAGTCTGATCTAAGAAATCATCAAATTCAGGGTCATGAACTTTTTCCTATATTTTCTTCTGAGAGTTAAAAAAAAAATTTTTTTTTTAGGTCTTATGCTTGGGCCATTGATCTTTTTTAATTTATTTAATTTGCTGACAGAGTGTCAGTGTGTAGTCCTAGTTGGTCTCAGCTTAAGGTCCTCCTGCTTCAACACCCCCTTTCGACCCCCCCTTCCACAGAGTGCTGGGATTACAGTCATGCACCACTGCAGCCATCGCTGGTCAGCTTTGTGATTAACAGTGATGCCAGAGTGCTTTCTCCAGAGAGCTGGAGGAAAGGAGAAAGGTTAAAAGTCCTCTCCAGGGTTCATAGTTTAACTCTGAGCTTGGAGCCTCCATTTTCACTAACCAAGCTGCTGAAGGTGTGTTTTTGCTTCCACCTTGGGTGGAGCCCATGGGTCCATCTAAACGGTACAGTAACCCCCTTATGCAGCAAGCTGCGCTAGGGTGGAGGACACCCCAGCATCATTGCCCTGGTGAGATGTTAAGCAGACTAAGGAAGCCACTACTCACACATCTGCAGTGTTGCAATGATCTTCTCTGTGGTGGGTAGCTTCATGTTACTAAGATGAAATGCCTGCAATAATTAAGCTACAAAAAGAAAAGGTTTCTTAGCTCCCAGAGCCATGATCTCTGGCCCCGCTGACTTGGTTTGATGGGAGTGCTGGATGACAATGGCAGGGAGCATATGATGGAGCAAAAGAGGAAGAAGATGACCACTGCCCCATCGTCCCCTCCAAGGGCATCTTCAGAATGTAAGGACCTTCTATAAGAGCCTACCTTCTGAAAGACCCACAACCTCCCAGTGTGCCTCACCAAAGTCCAACATTTGAAATCCAGACCTTTGAGGGACATTCGATTCCCAAGTCATATCACCCTTCTGAAGTTCAGCCACCTTCATTTCTGTGACTTGTGTCATGATTAGATTTTAACATTCCAAACATTCTTGATTTTGTCAGGCTTTGCAGACTTCTGGGTATTGGTAGAGATGCTGTTTTCCAATCTTGTCCTGGTACCTGTGACATCATTACTCTATTTATTTTGTAAATTGCTGCTGTCATACTTGAATTTCCTATTTTGATCCTTTTGTGAAAATTACTTTAGTTACCTTTTTTTTCCATTTTCATAACATTTCTTATTTCCTGAAAATGATATCTTGTCTCCCTCCCTCCCTCCTGCCCTCCCTCCCTCCCTCCCTCCCTCTTTCCACCCCTTCAGTTTATGCCATCTCTTCCTAAAAGCATCCTCAGAGAGGTTAGTTACTAATGCTTCAGGGAAGTATAGTTAAAAGGCTGGTTGGAATGGTCACATGAGGGATGCAGGTGGACAGCTGTCCCTCCACAGTGATTGGAGAATCCCAGTGCCTCATTGAGGTCAAGATGTTCACTGAACCCCCACTTTCAAGACCATTGTACCCCATGTTCTCAAGGCCAGAGGCTCCTAGGTCCAGCCACACCAGAGCACCTGCGACAGTCTCCACCAGCAGAGGGGTGCAGTTGCTGCCTGGTGGCTGTGGTCTTTTTGCTCCTCACAGACTCCTGCCTAGTCCTCATCTCAGCCTGCCCCACCTTGTTCTCAGAGGTCCCCACTCCCACAGAGTTCTGTAGCCCGCATGGGCTGACCACACATGAAGATGATGAGGTTGCAGCTTCTGGGGTCTGTTGCGATGGCCACCACTTGCCCATCTGCTGTCCAGTCCCTGCTTGTGTGGATCTCTCTCCGATGTTGCCTATCCCTCGC
This sequence comes from Onychomys torridus, assembly GCF_903995425.1. Lineage (NCBI taxonomy): Eukaryota > Metazoa > Chordata > Mammalia > Rodentia > Cricetidae > Onychomys > Onychomys torridus. Next base: position 45,644,880 of record NC_050451.1, read on the forward strand.
TCTCTCCATAGGATTTATAGTACCCCAGTGGACGTGCTAATGAGACTTGGGGAAAAAAACAAAGATTAAAAAATACATTGAGTTGACCATATTTTCATAATTTCTTTAATACCGTGGAGATGAAGGTAAACACCATAAATAATGCATGAAGCAAAGCTGGAATAGACTTAGTGGTTGTGTAACGGACACTGTGTCTCACGGGGGGGGGGGGGGCAAGTTCATTCTTTCTTGTTAGGGTGATATAGCCAGAAGCTTTTCTGTGTCCCAACAGGCCCTGCAGCAGCTTATAAAATAATCACTCAGAGGCTTAATGTTAATTACAAACTGTTTGGTCTATGGCTCAGGCTTATAGGCTAGCTAGCTATTACATCTTAAATTGACCCATTTCTATTCATCTATGTATTGCCATGTGTCTCGTGCCTTACCTGTGTTCTCTTACACCTTGCCCCTTGGGCAGCTCACAGCGTCTCCCCTGACTCCTCCTTTCTTCTCTCTGTGTCTTTGCTTGGACTTCCCACCTGGCTATAACCTGTCTTGTCATAGGCCAAAGCAGCTTCCTTATTAACCAATGATAGCAACACGTATTCACAGCATACAGAAAGACCATTCCACAGCAGGTGATTGTTTTTGTTTGTATGTTTGCTTGCTTGTTTGTTTGGAGAACAAAGTACAAAGAAGAAAGTGTCAGAAAATGTGTCACAGATGAGCCCCTGGTCCTAGAGGGTCAAGGCAGATCATCTAGAGGTGAAGTGACTGTGACCATAACTCATTTCTTCCTTTTTATGAAGGTTTATTTAATTTGTTTATGTTTTGTTTTGTTTTGTTTTGTTTTGTTTTCCGGAGCTGAGGACCAAACCCAGGGCCTTGCGCTTGCTAGGCAAGCTCTCTACCACTGAGCTAAACCCCCAACCCCTAATTTGTTTATGTTTTTATGTACACCCTCATGGATTTGTCTGCACTACATATGGAGGTCAAAGGGCATTGGATCCCCTAGCACAGGAGTTACAGATGGTTGTGAGTCACCGAGTAGGTACTGGGAACTGAACCTATTTCCTCTGTAAGAGCAGTCAACACTCTTAACCACTGAGCTATCTCTCCAGCCCCCACATCTTCCTCTCTTCCTTCCTTCTTTTCTTTCTTCCTTCTTCTTCTCTTTTTTCCTTCCTTTCTTTTCTCCCCTTCCTTTCTTCCTTCCTTCCTTCCATTCTCCCCCATCCCTCCCTCCCTCTCTCCCTCCTTCCCTCTCTCTTTCCCTCCCTTCTTTCCTTCCTTTCTATGTGAACCCAACTAACAAAAAGTATGCATTGCGAGAGTCATACCCCTTTCCCTTCCTTGTCATCTAATGGTTTATCATCCAGATTCTTCCTGTGATTAATAAGGCTCTGTTAGTTATACGACTAAGCACAACTGTGATTCTAGGACGTGCTCAGTATAAGCGCCGTTTCTCTCCTTATGACAGAGAACATTATCTATACAGGCAGCCTCGGGAGACTTTGTTGAAGGAGTAAACAAATAAATAATAGGTTTTTTTTATTGTATAGGAGATGGAAATAATGTTTTTATGTCATAGGAGGTGGGATCCAAAGCTTTGTACATGATAGACACATGCTCTATCACTGAGTTGCACCCCTGACCTACGAGTGAAAGGTGTTTTAGCTCCTACAACATAGCAAATAAATATGATGAAAATGAACTGTATTGAGTATTCTTTGTGTGGTGAGGTGAGCATTACCCTTAGTGTGGTTAAATATCCCCTTAAAGTCAGACTTGTTTTTATCCAAGAAATGGCTGTGTTAGCAAAATGAAGATGTATAAATTGACTTGGTCCCCTGAGAACTGAGGTTATAATGGAAGGTAGAGAGCATGGGTAGTTTAGATTTTTCTGGCCCCAGAGGAACCAGTGGATATGGTGAGCAGTGGCCAACACCAGCTCACCTAGCTGGCCAAGGCTGTTTGCATGCATCTGCTACCACCTCTCTGACTGGTGGTGTTACAGCTTGATGCAGCCATGGTGGGTATTCACACTGCAGCCTTGGTGGGTAGTCACACTTGGTGGGTAGTCACACATGGTGGGTATTCACACTGCAGCCTTGGTGGGTAGTCACACTTGGTGGGTAGTCACACATGGTGGGTATTCACACTGCAGCCATGGTGGGTAGTCACACATGGTGGGTATTCACACTACAGCCATGGTGGATAGTCACACTTGGTGGGTAGTCACACATGGTGGGTATTCACACTGCAGCCATGGTGGGTATTCACACATGGTGGGTATTCATACTGCAGTCATGGTGGGTATTCACACATGGTGGGTATTCATACTGCAGCCATGGTGGGTAGTCACACATGGTGGGTATTCACACTGCAGCCATGGTGGGTATTCACACATGGTGGGTATTCATACTGCAGTCATGGTGGGTATTCACACATGGTGGGTATTCACACTGCAGCCATGGTGGGTAGTCACACATTGGGTAGTCACACTGCAGCCATGGTGGGTATTCACATATGGTAGGTATTCACACCCTCACTCAATTCTGTGTGTTGTCATTGTGGGCAGGAGCTTGTCCAAGTGGCAGACAGACCTTCATTTGTCTTTCAGGAATGGAGGTGGGGACCTCTCTACATGTCAACCTTAGCGATCCTTCAGAATCACAGTGGGTGAAAACACGTGTCCACACAGTGGCTTCCCGGGTGTAGAACTGTCCTATGGTCTCCTCTAGGCTCGAGTGGCCTCATTGTCCCTGCTCATCACTTAGTCATGCCCCTGCCTCAGTACCTTCTTTCTACTGAAAGTGTTCCCTGAAGTGTTCCTTCCCCATCCAACCTTCATCCCATCAAATACCTCTTTCTGAGGCCTCTTCTGGTGGCTCTCTACCTCGAAACACACACACACACACACACACACACACACGCACGCACGCACACACCACACACACACAAACACACACACACACGCGCGCACACACACGCACACGCACACACACACCACACACACACACACATACACACACACACACACACCACACACCACACACACACACACACACACACATACCACACACACACACACCACACACCACACACACCACACACCACACACACACACACACACACCACACACACCGCACACAACACACACACACACACACACACACACACACACACACACACGCTTTACCTGGACCCCTCCGACTCCATCTGCTTCCTGCTTTGTATTTCCACAAAGCCTCAGCACCACATGCTTGCTTTTCTCTTTTTCTCAGCAAGATGTGCATTCCACATCTTTTTTTTCTTTTTCAACAGCTGCAGCACCCCGAGTACAGGGTGGCTCAGTAGGGGACCAAAGGGAGAAGGTGACCCAATACTAATTATGGGTGTGAGCCTGTGAGGAGCTGGGGCCAGCCTGCAGGATATGGTACAGTGTGAGCAGCAAAGCCTGGGGGCACCTGGAAGGGGCTCCCCCTGTACCTCAACTTCATGTACATACCCTGGGGTGTGATGTCATGTCCATCTCACAGTTGCTGCTGGTCTGGTAACTGCTTGACGCTATGCTAAAGTTGATGGCCAGTGGAGAGTATGAAACCGCCAAGAAGGAAGAGGAAGGGTGAGTGACTGTCCTTTGTGTGCTGACCTGTGCAAAATGCTCCCCCGTATTACCTCCCTGTGCCTATGACAGGTGACATGTGACATGGCTGTGGCCAGCATTAATTATGAGCTGATGAGAGAAAAGACAGACAAGCCATCTCTGGATCCCCCTTGTACCAAAGGTAGGATGTGGGCTAACTCCAGCTCGCGCTGTGAGGTGTGAGACATGGCTGCCCATTCCTCATGAGAGACAAGGTGGTGAGGGGGCCCTCACTCCCTGACGTACCCCAAAGGCTAAGACAGTATACAAACAGACTCCCAAGAGGTAGAATGCCACTCCATGTGGGTACCTATTCAGTGTCAAGCATGTTACCAGCCTCATTCCACACCCTTGATGCACACATCCTCAGAATACCCATGCAGAATGGGCAGTATTACTTCTATTATGTTTCCTGTGAAGAAACAAATTCAGAGTCATCGGCTTACCTGCCTAAGACTTGAAAGCCAGGTGGAGCCTGTCTTAGACCAGATCTTCCTGGCTCCAAAGCCCTGTCCTTCCTATTGACCAGGACACCCCCTGATAGCATCATGGCGGTTTCGAGGTCACAGTGTACATTTGTAACTCCTATCACCTCTCACCTGCTTAGCAATGTTCAAGAAACTAAAAGAATAAGGGTGTGTCTAGGGTGGCTGATGCCCAGAGTCTCCTCCAGGCCTGATCCAGGCCATAATCATTTCCGATACAAAACATGGATCTCTTGGGTTGGGTGGCTCTGTTTTCTCATCTAACATTTCTTATGGGTTCTCTTTGTATTTGATAAATAAAATGGAAATGCCCCTCTAAAAAGACCCCAACGCCACCCAGGGGCTAGATGGCAGTAAGAGCAGAGTTAATAAGCATTTTGTGAGTGTGAAGACACCTGTGCTGCAGTGTGAGAGGTCAAGATCCAAGGAACTTGAAGTTCCACTGAACAGAACAGGCAGAGCCAGAGTTTGGGGTACACGAGGAAGCTGGAATGATGGGCAGAGTTTCAGGGCAGGGATCTAGAACAATGATGGTAGTAGTCCAGGAATGTTGGCAACTCAGGGTACTTCCTGGAGTGTAGCTGGCCTGTGCAGGCTTGACTCACCAGCTATGAGCTAATACAAAGGTGGTGATGTTACCGGCTATGCCCAATTGTCAGATGTTTGAGCTTGGCCCTGGCCACGGCGGAGGCGTTTCCCTGCATACCTTGCAGGTTCAATTAAGAACCTAGAAAGGACGTGCTTCAGGAGAAAGGCCACATCCTAGAGGGAAGGGTACACCCTATGATTAAGTTCGGAACCTAAACAGACCCACCCTGACAAAGAGTAAAACCACACAAGAATAATCCTCAATGGCCTCTAATAACCATACAAAACACCACCCACAATGTGGAGCACAGAGAAGATTACAGCCTTGTGAAAAATGGGGTCTGGGACCCATAATCAAGAAAAGCGGCAGGTAATAGAAACAGGCCTCAAGACAACCCAGATGTCGGCATATGTAGATGGGAAATTGAAGAGTGAAAAAGTAAAAATGAAATGCATATTTATATACGGAAATAAGCAAATAAATGAAAAGACAGATGAAACAGCACCAAGGATGGAGGCAGGTTTCACTCACAAGATTCTTCCTTTTTCGTGAGATGGGACAATACTTATTCTAGAGAGATGCCTACTACAAACTACAATAACTACTTTTTTAAAAAAAGCATGATTGAGGGAATATAATGGAATCATAAAAAGCATCATCTGGGCTTAAAATAAGACAGGAAAGAAAGAACCAAAGAATAAAACTTTAAAGCAGAAGAGCAAACCATATATCACATATCAAAATGACAGATGCAAATCCAAAAACAATCACATCAATGTAAAAGTAAGCAGGAGTATACAAATGTATAGGCTCTAGGAAACTCATGCTTTAATGCATCCTGGTGGAGAGGCAAAGGGAGGAAGCAACTAGTGGACTGCAGAGAGGGCTCGGTGATTAAGAGTGGGCACCGTTTTAACAGAGGACCCAAGTTCAGTTCCCAGCATCCATGTCTGTGCTCACAACCACCTACCTGCAACTCCAGTGCCAGCAGACCTGGCACCCTCTTCCGAAGGTACTTGTACTCACACTAACACACTCACAGATCACACACACACACACACACACACACACACACACACACACACACCCTTGAAATAAAATCTTTAAAAATAATAAAATTGAAGGTGCAGTCTACCAAAGTTGGCCTGCAGGGCAGTTGGCCAACTGTGCTTCAGAACTAACCTAGTGTTATGAGTCACCTTGGAGAAACTGGTGTCTGGTTGGATACAATGGCTGACTGACTCTGAATCTAGCAGTAAGCCACTATCTTCTGATGAATCCTTTAAATTTAGCCAATTCTTTGCATTAATATTTTTCTATTAGGAACCATGTAATTATGCTTTTCATTGGGAGATAAGATTCAAGAACTGAGAGTTTGCTGGGCGGTAGTGGTGCACGCCTTTAATCCCAGCACTCAGGAGACAGGCAGGCGGATCTCTGTGAGTTCAAGACCAGACTGGTCTACAGAGTGAGATCCAGGAAAGGCTCCAAAGCCACACAGAGAAATCCTGTCTCAAAAAACAACAACAACAACAACAAAAACAAAAAACAAAACAAAACAAAACAAAAAAAACCCTGAGGGTTTGATATAAAATTAATAAGTGATATCCATACAATTGAGTATCCAATTTAACTTTTTTAACAACTTAACGAGTATATAACAGAATGAAAACATTTGAAATAAATACACTCACTACCCACCCCCAGCAATTAATGTCAACCATACCAACAATAGAATATGAAAAATAAATTCAGAAGTATAATTGTTATAAAATACACTGCTTCCACTTTTGCCAGTATTTTACACATATGTATACAGTCTATAGTAGAAGCAGAAATCCTCTCCACAAATATCATCCTTTTTTTTTGACAGCCAAATCACAAATATCATCTTAAAGTCTTGAAGGAATACATCTAAGTACTCTTCCCACTTCAGAGGCAGAAATGGAGTGGCTGTAATAGAGATCAAATAATTCACACAGCCTAGAATGCTCACTTCTGTGTCCTAAACACAATCACACAAAACACTTGCTAGCTCATGCTCTAAGAAGGGAGCATGCCTTTGCATTTTAGGAGAGATGTTGGCTTCCCTAGGGAGGAAGGAAGCTAAATTTTATGGAGTTTATCTCTTGTTCTTTCTCATTTAAGAATCTGATACTAGGAAACTGATTTTTAAAAGTTTTAACAACTTGCCAGAAAGGTGAAATTTGAAAAAGCAATGGATTCCCCTAAAATAGTTACATGAGAAAATGTTTTATCACTAGACTAATCTAATAAAGTGGATTATTCAGTATCTTACAAGTGATTGTGTGTGCCTATAATCCTTGAATTTGGAAAGAAGGACCAGAAATTCAATATCATTCTTGGCTACCTAGCAAATTCCAGGTCAGCCTGGGCTACATGAGACCCTAACTCAAGAAAAGATAAATTTGCCTAAGATTAGTAGCACTAAAATGCACGCCCTAGCTGGGTGGAGTAGTGCACACTGGCAATCCAACTAGAGAAAGACATTAGCACGGGAGAATTGTGAATTCAAAGCCAACCTGAACTACCACTCTTGTCTCCTCTACACAAAACTTTTTTGATAACTAATCACCACACTTTGCTGTGTCTCGGCCTCAGCATTACATGGCAAACAATGCTTTTGTGTTCTGTGGACTTCAGCAACTCAGCATACCAGTTTTGTCTTGAATTTTTAATGAATGCTGGAAGTCTACACTTGTGTCCAACATTGGTCCGGAGGTGGTGGAATGAGTAATTCTGTTAGCTCTGGTTTCCTGGGAACTGATTGTTTTAATCCCTGTCATTAGCAGCATTTGGCCACTCTCATGTTGATCACCAAGTGGCTAACCTGAATGTCAAATGGATTTGTGCTGTGTGTCACCCTTAGATTGGGCTAATCTTCCTGACAAAAACAAATGGTGTATACAGGTTTAAGATGCTGGGATCTGCAGCTGACATTTGTTAATCCCCCTCAATTCATAACTTTAAATAGGAAGTAAGAGTTTTGTGTTGTCTAATAATTTATCTGTATCCTATACTTAGAGAAAAATGGTTTTTTTATAAACACTCTTCACTTCCTTTCTTGAAATAAACTGTTATGAAAAAAGTTTTTACAGTGAAATCCACCTTGGAAAATCAGAGAAAGGTAACATGGTGTTTATCATTGTATTTGACATCATTTAGAACTTATACTTAAACTAGTATTTTGTAGTTTAACTTCTTGTTAACTCATTCAATGGAGACTATCAAACTGTCTCCAAGGTTGTGTGTTAAAGCAATTCTAATATGTACCCAGCACCAAATACAAACATGTAAAAAACATGGAATTAAAGTTTAGTTCTGTTAGTGAAATGTCAAAAATAAAAATAAAAAACGTGATTTTTCTTAAAAAAGAAAAACAAAAGTGAACACCTGGTGTGGCAATTTTGATGTAAGACAGTGAACTTTGAGAAAAGGAGAACAATAGAGGAGGTGGCATTTTATTAAGAAATAAATTGATCCTAGTGCACATGCCTCAGACTAGAGCTTTGTAAAACATGAAAGAAAACGGGCAGAATTCGGGTATGTGTGATAAACACACAATGGTAGACAGACGTTTTAAATATACCACAGTAAATGTAGAACAAGAATGAGTCCACATTTGTGAAGAACATTATCACCAAAGGAATATAATAGCCAATATCTTTTCAAGTTTACATGGAGCGTACATGTTTTATGATAGAGTAAGTTCAAAGTTTGAAAGGGTTTTTTTTTGTTGTTGTTGTTTACAGAATATGTTCTCCGACAACAGTGGAATTAAATTAGAAACCAATAGCAATAATGACCTGAAATTTTCCTAAAAATTCCTAAGCGTTTGCACGTTACAAAGCATGAAATATTTCAAGCCAGGTGATAATTAAAACAGGCATAGGAGAATGTGTAGGATAAAACTGTACTTAGGGTGGAAATGAGAGCTTGAATTAATAAACCTTTGGCAAGATCGATTACAATAAAAGACAGAAAATAAAAACTATCAGTAACAAGAACAAAAGAAGAGCTATTGAAGGCTAAATACAGCTAAAGCATCAGACAATGTTACAATGTTACAAAGTTACTTTATGTCAACACTATCCATGCAGCGGCTTAGATGAAATGTACAATGGCTGAAAAGGTAACTCTTCAAGGCCAGTGACCCTATTTCCCATGTTGCACTGAGGCCCTTCTCCTCTTCTATTCCCAGGGGATTCCAGAGTGCTTGTTACCCTGAAAATAGAACAGAAATGCCATCAAAAACCCCGGTCACAGGAAAGGGACTCTCTTAAGGGGGTCCACCCTATCTTGCCCAAAGCACAGCGGGCTCTTGAGTAGACGCAGGCAGATGCTGTGAAGGCAGTGACTGGAGATCAGGCCATCCAGGCCCTTGTGAAGATCATGGAGATTCAGCCCAAGAGGCCAAAGGAGGCAACCACAGTTCTGTCGATTTTTGCCTTCATCACCCACCCCAGAACCGGGGGTTCATTGCAGACTCTGTCAACCAAGGCTAAGGCTGTTACTCTAGCTCAGGACCCCAAAGAGTCAAGCCCTGTGAAGGCTTCACAATAAAGGTCTTTATCTGCCAATGTGGAGACAGATGGACCAGCAAGACCTGACCAGTTTCGGCCAAGGGTGTGACATCTAAGTGACCAGACACAGAGCTGTTGCCAAAGCTATACTACCTCTGGGAGCTCTGTGTGGCCCTATCATTTGCCCCGCTGTGTCCTGGGTAGACACTGTCCCCTGCTAGCTCAGGTGAAGGAGGCATCGGTGGCCAGCAGTGCTCCTACAAATTGCTTGCTGTTCTGCTCATGTAAGTCAGTGCAATAAATTCTCACTAGTGCATCTGGTCAGTTCTGCTCCTTTAAATAGCCCGTGAACTAACGGTGAGGGACGGCCATTGGGTATTTCCACCAGTGCCCAGCCGATTTCCTTGATTCTTACTTAGCTTTTCCAGGGGCACTGATTTTTGTAACAGAACCACCTAGCATCTGGCTGACTGTGTATCCCTTGGCATCAGGAGCAACCCTGAAATTCAGATGATGTACTGTGGACCAATTTAACACGTTCTGTATTCTACCATATCTGGAACACGTTGTTCTTCACTGATTCAGTCAAACAGCACAGAAACTGGGGTGATCATGGTTTGGGAGCTGGAGACTCTGGGGTCAGCAAAGCAGTGCCCTTTGGTGTTTGAGGGTGCTGGAAGCACACACCCAGGCTAAGACACAAATAAGGAGAACATGTGTGTGAAATAGTGCAAAGGTGGAGGCAAGGGACTGCCTGCTGGAGATGGTCCACTCTCTTCCCACTATGTGGGTTCTGGGGCTCAAAACTAGGTGGTCAGGCTTGGCTGTCTCACCAGCCCTGCAGTCCTATTTCTTGATCCTTTATAAACACATAGCTAATTTCAGCTCACTGGGACACAGGCATTTGACTAAACATCAGTCAGCTTCAGCCCGACAGCACAGTTGTGAACAAGGAAGGTGGTGAGCAGAAACCAGCAGAGTGGCTGAGCCCATGTCCCATGCCTCTCCCAGCCCTCGGACCTCACCCACCAACTTGGACTTTTAAGTAAAACTAAGATGCTGGATTCTTAACAGGAGAGACTGTAGCCACAGAATACATTGGGTAGAGGAGCAGAAGTGTACTGGGTGTGGGTAGACTTTAGCAGGCTATGATAAAAGACATGGCATAGGGAACCAATTCATCAGCCATACGGCTAGGACTTGTCAAAGCTGTAAGGGGCCTGGAGGATTCCTCAGCTTGTGACTAGGAATTCCTGTGGGCATCCCTTAGGAGACTCAGTCCCTCCTCCTGTTCCAACATAGCCCAGGAATCAGGATCTATGGCGGGGACCCTGTCCATCAGAAGTGAGATTATACCTAGACTTACCTGTTTGTCTTTCATATGTTGAACATATTTTTAACAACCTGAGCGTCGCTAATTCTATCCTAGCTGTGGACAAACCAGAAATCTCTCAGAAACTTGTGTAGGTGGAACACCTCACTCTTTTGTGAGGCTATCTTGACAGAGCCACTTCAGGAAGGACACAGTGTTCCCTGCCAGCCACAGGGAGCTGTGGAAGAATTCTGGGTGAAGACAGCTAACAGATCTATAAGGAAAGCCCTTTGGAGGAGTGCTAAGGATGGAGGAAGGTAGGTGAAGCCTGGAGGCATGGAGGCCACTCTGTAGGCTTTAAGAACATTCCAGAAGAGATGATGAGGTATAGGAGAGGATAGTGGAAAAATATGGTGTATTTCAATACCACCAGGACAAAGTCGGATAACCAATTAGATGTGCAGATAATAGAAGTATGATTCAGGTTGTCTTGAGCAACTGGGTGGATGGTAGCAACATCTGAGATGGGGATGAAGATAGAAAGAGGTTGCTCACAATGATTAATGTGGACTTTGTGTATCAGGAAAATAAGGGTGGAGAAAGAGATGTCGAGATTAATGTATAAAAGAAGCCAGTTGGCAGAAGGACTGGAAATCTCCCTCCACCAAGTCTACAATGTAATATATATATATATATATATATATATATATATATCATGTATATGTAACCCAGAGTAGACCCAGACAGCAATGGCGCATGCCTTTAATCCCAGCACTGGGGAGGCAGAGGCAAGAGGATCTCTGTGAGTTCGAAGCCAGCCTAGTCTACAGAGTGAGATCCAGGACAGGCACCAAAACTATACAGAGAAAACCTGTTTTGAAAAAAAAAAAAAAAGAAAAAAAAAAAAAACCAGAGTCAGATATCAGGGTAAATACTGAAAGATCAGAGAATTAAAGGAGCTGCCAAAGTCACCTCTTACCTCCACAACTCCTCAGACTAAAAAGGGGCCAACTCCTGTCTCCCCTTGCCTTAGAGTCCTCTCTCTGCCCAGCCATATCACTTCCTGTCTGTACAGACCTCCAGTCCTCCATGCTTAACTAAGACCTCTGATCTTCAGGCAAGCTTCATTTGTTAGAGAGCAAAATTTTCCACATGCATGAGAATGCCCCACTTCTCCAAATGTGGAGAAAAGTGGCTGCTATTTAAGCAACCTAGAAATGGTCATGATGTTGAGGGAAGGTAAGACTTTTAGGGCTTAGGCTCTCTAGCCCACTTCCATTCTTGGGGATATTATTCTCATATTTAGCAAACTGTCCCCATTTCTATCACTGTTTGTGTATCTTTGGTCTGATCCCTTGTTCCAAGACAAAAAGACCTGGAAATCTCAGTGGGTCCCCTCTAAGCTCAGAGAGACCACAAGTGGAGGCACAGTACCTCATGGTGGGAGCTTGTGGTAGATGAGGCTGCTCACTTGATGCTAGCTGCAAAGCAAAGTGACAGACAGGAAGGGACCAGCTCCCAGTATCCCTTCAGAGTCTGTTCCTGCTCCAATGACCCACTTACTTCCAGGAGGCTTCACTGCCTACAGGTTCCACCATCTCCTAGTAGCACCATAGGCTGGTGACCAAGCCTTCAATACATGGCCTGTGGAAGTCATTCCAGATCCAAACTATAGCAGGATGTCCAGGTAAGATTAACATTTAAATTGGTGAAACTTGAGTTCAGAAGATTGCTGCTCCAATATGGGTGGGCGTCATCCATTGAAAGCCTGGATAGAAAGAAAAGATTGCACTTCTTTCTGTCTTTGTTACTTTGCTATTGCCCCCAATAAGACACCATGACCAAGGCAATGTGTAGAGTAAGGTGTTTATTTGAGGTATAGGGTTTCAGAGAGTCAGAGTTCATGACCATCATGGTGGGAGCATGGCAGCAGGCAGGCAGGCATGGTGCTGGAGCAGAAACTGGGATCTTACTTATTTTAATTAAAAATTTTTTTAATTGAAATATATTTTTATATAACATATTCTGATGATGGTTTCTCCTCCCACAACTCCTCTCAGATCCTCCCCACCTCTCCACTATCCAATTCTAGAACTTCTTTCTCTTGCACATCATAAGACACAACCATGAGACACAGAGAGACACTGGGAATAACATGGACTTTTGAAATCTCAAAGCCCACCCCTCAGTGATACACCTCCTCCAACAAAACGATACCTCCTAAATCCTTCCCAAAATGTTCCACCAGCTGAGGACCAAGTATTTAAAGATTGGCACCTACAAGTGCCATTCTCATTCACAGCACCACAGCTTCCCTGAAAGAGAGAAAATTCTGCACAATGCAGCTTTCAAATTAGAGATTCAACAATGGCTCTTTGGGGCTTTGCTAGCTAACTTACCTTCTGAAGACATCCCTTCACAGCCCCTCATATCATGTGGACTCATTCCTTAAAGTAAAACTTTCTGTTTCTGTATATCTGTGTCTATATCATCACCATCATCTATATCTATATACGGTCTGTCATTACTATGTCTATAGATAAATGGCGATATATGGATGGATGGATAAATAGATAGATAGATAGATAGATAGATAGATAGATAGATAGATAGATAGATAGATGGATGGATGGATGGATGGATGGGTGGGTGGGTGGGTGGGTGGGTGGGTGGGTGGGTGGATGGATGGATGGATGGATGGATGGATGGATGGATGGATAGATAGATAGATAGATAGATAGATAGATAGATAGATAGATAGATAGATAGATAGATAGAAGGTATATTTTATACCTTACTAGTCTGGATATTGCAATCTTATTTACATTATTCTTATTTAGTTCTAGGTTCCTAAATACTTCTGAAGCATTCTGATTTTGTTGTTGTTGGTAGGTTGTTTTTGTTTGGTTGGTTGGTTGGTTTTGAGACAGGTCTCGCTCACTATGTAGCCTTGGCTGTCCTGCAATTCATTATTTAGACCAGGCTGTCCTCAAACTTACAGAGAACTAACTTCCTGCCTCTTCCTCCCGAGTACCAAGATTAAAAGCATGTGCTACCATGCCTGGCCTACTCTGAATTTTTAATGTAGAAACTCGTAGGGAATTTGTTTAACTTTGTAAAATGAAACACATTGGAGTGATGGATGACAGAAGCCATACAGATGTGCTCTTGGCTTGGAAGCAAGCACATCTCTGACTTTTTTGATGTCAGAGATGAATCCACTCACTAATCTGGGGAAGTAAGTTGAATCCAAAGAAACACAAAGGTAGGGAGGTGTAGCATGATGGGGATTCACAGATCAAACAAGGGCATATGGTTTCTACAATTATGGTTGAATGCTAGCATCCCTACCCCCACCCCACACAGTTCCTCTAACAGGTATTTATGGATATCTTTAGTCTGGCACAGTGAAGGCTAGAGGCTGGTTATGTGTAGTTAGTGGGAAGGGGGAGATTCCTACTGTGAATTAAAAAGTGTGTGAATTAAAAAGATAGAGTGTGGCCATGTTCATTCAATGCTGTGAGAATCATAGTCAGTGCATGGAAGAGACTTGGTGCCTTGTAGAGGATAACTTCATTCCTATATATAGGTTGAAAAATATTTATGTTTCTAAGCCATTTTTCTAACTGTGTAGTGTTAACTTCCTAATGAGACCAGGCCTTCAAAGGCCGAGTAGCGGAAGCCCAAGGGTCTTCATGTGGCGTCTTCTGTGTGACTGTTCATCTGGTAGTTGAGAAAAGTCTTTGCAGAACTGAACCAGGGTCAAGGTCCTGGAAAGCCCCGCTGTAAATGTTCTTTTGAAATGGAAGTATTGAATGCTAAAATAGTCCATGTAAGTTCTCCCTAAATCACACACAACCTGTAGGAATAAAAGGGTGATGAGTAGTCCAAACCTGGTATCCCACATCCTCTAAGCCTCCACACACAGGCAGACTTCCCTGTCTTCACTCCAGCCTGCCCTGTGGTTGCTTCTGTTTTACAATGCCTTTGAATCCCAAGCTCAAGAGATTTGGGGAAACCTCATTTGGCTTGTGTGGGCAGACCTTGTGTTCTGGCTGTCACCTCTCAGAAATGATGGGCAGATCTAGGGAGTCAAGTGACTTTCCAGAGATACCCAAAATAGAGTCAAGCAGAGAGAAGGTACCTTGCCTCAGTGAGGTCTCCTAGTCATTTTTCAAGGGAAGTTCTGTCTTGTAAGCTTATTTCAAATGTGTGTGTGCAGTTGCATGCACATGTGCATATACACAAGTGTGTATATGCAGTTGTGTGCATATGTGCAGATATGCATGTGTGTGTGTGTGTGTGTGTGTGTGTGTGTGTGTGTGTGTGTGTGTGTGTGTGTTCAGGTCACAATATAAAGTTTTTCTTCCTATTAGTCATGATCTGAAATGCTAAAAAATGAGCACAGAAGGCTATGTTAGCATGAGGTTCCAGCAGGACTGCCAGGCTTAGAACATTAGGTTTTCCCATATCTTAAGAGGTTCCATGTCTTTTCCACTCTGTTCTTGTCTTTCTCAGATTTGCCCCAGAAGTCAGGAACCCAGTGGTAAGTTTTCAAGCTGTCCTTCTGTGTTAATTAAGTACCCTAACTAAGAAGCATGACGTGGGAGTCTTGGAAAGGCTGGGCAGTTTTTCCTGTCTTCCAGGGAGCTGGAGGTGTGCCACCTGTCACAAAACCAGCTCCATGCCATCTCCAGGAGGCAAATGGTCTGGAAAGAGTGGTAATTATTCCTCCCTCTCCCTAACCCCTAACTGCTGACTTCAGGATGAAGTCAATCTGATTTCAAACATCAAGACTAGCCAGAGGCCTGCTCCAGCTTAATGGCTATAGTGACAGGCAGCACAGGTGACAAGATCAAATACTTCTACATTGAAGGCTCCATGCTGACCGCTACATCAGGCGGCTACATGACCCCAAAACGCAGACCATCCCAGGGACTTACTTCCTATGGTTAGGTACAGATGTCAGCCTTGTTTTTTCCTGCATGTTGTGAAATTACCTGGGATACATTTAAGGATGTAACATAAAAGTCATTTCATGGAGTAATTATTGTAATGGTACTAGTTTCTAAGAGAGTCTGTTGAAGTTTTTCCCAGTGTGAATTGTCACGGCTAAAAAAAAAAAATTCTGATCTGGTTGGAGGGCTCTTAATGGAGCTGTGGTCCTTGTTAGTCAGATCTCAGACACACCTGTAGCCAGACTTTGACCTGAGCTACAGATATGCCCGGCTGGGATGGGCAGCCCTTGAGGCAACGCTGGTCCCTGCTGGCCTCCGATATCATGGACTAATGGATCCCTTCTTCCAGACTATGGCATATTTCTTTTCTATTCTCTTACTGTTTGTTTGTTGAGACAAGGTCTTATGGCTGGCCTAGAACTCAATATGTAACTCAAGCTGGCATCAAACTTTTGGCAATTCTCCTGCCTCGGCCCCTCAAATCAAAAGTGCTGAGGTTACAGGTGTGAGCCATCACACCCAGCTTCTAATCGCTGGAAATTTTAAAACATTATTTTTTAAAATAAAATCATCTTATTCTAATGAACTCACAAATTAAAACATCACACAGGTAGATCAGGGAAGCCGCTTGAACATTTGCCCAGTCCTAAACTCTGTATATCTCAGTGAACTCCCGTAGAAGAGGCATTTACGCTTTCGCTATCAATTACGTTCTTTTACAGCTATGCACCACAAAACAAAAACAAACAAAAAACCACCATGACAGAGTGGAAACTAGAAAAACAACCTGTTTTCTATCATCTGTGCTGACTCATGGGCCCTGCCTGCATTCTGTCTAACCCCTTTCCTATAAAACAGTTCTACATCTGCCAGAACCATCAGGAATCCCTGACTAAAAGCTAAAGCAATTTCCAGCCCCCTTTTAGTTTAAAGCCTCAAATCCAACTGCCGATTTGAAAGACCTCGACACACTTCAAGTTGGCCCAAGCCTGTGCTTCTCCGGATTGCAGTCCTACTTAACACTAAATACTTCTCTTTATTCTCAACTAGGTCAACAGAATCGAAGTGTGGTTTACAAGCTTCTTTTGTTTTTGCTGGAAGCCACCACCTACAAATGACTTATCTTCCAGGTTTTGCTGCTAAGGATGTGTATGTTTTAAGCTATCTCACCTTTTTAAGTTTAATGAACTCTTTGGGGAGGGTGGAAAATTAGGAAAGAAAGGGGAGAAAAAACTACTAAACTAAATGTTGTACAAAGATTAAACCTGAAAACAAAATCCAGGTCAAGATGGAGTGAGCGCTGAGATGCAAAGAACAAGAGAAAAGATTGAGAGAAGAGATGTGACTAAAATGATTTTCTTCTTTTAATTATTATTTAAACACTTCAAAAAAAGTCTCCCTTTTGCAGGGTCCCCTGGATTGAAAATCTTGGCCCTCCTGGAAAGACCTGCACATAGAGTGTTTGGTTCCAGCCTAGAGAGAGGTGGTGAAACCTTTAAGAGTTGGAGCTGAGTAAGAGGGAAGTAAGTCCCTGGGGACATGCTATTGAAGGGGACATTAGACTCCCAGCCCTCCATTGCCTCCTTTTGCCTCTGATCCACCATGACTTAAACAGTTACTCTGTCACTCAACCCCACCACGATGTTCTGAAACCACGACTCAACACTAAACCTTTCTTCTTTATAAGGTGACCAGCTGCAGGGACAGAAAGTTGACCAACTTAGGACTCCAGTAGAGTGAAGACTGAGAAAACTAGAGCAAAGTTTAGAAAGCTTCTGATATTCTGTTCGAAGGGACATTATCATCAGGGTAGGGGTTTTGTTTCAGGAACAAAACTATAATCCCCATGCAGATAGCAGACAGGCTGATAAAAAAAAATGCTAGGTGTTTTCCAAAGACATTATGCATTGAAGGAGGTCATGAAACTCATTAGTAACCTCTCCCTGCGGCAGTTACTCTGTGAGGACCAGCTGAGTACTAGGAGTTCAGTGAACCAACAATTCATGTGAGTTATTCTTGCTGCTGTGAGAAAATGCCTGATGAAAAGGTAACTTATGGAAGGAAGGGCCTGTTCTGGCTCTCGGTTTGATCATGAGGCTCAGCATGATGGGCGAGCATAGGGCAGGAGCACCAGGCAGGTGCGTGAGCGCCACTTTCACGGCCTGGAAGCAGAGAGATATGACTGCTGGTGCTCATCTGCCTTTCTCCTTTTTTTAAAATTCAGTCTCCACATTCAGCCCACAGGTTAGTGTCACTCACACTCAGGGTAGGTCCCGCCTTCTCAGGTAAAACTCTCTGGAAACACTCTCACAGACCCAGGCAGAGTTTGGTCTCCCAGTGACTCTAAATCTAGTCAAGTTGACAAAGAAGATGAGCCACCACTCACAGAAGGACTGTAAAGGCTAAAACAATCCAAGACACTGTGCATCAAAGCACCCAGCAGAAAGTTTAGGAGAAAACACTGGTTTTGCTAATGGTTTCAGAGGGTTCAGTTCAGGCTTGGGCAGAACATCACTTAGGTGGGAATGCATGGAGAAAGCTATTCACTTCATGGTGGCCAAGAAACTGGAAGGGAAGGGGATTCTGGAATGGGTGTCACCTTCAAAAGTGTGGCCCCCAAGATCTATTTTCTGTAGGGCCCCCTCCCACCACCCATGTCCCTATAATCTCTCAAATTTGTGCTACTACCTGGGGACCGAGCATTCAACACATGACCTCATTTCATACCTAGACTATAACAGTCAATTTGAAGAGTGGTAGAAAATCCTGGGAATCACATGTCTGTCTGATGAGGAGACAAAAAGAATCACTACAAGTCAGCAGCAGATAGACCAACAACCTAAGCAAAGAGCGGGCAATGGGCTAAATAGACATTGCTCCAAAGAGCAAAATAGCCCAGTCATGGGCAATGCAAATCAAAACAACACTGGGGTATTATCTCACTAGATTGGCTATAGTTCATTAAAAATCAAGGAAAGAAAGAAAATGAAAAAATAAAGACAAGAAAAGAAGAATTAGGAGAACTGGCGCTCTCATACATTGCAGAGAGGGGTGTAAAGTGTGCATCCACTGTGGCAAACAATTTTGAGATTCCTCAAAAGTTAAATGTAGAATTGCCTTGCAACCAAGCACTTCCATTCCTAGAAACAGACCCAGAAGAGCTGAGAACAGATATATATATATATATATATATATATATATATATATATAGTTGAATAGTACAGTTGTATGCAGTTGAGTATTATGGCTATACGTTATATGCTATCACCAAAAAGATGAAGAGTGTGTGTGTGTGTGTGTGTGTGTGTGTGTGTGTGTGTGTGTGTGTGTTCTGGAACAACATTTAGTCTCTGGTCTGTGTCCATTTCCTGGTATACAACTCTCTAAACTCCAAGAAGACTTCAAAGCAATAAGGATTACTTTGCAAGTTAATGAGGTGCCTGAGGCTCCTGGACAGTGTCAAGATGGAGGCTAGTTGGCAAAGAAACCAACCAAGCCATTGCAGATTGGAGCCCAACCTCCTGTGGGTAGGAAAGAGGGGGTTAAGTTAATCACCATAAGCCGATGATGGAAGCAAACACCCCCTTGATAGGGAATGCTCTCTTAAATCTCAAGAGGATGGGGTCAGAGAGCTTCCAGGTCAGCAGGCACACAGACATATGAGGAGAGGGCATACTTCCAGAGGGCATGGAGCTGTCATAACCCTCCCCTTCCCACATGGATTTCTCATTCAGTCTTTTCCATTCCACCGTTTCTGAGTTGTATCCTTCACATACTATTCTTCATAATATCTGACAGACACAGTAAAGTGTTTTCTTGGCTGTTCTAGCAAATTGCCAAGGAGGAGCTATCATAGGAACCTTAGATATATCTGAGCCCAAGTTTGGCTTGGGATCCTGTGTAGAGACAGTCTTTGGGGACTTTAATGCATGAGGTTTGCACAAACTTGGGGTGGTTAGTGTCATAATTGAATTAAATTGTAGGACCTCCAGTTGCTGGAGAATTGCTCTGTGTGGTCTGTCCACTCCTAGTTGGTGTCTAAAATGTCATGTAAGCAGACAGTTTCTCTACAATATAATATTACCCAGGTGTAATAAGGAAAGACATTCAGGCACAAGTTTCAGCATGAATGGACCTTAGAAAAACATGTTAGTAAAACAGTCCACACCCCAAGGGACACACACCAAATGATTTTCTTGTACAAGACACCTAGTATAGATCAGCTTATGGACAGGCAGAAGAGTAGTAAGTTCTCCCCGAGGACTGGGAGGAGAAATGGCAGCTAGTGTGTGGTGATATTGTGTTCCCCAAAATATTGTGCACCCTAATAAATTTATCTGGGGTCAGAGAACAGAACAGAGGCCAGAAAATGGTGGCACACACACCTTTAATCCTCGAATTCCAGAGGCAGAGATCCACCTGGACCTCTGTGAGTTCAAAGCCAACTGGAAACAGCCAGGTGAGTTAACAAGAGCCTTTAATCCTAGGAAGTGAGGGCAGAAAGCAGAAAGGAATATAAGGCGTGAGGACCGGGAACTAGAGCTGGTTAAGCTTTTAGGCTTTTGAGCAGCAGTTCAGCTGAGATCCGTTTGGATGAGGACTCAGAGGCTTCCAGTCTGAGGAAACAGGATCAGCTGAGGAACTGGTGAGGTGAGGACGCTATGGCTTGTTCTGCTTCTCTGATCTCCCAGCATTCACCCCAATGACTGGCTTCAGATTGTTTTTATTAATAAGACCTTTTAAGGTTCGTGCTACACTAGTGTTTTGTGGGTGTTGAGTCCCGGTGTGGGTGATGGCAGCAGTGTGGAAACACAACAATGGTGCAAGGCTGTGGACAGGCTCAGCACCACTCACAGAACTAAACACCCTGCAGTGTTTATAATAACAAAATTTACACTTAGGTACACTTTCCATAGTTTGAAGACGTTCATAGAGGAACATTTCCCAAAGCACTTTAAACAGGCAAATTATGTGGGACGTAAAATCTGTTTCTGTGAAGCTGCTTTCTAAAATGTTTCTTATGTCAGAGGTCAGAAGAAAGAGGGCTTGCCGGGGGGTGGGGCTGGCTGTGCGTGGCCCACATGTTTTCACAGGAGGGGTGCACTCCAGGACTTGGCAGCATCTGGAATCAACCCCCTGTGCAGAGCAGGCACGATGTGTGATCCTGGGGATTTTCTGTTTCTAGTGTTCTATTTATTTTGAAGACATTGCTGAGTTCAGCAGAAACGTCCTACGTCCATTCGTATTTTGTTTGGTACTCACTTCCCTAGAAAAATGGATGATCAAAGCAAAGAAAACAAAGTCTTCATTGTATCCCCAAGGCAAAGCGAGTGCACTTCTAATGTTGTAAAAGAAAGCACTGCCAGGCCCTGAGGAAGTGCTTAAGAAGCTGGGCGAGGTGGCACACGCCTTCAGTCCCAAAGAAAAGTGATTTTTTTCTCCATATTCGAGTGGCCTTTTGACTGTGGGGTAAAGTTGGTCGAAGAATCGCCAACGGCAGCGCATGTGGGGACAGGTGCTGCCTCCATCCCCAGTAGTTCTGCTGTTTCTCACAACACGGTTAGCACTCTACCAGCAGAGTCCCCCAGGCTGCCACTAGTTCCCTGAGTAACAAACAGCACCATGCCGCTCTGGAGCCTGGGAGAATTGCTGTGTACCGGTGCTTGCTTTCAATACCCACTATGAAGTTGTGGGTCTGACTGTAAACTCAGAGGTTTAATTCAGTAACAGCTTAAGTCTTAGGGGTGAGAACCTCCATGGTAATGAACCCATCCAGTGGGATACATCTCTCAAATGCTCACACTGGAAACTAAACTCTCCAGTTTCTACATTGATGTTATTTGGAGGTGGAGACTTGTGGGAGGGGAGATTGGGATTAGATGAGGTCATCATGGAGCCTCCATAATGGCACTAATTGCTTTATAAGAAGAAGAAGAGACCGAACTAGCACATTTGCACTGTCTGACTATGGAAGGCATCTGCCATCTTGTGAGGCAGGTGAGAGGCCATCACCAGATGCCCACACCATGCTTTTGGGCCCTACAGTTTCTAGAATCATTGTTTTGGACCCCTATTCTTTATGCATTATCTAGCCTGTGGCATTCTGTTATAGCAACAAGGACTAGACTAACATGCCCTCTGTCCTTCCATCTGCCCTGTATGTACTCAGTGACTCTGCTTGGTGGTGTGATTGAATCAAAGCAATTTAAGAGGTATGGAGCTCTCTATGCTTGGCTTCTCCTAGGTTGGTTTCAGGATGTGTCAAGTGACTTGAACCTGGTCCCAAATATCTCTAGACTGGGCTTTGGCCCTCTGCTCAGGTCCTTCCTACTCCCAGGAGGACAGCCAGAGACAAAGTCATTTCCAGACTTTGACCTGAAGCTAAATAGGATTTGCAACAGAACTCTACAGTGAATTTGACTCAGGTACACCTGGGGGTATTCTATATGACCAGCAGTGCCATAGACCCAATACCCTTTGGTTTCTGTCTGGGGAGAAAGCTCCCCCTGCCTTTCAAACCTAATTCTGCCTTAATCAAAGCCCTTGATTTAAAGAAGGGGATATTGCAGCCTGAAGCTTCTGGGTGTTGGAATCCTGGCCCTTCCAGGCTTCAATACTCCTCTTGAGACCCTCCTTTCTGGCTACTCTTTTCCCATAGAAGTTATTCACCATGTAACTTTATGAGTCATCTGGCTGCCTCCTGACTCTTCTAGGCTTTTTTTTTTTAAATGAATGTCATTGTAAAATTCATTTATTCAGCAAACATATTGGTGCCACCTCTGATCAGTTTCAATGTTTTCTACATTTAACAGGAAACACTTAGTTCTTCCCTGAAGAACAATCTGGACTTGAAGTGAATGGGAACCAGCATGCACATGTCTCCACAGGCCATGGGGCTGGAAGCTACGGATAACTGCCAGGACTCCAGAATAAATGGTGTTTAACAGTGTCTTGTGGGCTCAGGGAGAAATTTCTAGAAAGTAATATCTACATTGTAAGCTGAAAATCCGATCAGATTTTAATCAAAATGGTCCTAGATCTGACCCATTCCACAAGCAGGTGTGCACTGATTTCAGCATTTCTGTTATTTTCCTCTTCCCTCTGGATATGAAGGCTTTCTAAACAATAGTTAATTCACTAAATGAGAAATCCATTAGAATAAAGTTCTTGTACTCAAATGGCCTTGATTAATCACAAAGTACTGTCAATAGTCTGGGAATACCCTCAACTCACATCCTCTCTTGGAGCTGTTGATGTCTTTTGTCTTTATCATTAAAGACACCAATGAGGTGTCTGTGGAACAACAGGTTTTCGGGGAGGGATTTTGTTGCTGACAACTAGACCTTTGACATTAGAGCAGTCTGTGTAGATGACACTGTTTCTAGGGAAGCCAAGAATGTTAAAGGCACATAGCAGTGGAGGCCTGGGGATGTTGCTCGGTGTCAGAGTTCTTGCCTAGCATGTGTGAGGCTCTAGGTTCAATCCTCAGGACAGCAAAGACATATAGATGCTCCTCATTTGTGAAAAATGTATAAGTAGTAAACACCAAATTTAAATAAAAGACCCAAATCCTCACTTCCTGTTACCAGGATCAGGGGATCTGCCTCTTGGTGGGGATCATATTGGAACATACACCAAGAACAGTTACACGAAGTGAAGGATTACAAGGAATAAGGAGACCATGTGGAGTCTCTTCAGAGCTCCCAGAGTTTCCTAAGGCAGGTAAATTCATCTGAACATAGAATGCATAGCCAGGGGTAAAGGCGTACGTGTATTTGACAATGTGTTTTCACACACAGCTCATGCTATGGATGACAGGCACCAGTTGCTTCTTGAGAAGACTTGAGCATCAAAATGAGGAAAGGTCAACTTTTAGCACCTCTGGTCCTGACTCCCCATGTTATTACCGGCCAGGGTGGTTCTAGATGGCTTGAAGCTGTGTGGTCTCAGGAACCTGAAAGCAAAGCAAAACAAAACAACAAAGACTAGGCACCGCTTCCTCCAGAGCAGGAAGAGCACTGCTCAACAATAATTCATATTCCACTGACTTCCCATTCTTTAGAATTCAAGTGGGTTTGGTAATGCAGGCTCATCAGTACCAGTGGGTGGAGAGCTTCCTTTTATGGCATCATTTTCTAAAACAGCAAATGCTTTAGTTACCTTGGCCGACGGACAAGCTTTTCAATCAGAAACAAAACAAAAAAACAAAAAAACAAACAAACAAACAAAAAAAACCAAGCAGCTGGGTGTCATAGCAAACAAATGATCACAAAACTGAAAACTGTGGAAATGAGTGAAAAACCATGAAAGCTCCTAGAAGAGCTAGGAGACAGTCTACCTTGGGTCAATCATACTCCTCCACCACCCCAAGAAGTACAGATATATAGACGATGTCTTCTTGTTTGACCTTCATCTCATTAGTAGTGTTTAAGAGGTGCTCGGGAGAGAAGCAAGATAGCAAAACCAAAACACAGGAAGACAGGTGGAGTGAACTTGAGTGTTCTATAGCACATTAGCGTGATCACAGTGTACAGGATACTGGCTAGTATATATTGTGCTGGCTAGTATTATGTTAACTTGACACAAGCTAACATCATTTGAGAGGAGGGAATTTCAATTAAGAAAATGTGTCCATAAGACCTGGCTTTACAAAAGCACATGGGACATTTTCTTAATTGATGATTGATGAGGGAGGGCTCAGCCCATTGTGGGTGGTGCCATCCATGGGCAGGTAGAAAGCAGGCTAAGCAAGCCATGAGGAGCAAGCCAGTAAGTAGCACTCCTCCATGGCCTCTGCATCAGCTCCTGCCTCTAGGCTTCTATCCGGTTTGAGTTTCTGTGTTGACTTTCTTCAATGGAGTATGACTCACAATATGTAAGCCAAATAAATGGTTTCTTCCCCAAGCTGCTTTTGGTTACAGTGTTTTGTCACAGCATAGTAACCCTAAGGAAGGCAATGTTGTACTTCAAAATCATTAGTTTTTCAACACACAGAAGTGATAAAGATTGGAGCTGATAGAAATGCTAACTGCCTTGATTTGATTGGCACACCTGCTATATATGCATTAAATTGTTGTACTATACCCCATGTATGTTAAAAATAAAAATTAGAGCTAGGTATTTAGCTGTGCAACCTCGGGCAAGCCAACACTTATGCCCGCAGGGCCTTCCTATAACACACAGAGCATTGTTTACAAATAAGGCTTAGTTGAATGAAAGGAGGCCCACACTGAGGGCAGCCCCACGTCTGAGGGCAGCAATGTGGCCTGTGTGACTCGGGAAGCTGAGCCTAAGGAGCATGAGGATGGCAATGTTCAGAGAGTGAAGGGTGACCCCCGAATGACTCAGCCTGGACTCCAGAAGAGGAAGCCAGAGGCTGTGCCCAGGGACAGGACATTGTACCCAAGACTACTGAACTTTATGGAAGAGGCTTCCTGTGGCCTGAATAAAAGGACCTTTACCTCCATGTGGAGAGCTTCCCTGCTACCCGATTACACATGTATTTAGCTTGGTGGTAGAGGTGTTGCCTAGCATGCATGAGGCCCTGGGTTCAATTCCCAGTGCAAAACACAAACAGAAAAATAAATAAAAGTATTTGTAGAACAATAGATGTGCTTACCCTTTATAAGCTTTTATGGGGATGGAGTGACTGCTCAGCATTCAAGAGCACTGGCTGCTCTTCCAGAGGACCTGGGTTCAATTCCCGGCATCCACTATTGGCACCCAACCACCTCTACTTCTAGTTCTGGGGGATCCAATGCCCTTTTCTAACTCCTGGGGCAACAGGCACACACATGCTACACAGACATACAATCAGACAAAACATTTATATATATAAAATAAAAATAAATAAATCTTGGGGCTGGAGAGATAGCTCAGTGAAGTGCCCATACACAAGCATGAGGACCTGAATGTGATCCCAGAACCCATGTGAAAAGGCCAGGCCTAGTGGTGTGCACCTGAAATCCAGCCCTGGGGAGGCAGAAAGGCAGATTCCTAAGGCTCACTGGCTAGCAGTCTACCTCACTTGCTAAAATTCATCTGAGAATCGAAACATAAGGCCCCCACACAAACGTACCCCTCCCCATACATCCACCCCTACACACATACACACACCACGTATCCCCCCACATATGCTTTCACACACACACACACACACACACACACACACACACACACACACATATATGATACTGACGTGCTACCTACTGCACTAATGAGGCACCTCTCACACACATACACACACACATATATATACACAAATTATAAAATGTTTTTGAGACAAAAATCTATTTAGCAGTCAAGAACTTAAGCTAACTAAGTAATATGCAACTTGTATAATAGTATTAACTTCATGTTTATCATATTTAATATAACAATCTAATTAATAAATTGCTCTAAGTAATGTCATCACTTACATGTTGCCTCTGAATTTGCCTTAAAATAAAACTAGAGGTCTCTGCTTTGGAGGGTATGCTGGCCAGCTTTCCATTGCTGATTCCCAAGAAAAACCAGCTGCAAAGGAGGGAGGGAACTGGACATGGGGCTCCTGCCTGTCACCCCAGCCCCAGAGACTGAGGCTCCTCTTCATTCTATGTGGCTTGGATGCATGTGTGGCAGGAGACAGATGCACAGGACAGTGTCAGGGGCTCTCAGCAAGCTCAAGGCTCCACGAAAGTGCTGTGTGCAGCTCAGTTTGTGATAAAGTTCCCAGAGGGAATTGCATTTCTCTATTATAGATGGGCAAATGTCTGCCAACTATACATCAAAGGAGGGGAAGATGAGGTCAGGGTGTGAACATGGGAAGGCTGGGCCTTGGAGGCTCTGCACAGGTGAGTTCAAGGGTCCCCATCCCATAGGAGTTCCACTCAGAGGTGGCATGTGCAAGCCCCAGGTGCAAGCCCCAGCTTCACTTGGTGTTGGAGGGTGTCCATTTCCTGTGATCTCAACCAGTTTTCCCAATAGGCCAGCTTTATCTCTGGACGCTGGCCTGTGCCTGATACATGTGGGAAGCTCTCCACATGGAGGTAAAGGTCCTTTTATTCAGGCCACAGGAAGCCTCTTCCATAAAGTTCAGTAGTCTTGGGTACAATGTCCTGTCCCTGGGCACAGCCTCTGGCTTCCTCTTCTGGAGTCCAGGCTGAGTCATTCGGGGGTCACCCTTCACTCTCTGAACATTGCCATCCTCATGCTCCTTAGGCTCAGCTTCCCGAGTCACACAGGCCACATTGCTGCCCTCAGACGTGGGGCTGCCCTCAGTGTGGGCCTCCTTTTACTCACCTCAGCCTTATTTGTAAACAATGCTCTGTGTGTTATAGGAAGGCCCTGCGGGCATAAGTGTTGGCTTGCCCGAGGTTGCACAGCTAGGAAGTAAGTGGTAAGACTGGAATTTGAGCCTAGGGCGCCGCAACCTTAAACAATGTTCTACCCACTAGACAGTGCTGTGTAGATGCTGAGCTGGCACAGAGAATGTGTTGACTAACAGAGTTGATTATTTTTGCTTATTGTGATGTTTTATGTCAACCTAACACAAGCTAGAACCATTTGGGAAGAGGGACTCTCAATTGAAAAATGCCTCCTGTAGAGGAAAGCTATAGCACATTTTCTTAATTAGTGATTGATATAGGAGGGCCCAATCTATTGTGGGCAGTGCCACCCTAGGGCTGGTGGTCCCAGGTGCTATAAGAAATCAGACTGAGCAAGCCGAAGGGTGGGGGAGAGCAAAGCAGTAAACTACCCTTCCCCCTCCCTCTGCTGCGGCTCCTGCCTCCAGGTTCCTGCCTCGAGTTTCTGCCCTGAGTTCCTTCCATGATGGAGTGTGATCTGAGAGCTGTAAGCTAGATGGAATAAACCCTTCCCTCCCCAAGCTGCCTTTGGTCATGGTGCTTATCACAGCAATAGAAACCCCGACTATGACATCTACTAACATAAATCAGAACGTGGCACCAATTCTAACAGGAAACAATGAATCAGGGCCAAGTGCAAGTTTGCATGTTTATGGTAATGAAAACTGCCCAGGCACGGAGCAGTAGATGAAAGAGAAACACGTTTAGACTGAGGATATGGCTCAGTACTGGACCCCAGTACAGAAAGAAAAAGGAGAGGACAAGAGAGGAGGGACGGGAGAGGAGGGGAGTAAGAGGGGAGGGGAGGGGAAGGAGTGGAAGGAAGGGGGTAGAGGAGAGAGGAGGGGAGAAGAAGAAAAATGTAAGTGCTTCCAGACAACTTTGAATCATGTCAGTGACTTCTACTTCTCAAGCTACAGCTCAGTTAACTGTGGTGTGTTCCAGACACCCATAATGACAAAGGGACTGGATATTTCTAGTGTCCAAGAGATCCTAAAAGGCTAGGAGACAGTTAGCCTGGAGAGCAGTAGAAATCACCTGGGGAAACTGTCATCATGGAACTAAAGAGCTTCCAACAGGAGGCTGGCTGGCTTGGCCCCAGAACCTAGGCAGAAAGCTGACAGGGGAAACTCCCCGAGAAACAGCAGCTCCAGAAAGTGGTCACAGACTCAGGAGTCTGAGCCATGGCCAATCCCACTCTGTGAGAGCGCTGGTCCCCTTATCTGCAGAAAGTATCCCATATCCCCCCTGGGATTGCTAAAGGAACCAATAGGAGATGGCTTTAAGATGCTCAGAACCACACCAGGCAAAGGAGGTCCTCAGTAAACATCAACAGCCCTTAGAAAGTTAAGGTCCACATTCAGGGCTGCCCAGGGAGCGATGACCGTTTTCAAAGGGAGCTGTCACTCTGTGAATCTTGAAGGGTCCCGAAGGCCCATGTATTTGGAGGCCTGGTCAATATTCTCTGGCACTGTTGGAAGATGGAAGAACCTAGGTTGAGCCTAATGGAAGTTCAGTCATTGATGACATGGGCTTGAGAGGAATACCTTTTCTCTACTTTTAACATTTAAAAAAATGTATTTGGTGTACAGTGTGTAAGTAAATGCACATGTGTGCATGCAGGTACATATATGTGTACATATGAAGAAGTCAGAAGAGGTTGTCAGGCTTGAGGCTGGAACTACAGGAGTTTGTGGGATGGCCAGCTACTAGGATCTGAATTTCAGTCCTCATGGGTGCACAAACGCTGTCTTAATGGCCCAGCCATCTACTAGCCCCTTTCCTCTGTTTTCTGACCCCCAAATGGCAGCCATGTGGAACCAAACAGTGAGTCTATGATGCTACCCTCAGTGTGATTCAGTGACTGTGGCCTGAAACCCTAAAAGCAAGGAACCAAAAACTACCCTGTGTCATGGTGGGCAAAGTCTTGCTATAAGTCTCGACGGCCTCTCTAACCTGACTGCTAATTAGCAGTGATATGTGGACCCTGCTTGCTTCCCCATGTCCACTCTCTTACATCCTCTCTGCAATTTAAAATTGTGATTGTTTTATTGACTTCTTCTAAAACTGTTCTTTTCTTTCTCCCTGTCTTTTTCTTTGGAGTGAAGCAAGTGTGGAGAGTTTGGGTCTGTTCCTCCAGTTATGTTCTCTCTTTTGTTACTTTCTGTGTCTCCCTGTATTCCTCTTTCTTCTCCAAACCTGTTTCCTTCTTGTTTGCTGAAATGTATTTGAAGAGCTGATGGCCAGTCCTTGCTAGCTAGTTCGTGCCTGCTGGTCATGGGGGGGGGGGGGGAGGGGAGAAAGAAAGAGAGGGAGGGAGAGATAAAGAGAGAGAGTGGCTTGAAATCCTCCTGCATCAGTTTCCCAATCGCTGAGGTCACAGGCTTGTGTCATCCTCTGAGCTAATCCCTGGGCTTTCAGTTTTCCTCTGAATTTTTCAAATTCTCTTTAAATTGCTTAACTGACACCCGATTTCAAGTTTCCTTAAAGTTCTCTTTATATATTCTCGGCCTTAACATGTGATATAAACAAGCCAGAAGACCACAAGAATTACTTTACATTATTTTCTTTCTTTTTTTTTTTTTTTTTTGGTTTTTCGAGACAGGGTTTCTCTGTATAGCTTTGTGCCTTTCCTGGAACTCACTTGGTAGCCCAGGCTGGCCTTGAACTCACAGAGATCCGCCTGGCTCTGCCTCCAGAGTGCTGGGATTAAATGTGTGCGCCACCACCGCCCGGTATTTTCAATTAGCACTCTACCGTCAGCCACGGGTGTAGAATTTCTCTCTTTACTGTCTGTTTTTAATTTAATTTAAAACTTTCAAATGTCTTTAATTGTCATGATTATAGCAAGCTCATTTCACCACAGATATATGGGAAATATCCCTAGAAATTTTCCATAACTGTTGCTATTTACACTCAAATGTTACATTTGTATGTCATATACATACAGACAAAATATATTTGAATACACCTACACACTTAACTAAATGTCTTTAGTAAGACATCAACTACACCAACAGAGTAAGCCAATAAACAGAACTAACAATTAAACCGGCAGATGCAGTGACGTAACCTCTTCACACTTAATGCGTGTGTGAGTGGCACTGAGATGATAATTGAGATGATAATTTCACTGTAACCACTGCTCCCTCCCACTCTTGAGCAGAGATCACTACGCAGATGGCAGCGAATCTGTTCCTTGATAACTCCATCTTTGTGTGTGTGCATGTATACAAACGAGGCTTGTGCGTGGGGGGGGGCCAGAAGTCATTCTCAGGTGTTGGTCCACAGATGCTGTCTACCTACGTTTTTGAGACAGGGTCTCTCACTAGGACCTGAGGCTTGCTGATGAGGCTAGTCTAGCTGCCCAGTGAGCCTCAGGAATCTCCCTGTTTTTGCCAACCCACCCCCACCCCTGGTGCTTTGATTACAAGCAAATGCCACATGTTCCGCATTTTATGGGTGGGGGGTGTCTTGAACTCGTGTCCTCATGCTTGTGTGGCAAGTACTTTCACTGACAAAGCTATCTTTCTTGCCTGGTGACTTCAGCTTTTCTGTTTTTCCTCACTCATTTAATCTGTGTGTGCTGTTCCTACAACAACCCTCGAGAAGGTACTTTACAAAGGACAGGTTTATTTCTCACAGTCCTGGAAGCTGGGAAGTCCCAGATCACCGTGGCATTAGGTTCAGCTTTCTGGTGAAGGCTGTATCTTCACGGAAAAGAGGAACGTTGTGTCTCAGTAGGTGGGAAACACGGGAAGAGTGAAGCATTCTCTACCAGTCCCTTTCATAGAGTGTATGTATCATCATAGTCACCAGGGCCCAGCCTCGTGATTCAATCCCCTGGCTGATGCCTTCCTTTAAAAAAAAAAAATTCTTTCATTTTTGAAAAATTCTTTCAAGTGTATGGTCCCTTTTTTCTTTAATTGTTGTTATAAGCATATATACATTATGCACATACATAGAGATTCCTAAATACATAAATATAACCTGCTCTGTCTGAATAATATCACTTGTGTGCATGTTTTCAGGGCTGACCGTTGGGTGTTGGATAACTGGTTGATGTGCTTGTCTTGGGCAAGACTCTGTCTCCCGCTCTCAGCATCCCTTAGTTGCCTGTAGTTCTTGGGTAGGGTTGAGGCCTGTGGGCTTTCCCCAGTAAACTCTGACATGTCTATTGTTGTTGTTGTCCTAGCTCAGCTCAGGTCTAGGCAGCCGTGTTGGTGAGACCTTACGGGCTTATGTTCTGACATTCCTAGGAGACACAATCCCACAGAAGACTCCCTGGTCCTCTGGCTCTTACGATCTTTCCAGCCCCTCTTCTTCCATGTTCCCTGAGCCTTTGGTGTGGGGGTTGTTTTGTGGATGTATTTTCTGGGTCTGGGCTGCACAACTCTACGATTTGATTGGTTGTGGCTTTCTGTACGGTCTCCATCTGATGCAAAGAGAAGTTTCTTTAATGAGGGACGATGACTATATGTATCTGTGGGTACAAGAACAAATGTTTGGAATGTAGCTTGGGATCGTGCTGGTTCAAGCTCTTCTCCCAGACCCGTGACGTCACTGGTCCTGTGTAATTGGCTACGTTTCCAGTGCTAGGCACGGTTTCCCTCTTATTGACCAGATCTCCCGTCCAATTAGAGAGCTGTTTGTTCCTGCCAAGGTTGACGTACCAGAACTGCTCCCTTGGGATTGCCGTGCCATGCTGGTCATTATTATGGCTCACAGGCATCATAGCTGGGTGAGATTGTTGGTTGCTTCCCTCCTTTGGAAGCTTGCATGGTGCCTTCTAAATACCATGAAAGCAAGTCCTCAGGGAGGAAGTACTCAGGTCAGTTCTTGCTCAGGAGCATCTGGGCCCTGTTTCTGAAGTCCGTGGTATCTTCAGCCATAGGGGCTTATCTTCCACCTCTGAGGGGCAGAGAGCAAGAGCAACAGCCTGTATGTTTTGGGAGTCTCTTGTACAATACTTACCAACAATTCAAAAGGTTCCCACCCTGCTTGTGTTCCTTTTCTGACTTCCCTTGATGATGAATGGCAATGCGGAAGTGCAAGCCAAAGAAACCCTTTGCTCCCCAGGTTGCTTTTGGTCATGGGGTCCCATTGCAGCAATAGTAACTCTAACTAAGACACCCCTTTCCCAGTTCCCCAACCAGATCACTTGTACCCTGCTATCCCTCTCTATTGCTCCCCCATCTCCCGGTCTATGGTCCTTTTTTTTTCTTTTCAGTTTTTTTGAGACAGGATTTCTCTGTCTAGCTTTTTTGCACCTTTCCTGGAACTCACTATGTAGCCCAGGCTGGCCTCAAACTCACAGAGATCCACCTGCCTCTGCCTCCCAAAGTGCTAGGATTAAAGGCGTGCGCCACCACTGCCTAGCTTCCTTTTTTTTTTTTTTTTCCATTTTCCTGGTTTCTGTAGTTATTCTAGGATATGTACTCACATCTAAAGATTTGGATCTAGGAGCCTGTGATGGGAGAGAACATGCAGTGTTTGTCTCTTGGGGTCTGGGTTGCTTCACTCAGTATGACGTTTTCAAGTTTTATGTGTTTACAGAGCTGGGCCCTGAAGAAGGATATGGAAGAGTTCTGTACTGTCCTTCGTACTGAATCATAGATGGTAGTTTGAGCCAAATCTTACATTGAGCCCATTTGGTGTGATTCTTACTACTTCATATCATATATTATCCCTAGCTCTTCAAAAAGCTTTACCTCAGGGACTGGGGAGATGGCTCTGTGGTTAAAAGCATTGACTACTCTCCCAGAGAATCCAGGCTTGATTCCCAGCACCACGGGGCCACTTACACCCATCTGTAACTCAGTTCCAAAGGTCCAGTGCCTCCTTTTAGCCTCTGTGGGCACCAGGCTTGCATGTGGTGCCCAGACGTGCATGCAGGCAAAGTACTCATACGTGTAAAAACAGATAAATAAATACATATTCAAAAGCTTATCTGACAGCATCTGAATGTTGTCCTCAGGACATATAGGTTGTCACTATAGCAAGAACTGTATTTGTGGTCACTATTCACAGTTCTAGAGAGGAAGTCTAGGCTGGTAGGGACATCTGTGGTGTGGCAGTTGGGGGCCCCATGTGTAGTAGCAATGCAGAAGTAATAGCAGAGAGTGAGGAGGCCTGAAGACACACTGGGCTTCCTCACCATCCCCAGAGCTTCGACTTCCTTCCTCTGGTGATGGGCATGGAGGCCAAGCAGAGGCTTTAAGAGGGGCGTGAACAGGACAGATTCCTGTTCGGGGAAAATCATCTAGCAGAGGGCAGAGTGGAACCCAACACAGGGTGGAACCCAACACAGCTGGAAGCTGGGAGCTTTCAAAGGACTGGACTGAGCAGCAGGGGAGAGGAGCCTGCCTCCTCACAGGGAGGATTTGCCTCTGGGGTGCAGGGGCGCTGCACTGCCCTGTGAAAAATACTGCTTCGCTGTCTTCATGGTTTGGATCTTGATCCGGTAGAGAGGGCCAGACAATTGATATATAAAGTTTCCAAAAATCCAAACTTCCCCCACCTCCTGCTTCACCCCTCCTTCTCTCAGACACTTTCCCTACCTAGCTACATGTGTGTTCAAGAGTGTCAGAGCAGGCATTCACATAGAGGTGTGCCTATACAGCAGGCCCTGCTGAGCAGGTGGCTTCATTACTAAAGAACATGTTTCCCTATCTCCCTCCTTCCCTCCCTTCTTTCCTCCTTCCTTCCCTCACTCCTTCCCTCTCTCCCTCCTTCCCTCCTTCCCTCCCTCCCTCTCTCCCTTCCCTTTTTCTTTTATTTCAAAGCAGAGTCTTACTATGTGGTCCATGCTGGCCTCAAACTTGTAATCCTCTGCCTTGGTCTCCAGAGTGCTGAGACACACACACACACACACACACACACACACACACACACACACACATCACTACGCCTGACTGCCAAACCTTTCTTGAGTGCCGACAGACACCTCAAGTAGAAAATTCCTGTCCTTGCTTCATTTGACAGATCATGGTGAAAAGGAAAGCCCCCTAAAAACACTATATAAAAGTCCCCTCAGGCTGTGTCTAAGGTGGATAAGAAACGTAATGAATTTCATGTTTCGACTTTAGATCCTGTCACCAGGGCATCTCATTATGTATATGAAAACATTTCACAACCTGAAAAAGAAACTTTGAAATATGAAATGCTTCTTGTCCATGGCATTTTAAATAAAGACTATTCAAAACTGTATATAAAATAGGGTTGATGGGGCTGGAGAGATGGCTCAGAGGTTAAGAGCACTGACTGCTCTTCCAGAGGTCCAATTCCCAGCACCCACATAGTGGCTTACAACCATCTCTAATGAGATCTGGCACACACTTCTGTATACATAATAAATAAATAAATCTTTAAAAAACATTTAAAAAATAAAATAATAAAATAGGGTTGAAAAAGCAATTCAAAATGCACACACACACACACACACACACACACACACACCTTCATGTGCCAATATGCCTGACAATTGACAGGGTAGCCGAGCATAGAATCAGGTGGCTACCTGACATGTTGGGGTGTGTGTGTGTGTGTGTGTTGGTTTCTTCTCTGAGTCTTTTGTTTTTCTTCTTTTATTTTATTTATGAGACAGGGTTCTATATAGCTCAAGCTGGCCTTGAACTCATTATACAGCTGAGGATGACCTTGTACTTCTGATCCTCCTGCCTCTACCGTCCAAGTGCTAGGATTATAGTTATATGCTGCCACACCAGGCTTATGCAGTGCTGGGGCACACACCAGGACTTCATGCCTGCAGGCAAGCAATCTGCTAAGTCAGCCACAACCTCAGCTCTCTCCATTGGTCCTCTGATAAACATTTATACATTCGCATTATGTATATGCATCGGTACAACAGGCTCCTGAAGCATGTTCTCTATATCACACACACACACACACACACACACACACACACACACACACACACACACAGTCATACTCTTTCTTAAGAAGCCAGTGTTTACTCTTCTGAGGATTAATATAGGGACTTCCTGAAATCTCTGTTCATGACTAAGTGGTGTGTGCGTGTGTACGTGCCTATGCGCATATCCAGACTGCTTTTTACAAACACACACACTTGGGACAAGTGGGCACTGGAGGCCAGTGGGTGGCATAGAAAAGCAGAGCTGACTGTGAGGACAGGTACCCACCTCGGTTTTCTTACTGAAAACGTACTCTCTTACTTCCTGCATGTAAAAATCCTTGTTGGGCAAAATGTTTCCCGAATAAGCATGAGGCTCTGAGTCTGGATCTAAGCGCCCATGTTACATGCCAGGGCAAGCAATGTATACCTGCAGTTACTGGGGAAGTGTGGGGGTGGGGTGGGGGTTGGAGACAGGGACAGTCCTGGGCCTTGCTGACAAGCAGTCAAGCTGAACAGTGAGCTCCAAGTTCAGTGAGAGACCTTGTCTCAGAAAAGGTGGGAAGCAATAGCAGAAAATAACCAACGTTGACTTCTGCCCTGCATGTATACCATGTACAGCTAACACACACACACACACACACAACAACAACAACAACAACAACAACAACAAAACCAACAAGAGCGGCTCAAATATTTCTGAGTTCCCAAAAGTGGCCTGAAGAGCTAGCCACCTTTGTCAGTGACCATTTACCCCCAGGACACAAGAGTGATTTTTACAGGGTTTCAGTAAGACAAGTCTGAGAGTGGCCACCCCCTGGGAGAAGAAGCCCAAGGACCTTGCCCCGCTCCAGCCCAGGTGGTTCACACCCCACACCCAGCACTTTGTAGCTGGGTGTCCACCAGCAACTTACTTCACTCTTCTGAGCCACGGCTCTCTCATCTTTAATGGGGGTAATTATAGCACAGGGCGGTTGCAGAGTGTTGCAAATATTAATCACAGGAGCATTATTATTAATCCTAATAACAGGCTTGCAGGCAGGCCGGGCGCAAAGGCATTCCTGGTTTAGAAATGAAGAGACAGCTCAGCACCGCGCAGGCAACTCATCCAGTGTCACAAGCTGCCTGCGGGAAGGAACACGCTGGGGCTCAGATCCTCCCACACTCGGTTTGATGCTATTTTCCCTACAGTACAGCCAAGGGGAGACAAGGTAGAGACCTGCAAGTGACGTGATTTCTAGTTAACAGTTTAAAATACCCGAGAGCCATGCGAATTAGCTCTTTCCCCCTCTTAACCTAAGACCTGTCTCCTACACTCAATTTGCCTCTGTTGTACTTTGGTCTCTGCGAATGTGTACAGCTGTGTTCTATGGGCAGGAAGGTCCAGGGCAGACTAGAGACACCAAGGGAAGTGCCCCAGCAAGCTGGCTGCCCATGTGGTTCACTCACCAGTTTCCTTTGTGACCTCCCTTGGGAGAGTCCTAGTCATAAAATCCTTGCGCCAAGTGATGACATAATTACATACATGTGTCCATGCAGAGAGATGGCTGAATAGATGATAGATTTGGATTTTGCTGTCATTCATGCTGAGTGGAAAGAGCCTGTGGTTGGTGCGTCCTCTGGAGCTGGGTGAAAGAGACCCATCATTCATCTGGGCACTGCCCTTGGCACTCAGTAAAATGCACTGACTCAGTGAGCT
Organism: Onychomys torridus; assembly: GCF_903995425.1. Lineage (NCBI taxonomy): Eukaryota > Metazoa > Chordata > Mammalia > Rodentia > Cricetidae > Onychomys > Onychomys torridus. Next base: position 45,681,313 of record NC_050451.1, read on the forward strand.
CTTCGGTAGGGCTGGGTCTCCTTAGTTTTAAAGGCATGAAAAGGCTGTGGCCGGGCACTGGTGGCGCACGCCTTTAATCCCAGCACTTGGGAGGCAGAGGCAGGTGGATTTCTGTGAGTTCGAGGCCAGCCTGGTCTCCAAAGCAAGTTCTAGGAAATGCGCAAAGCTACACAGAGAAACCCTGTCTCAAACACACACACACACACACACACACACACACACACACACACACACACACACACACAAAGGCTGTGGACACAGAGCTGGAGACAAGGCCAAGCCATTTACCAGGGATCAGACCCTGGCTTTCCTAAACATTCCAGGTTCTTCTGTGGAACATAAACAGTGACCCGTTGGCTTCCTCTTAGATGCCAGCTCCAGTTGGATGATAATAGTTGGCAAAGGAAACTTCCAGGCTGCAGTCAGGCTCTGGAAAGATAGTCTAAGGCAAATGGCAAACGATGTTGTCTCTGGGTACTGGCCCCTGGATACCAGACTTCACCTGAGTCTTCTTAAAACCTTTCCATTTTACACATCTATAACCAGAAAAGGTATTTGGATGGGCAGAAACTGAATTTTAGAATTAACTCAGTAGCTCAAAGTAATTTCTGGGTTTAATGTCAGAAAGCTTTTTACCTGTAGTCCTGTTACCCATGAAATAAAGAATCAGAGACCTATTCACTGGGGCATGAGCAATGTTTAAGATGGAGGAAATGCCCGGAAGTTCACCTGGCAATCCTGGCAAGCAAAAGGAGGCAGCTGATTAGCACAGTATTATTTCTTCACCTTGGAGAGAGGCTTTGAGTCAGCACAGGAAGAATTACCCGCCTTGGGTTGTTTGATGGTCCAGGCGTGTCATTTAGGTCACTTAACTCATTGATGCTTTCTTTCCCCATAAAAGGAGCTGTGGCTCACTCAGCGTGTTCACATTCTCCTACCAAGCCCCGCCTCTTCTCTGTCTCCACGTTCTTCACCTAGATGAGTTTAATTGAGCCAAGAAGGCTGTCAAGTCTGGCAGCCTTGAAGCAGAACAGGTCCTTGGAACTCTAGTCTGAGGTCATAACACAAGTGGCCTACAGAGACAGTTGACTTGAAGACAGCTGGCTGTTAGGCCTGATTTGATTTAGTTGGCCCCTGTGATAGCCTGGAGCTGGCTGCTGTATGTGACTGAGACTCATCATACACCCTTTAGTTGCAACCCATAATGAAAAGCTGAGTTTGTCTCTGCATGAACATTCTAGAACACACCCAAACCAAGACAGTCTAACCAGCCGCTTCAGGAGGCTCCCCATGTAGTCAAGGGGTAAACAGGAGACATCTCAGGCTGCCTCTGTTCACAGTAATTCTTTCTTTCCTTTTTCTTTTCTGAGGCCGTGTCTCATGCAGCTTAGGTTGGCCTGGAACTTGCTTTGTGGCCAAGGATGTATTGACCCCCTGGTCTTCTTGTCCCAAGGGTGCTGAGATTATAGACATGTGCCACTATGCATGGTTTATGATTTTTTTATAAGTAGAAATATGGGCTAAAATAATAATAAAAAGCATGGTACAGTAATAACCCCAACCAGCACCACTGACCTACTCTGTAAGGAGTCAAGCTTGATGTAACTCCAACTGCCACTGACAAGCATTTCTGTGGCTCAGCTCCCATGTAAGGCCTAGTTTATCCCTTGTCCCTCCTCATGACTGTCGTCCCATTGAAAGTTACTTTCTCTTAGGAACCCTAGCTAACCAAACCTCCTTTCTCTTCCCACTCAGCTCTGTTGCACTGCCCTCAGCAAATGCCCGGATGAGGTATCAAGCTCTATATTCCGTTTCCCTGACCACTCCACACCCGCAGCACTCAGAGCAAGGGATGGACCATCGCTCTATCCCCAGAAGACTTCAATGCTGGGCTGAGGCTAGGGCCGATGGAGAGTGAGGTGTCACTGAGAACTAAAGCCATATCTGCAAATGCTGTATGTCAACATCCCCAACCAAGCTGTGGGATGGTCACAGAGGAGAGATGATGGAGGTGTTCATATGTGCACATGCTCACTTATTTACCCATATTTGCACACTCACCCACTTTCACACACATAGTACTCACATATACCCATACTGGCATATATGCACACTTGTATAGAACCTACAGTTTATGTACTCACCCACTCTGGTACACACATATGCACACTTGCGTGTTCACCTATCTGCAGACACACATACTATGCTAAGTCATCACACTCCGCAAACATGGGCTATTTCTACCTGTCCCTCCACCTCTCCTCACTCCCCTTCAGGACCGATAATGTTGCCTTCATGGCCATTTCTTGTTCCTTGGAAACACGAGCCCTTCCCTCTGTATGGAGCTTCCTGCCTGAGGCTGGTCTTGCCCACACATTTTCCCCAAGACTACATTTTGAGAGTACTTGGCTTGTGGGTCTTTGCCCAACTAGTGCCCGGGGCCAGTTGCCCTGCTGACTGAGCACGGTATTGCCCAGCATTGTCTTCTTAGTCTTCCCCCTTGTGACTCAGGTCCCTGGGCCACCAGCACCCTTGGCAGGACAGCGCTGTCCTCGGCAGCAAGCCTTCCGAGACTCTCTGGAGCAGATGTTTCAAAATACTACAGGCTGTGCCTGCCCTACCCTGCTTCTCTACTGAGCCACTCCCTGGAGCTTCAGAAAACAAGACAGCACAGAGGTGGCCCTCTCCACAGGTGTGCGGCAGGGCCACTAATCCATGGTAGGCAGGTCCGTCCAAACATTAACGGTGGATGTTCCCCGCTTTGATGTTGACACGGTCTGTACTCAAGAGTCCACCCTGAGGAGAACACAACCACATCTGTTTCCTTCCTTCCAGGGAACAGGCTTGGTGCTGCCCTTCTTGTCTGCCGGCCCAGGGCCATCTGTTTCCCACTGATCTTCACAGCTAGACAAACTCCCACACAGCAGGAGGCTCCTAGGGGACCCAAGAAAGCAAAGAACTTCAGGTTTTATTCAGGGTTCAGCAGGTGGGGTTCTGAGGAATTGCTTTCAACTCTGACTTGGCAGGGCTTGCCTCCTGCACCTGGCTTTAGGATGGCTCCAAGATGTAGCACTAACATGGGACCAATATCAATATTTTCAGGTTACTATCTGATCATGTAACAAAGGTCAATTTATAAAATTCAGAAAGAACCGCACAACGGACACCACCAAGTCCGTCCTTTCTTACTTGCTTCCTTTCTTCCTCTCCCCCCCCCCCCCCCGCTCTCTTTCATAAAATGCATCCAACAGAAGCTGGAACGGAGCTTATAGGGTGTGTCTGTCACTTTCCTGGGGTGGATTTTAATGTCAGATTGGCCAGGGGCAGGGCTGAGGGGAGCCAGGTTCACACACAGATCAGCATGCAGTTTTAATTCATTCCTGTCCCAATATGCCCTGCTGTGGGTGGATTAAATGGACAGCGGGCTCCTGACAGCACATGCTCCAGAACAGGTGTTAGCCTGTCTGTCGGACTGAGCTTTCTCCTACAGCAGCCAGGCAAGAATCTACTGAAGAGATTCTTAAGACCAGTGCCATCAAATGTCTGTCACTGGAAGAGTGACCAGATAAGATATGGCAGGCCCTTTTATACAGACTCCTGTATCATAAAATATGATATAGGGATATTACTTAGCCATCAAAAGGAACACAGTACTGATACTGGCTGCAAGTCTTGGAAATAACTACCATAAGTGAAAGAAGCCAGTTGTGAAGGGATAAATAATGTATAATTACATTTACATGAACAGATGTAGAGAATGGAGTAGATTTATGGTTAAAGCTCAAATAGGAAGTTATAAAATAAATAAATACATACATACATACATACATACATACATACATACATACATTCGCAGTGGCAATAAATAAAAGTGGACAAAATCTGCCAGCTAAAAGGCAAAGGCTCAAAGCCGCTCCATGGGTCATCTGCCTTCCAGTTGTTTTCATACGGACATCTCCAGCTCCAATCTCAGCCCTATGTTCCAAACATCAGCATCTGTAACAGGCCCCAGACCTTAGCACAACTGACGCCATGATGGAAGTACCATTCCAGCAATAAAACTCAACACACAGACAGCACCACCAGCCAAAATGAGAACAAAGACCTAATCCATCAAAATCCATAGTTCTGGGAAAGTCTCTAAATGTACTAACCTTGCTTTTCAGCTTCTGTAATTCTGCTTCTGGCTAAATGTCCTTGTTAACTGAAGTATGTCAACCCAGGATATGGGCTGTGTGCTTCAAAGCTTACCCTGAGGAAGGCTCGGTGCTACAGTGGGTTCCCAAACACCCAACATAGTTGCTGGCAACTAATCAAGATTTTCTATTGGCTTAAACCCATGTCCAAGCAATCTTCTCTAGTGGACCCCCTACAACAGTATCCTCACCTGAGACATCTCAGCCTTAATATGGTCAAAACGTAGTGGGAACTTGTGCCAACAGTTCTCTGACTCTTTCTACCTCAGTCTTCCTCAGCTCCACAGACACTCCACCGCTCAGCCAGTCTCGGTTCCTGGCTGCTCTCGCTTTTCACTATTTGTCCAGGATCTGCTGCTCCTAGCAAATCCTGCCATGTTCTCTCGCCTGCCCGATCTGTCCATCTCCATCACTGACCTCCAAGTCCACATCCTCAGGATTTCTTTAACTTGTCCCTCTGTGAGTCTACCCAGAGTCTCTCTTACAGGCTGTGCCCTAGGCAGATGGAGGGGGTAGTTATACAATATCCTAAATTCTCGATGTAATATACACTGTATTTCATAGCTTATGGTGACAGTAATAAAAGCACCCTTGTGAATCTCCTCCAGTGAATAATTAGCAGAATGTTCCTACAAAAATTTTAAATCTGGATATTTTGTGTTATTTAAAGAGTTGGACTTGCTTTATGCTTGAAACACAACCCTGAGCCCTTGCTTCTCCCAGCTCCTTCCACGGTTTTCTCTTCCTCAGAGTGATTTCCTTGTCCTTCTTTCTGCTCCTAGATATGTCCTAGGGCCTTTGCACTCACCAGCATCTCTAGCCTAGATCTTCTGAGAGCTAGCTCTTTGTGTTACCTCAGAGATCATCTTCCCAAAGGGACCAGCTGTTACTAATGCCTCAACATGTATTTCTACCTGAGTCCTGATCAATTTTCTTCAGAGCACTTACCATATGCTAAGGTAGCTATTAATTTTGTTGATTTTTCTATCTCCTTAAACTTCATCCCAGCAGACAGCCTGGTGGTGTCCTTGGGAATACCTGTCTAGAACAAAGTTGGTGCCCATTAAACATTTGTTAAGTAAACAAACCACACACCTTTGTCTTAGTCAGGGTTACCATTGCTGTGATGAAGAGCCGTGAGCAAAGCAACTGGGGGGGAGTGGGGGGAAGGGTTTCTTCTGCTCATCCTTCCACATCATTGTTCTTCACTGAGAAATTCAGGACAGAAACTCAAGCAGTGTAGGAACAATGTAGGAACAGAGTAGCAGGCAGCAGCTGATGCAGAGGTCATGGAGGAGTGCTGCTCACTGGCTTGCTCCCCATGGCTTGCTCAGCCTGCTTTCTTATAGAACCTAGGGCCACCAGCCCAGAGGTGTCCCCACCCACAATGGGCCAATTCCTCCCCCACCAATCACTAAGAAAATGCCCCATGTGCTTACCTATAGCTAGAACTTATGGAAGGCATTTTCTCAACTGAGGCTCCCCTCTGCTGTGGGATGTCTTTCTGTATGCTGTGAATATGTGTTGCTCTGAATGATTGATAAATAAAGCTCTATTGGCCTATGACAAGGCACCTTGGAGGCAAGCAGAAAATCCAAGGAGAGACCAGCAAAGAGAAAGGCAGAGTGGGAGAGATGCCAGCTGCCACCAAAGGAACAAGATGGCGGCAGACTGGTAACACAACGGCCATGTGGCAACTTATAGATTAATAGAAATGGGCTAATTTAAGTGATAAGAGCTAGCTAGCAAGAGGCCTGCCATAGGCCATGCAATTGGTAATTAATACTAAGCCTCTGAATGATTATTTTATAAGTGGCTGAGGGACTGTAGGGCCGAGCGGGACCTGAGAAAACATATGGCTACATGCCTCCTCTCTGATGACTGTAGCCTGTGTCAAGCTGACAAAAAACTAGCCAACATACATCTGCACTGGGCTGTTCATGGGTTGCGGCTATGCCCCCTTATAAGCCCCTATGAATTCCTTTTTGAGTTCATTTCAGTGATCATGCTATCCTTTTATGAAAAACCGTCAGAGTGATTGATTTGTGAAACTTCACAGACCTCAGCGTGTGTGTGCAGTCCAGCACCCCTCCCTCTAGCTTGGTTTGAAGCATTAGTGATGGCTGGGTTTGCAGGTGAAGCACACTCCTGAGGGAGGTATGCAGACAGACAAAATCTCTTTTGCACGTGATGGCGTGGAATCTGGCCCAGCCCTGAGTGTTTCTCCCTCAGTTCCTCTAATGAATCTGGCCAGATGTTAATGCTCGTCATTCTGTGTGTTTTCCCAGGGTCATGCAGAAGGCACCCGGCACCTTTTCCACCTTCACCTGAAATGACAGCGGGTTCAGATCATGAAACAATCTTGCATTCCCCAACTACTTCTAATTGCAACGGAGCAGCCAAGGCCCAGGCCTCTCTCGCAAATTCTCTTCTGCATTGAGCAGCTGGAAACAACGCTCCAGCGATCCTCAAACTCAGCATGCAGAACAGTGATTTGTTCTGTTGCTTAAAGCGCAGCCTTCTGGCCTCTTACTCCAGCCTGGGAATGTTCAAGCAGGACCTGAGATGTGTGCATTTTCATCCCACATCAAACACCGGCAGCCGGCCAGCTACGCTGAGGCGAGCCTCGAGGGAACCAGCTGAGCCAGTGTTTGAGACATACAGTTCTTCTTCCTGGGGTCTGGCCAAGGGTCCATCATTACCAGAACAAAAATTCCAAAACCTCTGGTGTCTCATTCACCGGTACAGTAGACATCATCTGTCTTCTCAGCCCTACCATCCACTAGAAATCTCCACTCTGTGAAGCTAGTCCTTAAAAACTTGCCTTGGTGCCTCTTGCCAAGGATTATTTCTGTTGTTGTTGGGAGCCCTAGTTTATGCCCTCCCAAAAGACCAAGTGCCACTAAATGGGGTGAATACAATCTCAGATTTTCTTGTCTCCTTCACAGAATTGGCTTAGAACTGGGTCCACTGGCCCTTTCTCTCTGTATCGCCTCCCAATTCCAAATGCTTGCATCTCTCAACACCAGCATTTCCTTAGACCAGAAAGGAAGAGGCTGGAACACGGACATATCCAAGGGCTGTTCTTAACAGACTTTCTTAAAAGGAGCCTTTTTAGGTCTACAGAAAAACTGAGCTGGGCATGTAGACCTCTGCCTTCCTCTCTTTTCCTTTCTAAACATCTTTTATGTTATCGGGGTACCTTTATCAGGGTGGGTGAACTGAGATGGGGGCCTGACTGTCTGGGAGTGTCCACTGTCTACAGCTGTTGGTGTTGATGTGCTGGATAACGCGTACCCATCACAACAGCTCACAGGATGGGCTGTCTGTTCGTTCCTCCCTCCCGCTCCTCAAACAGTGTTTTTCATTTTAACAGACACCCTCAAAGGACTGAGACCAGCCTCATCACTCATTCTCTGATTTTTATAAATATATTTAGTCCCAAAGTATGACTCCAGGTTACTCTTTGAACTCGACATGATGTATTGGATTGCTCGCACCAGCATAAACAGCACCTGAATGCTATCTCACAACGCCCCTGGCACCCTGGCTCATGGCTGGACAGCATTCCAGAGCTGCTGTGACCTGCACAGTGTGCCTGCTTTGAAAGGCTCCATCAACTGTCACAGTCAGATGAGGATGCTGGGCCCCCTCAACACCAGGAAAAAGGAGGGTCTGTGGAAGGTGGGGGATTTCGTTAAAATTCATGGTGGACTACAGCTGGGCTAAAGCATCGCAGTAGCCTCAGCTTCCCAAAGAAGCCTATTACTAGCGCTGATCCCAAGGCCAAGGTTGAGGGCCATTATGGCTGTCCGCAACACCTGGCTGGGGGTAGATAGAGATGTTCCTGGGTCTACTTGGGTGTCTTAGGAGAGAGTCAGCAGGAGCCCTCTGGGAGACTACTTGCGTTTACAGGCTTACTTTGGAAAGAGTTGGAGGCTTTCTTCCCTTCCTCACATCTGCCATATTGTCCCCCACAGCTTTGTGTGTCAGAGGCTGAGTCCTCAGTGTGGTGGAGGGGGATGTCTAAAAGATTGAGCCTAGTCAGTGGGTCACTGGTGACACTGCCCTCAGCTGGGATTAATAAAACAAAGTTCCTCAGAGCCCAGGATAAATAAAAAGGCCAAGCCTGGCCCCTGACCTCTCTGGCAGAATTCTGTCCTTGGCACCTGTTCTTCTCTTTCCAAAGAGACTGTCACCATGGTGTCCTGTGCCCCACCACCGTGCGACGAAAGAGCTCCCATCAGAGCAGAGTGGAGGCCAGTGCTGTGCTCTGTTCGTCTCCTCAGGAACTGGGGACCACTCTGACAGCCTCCATTCATCAAGCATTACCTAGCCTCAAGCATTTGGTTATGGCAACAGAAGAGACCAAGATACCCACTGTACCTGTAGATGAAGAAAATGACTCCATCTGGCTGTGAGGGCATCACGAACATTGACTATCAGTAAAGGAAAGAAGAGTGTTGAGTACAAAGTTCCCATTCTGAAACCTGTGTATTTAATTTTTGATGGGAATAAAAGGGCTGCATAGAGAATAAATTAGCTGGAGAGAACTGGTGAGCTTTCCCCCCCACACACAAACAATGGATCCTAGTGTCCATTTCATTCTCTTTGTGCTTGCCTGAGACCCAGATGGCTCACTGTCCCTCTGTATGTTCCTGCTACCTCCCTGCTGAGATCTCATTGGCCGTGACGCACTGCCCTGCTCAAGCCAGGACACTACTGTCTTTTTTCTCTGTGGGAGTGTATTCCCAGAGCCAACTCCAACACCATTGACCTGGGCATCACTTGAGTGGTGCTGGAGTGAGCTGTAGGCCCTGGTCTTGCTGATGTGACCTGGAGTCCTACTTGTCATTCCCCTGACCCAGCAGAGGGAGCAGATAACAGATCCATTGGCTGTGGCCACACTGTAAATGGCTGGACAGTGCCCCCCAGAACATCAGGGGTAAATGCCTCTGCCACAGGTGTATGGAAAGTTTAATGCCGGTCTTCAGGCAGGATTGGGGCCACATGCCACATACAACCCTGACCCATTCTTGGCTGGCTGCTGCCTAGCTGGAGCCATAGCAACCTGCAGAAACCTCAGACCTGGGCTGTTGTGTAGCTGGAGCTCAGTGAGCTCAGTGATGGAATTCAGGGAACTCTGGGTTCTCTGCTTACTTCTCATCAGCCTATCCATCTAGGCAATGAACAGTCTCAGGACTTGAGAGATCAGGGGCACCTAAGAGGCACAGCCAGAGATGAGGAAGCCAGCCAGGTAAGAATGGAGTTTGCTGTTGGGACCCTCTTTCTCCAGCCTGTCCCCTTCCTTCTCCATGTCATCTGTTGGAGGATGAAAGGGCTGAGAGAGAGTTGTCTTGTGAACTCTTCACCTGTGGCTAGTTAGGAGAGTCAACTGGAGCCTTGGATGTGACAGAAAAGGACAAAGAGAGTCACTTCTCAGCATCTGGCCCACAACCATTTTATTATTGTTTGTAGCCCAAGCTGGCTTCAAATCTGCAGTCCTCCTGCCTCTACCTCTGGAGTGCTAGGGTTACGGGAGTTTACTATTATTCCTGGCTTTGCTTTGTTTTGGTTGTTTGGTGGTCCTGAAAACTGGACTCACCGCATTGTACGTGCTAGATAAACGCTCTACTGCAGAGCTACGCCCCAGCCCCCATCTTGTGTTTTAATACTTGTTAGATAGCCAGTCACTCACCATAAAACCTTTTTACAGTCAGTAGTTCAGGGAGTTGTGAGCATGACGATTGTCTACCCAGGTATTTTTTCATAACTCTGAAAACACAAAAAAAACATACATACATCATTGCTGTGGATATCGCTCTGTATAAATAAAATGCTGATTGGCCAGTAGCAGCCAGGCAGGAAGTATAGGCGGGACAAGAGAGAAGAGGATTCTGGGAACAGGAAGGCTGAGGCAGAGAGACGCTGTCAGACGCCGCCATAACAAGTGAGATGTAAGGTACCGGTAAGCCACGAGTCACGTGGCAACTTATAGACTAATAGAAATGGGTTAATTTAAGATATAAGAACTAGATAACAAGAAGCCTGCTGCGGCCAGACAGTTTGTAAGCAATGTAAGTTTCTGTGTGTTGACTTGGTTGGGTCTAAGCAGCTGTGGGACTGGCGGGTGAGAGAGATTTGTTCTGACCATCAGCCAGGCAGGACTGGAGAAAACTTGAGCTACACATCATTTACACGTTCATAGCTCCTGGAAATGTATAAGCTATTTTCCTCTCTCTACATATTTATTACTCTGATGATTTCATATAAAAGGATTCAGAGAACATGTATCTGGCTTTAATAATGTCTGGCTTCTTTCTCGTATGGTTCTGTCAGGTTGTCCTTATGTATCAGTGTCAGGTGGCTTTTTCTGTGGTTGTATAGTATTCTCTCCTATGGACGTACCATATTGCGTTGATGCAATTGTCTGATGAGTTGTTGCCATTTGTTTTTAATTATCATAATTTATGCTGCTATGAACATTTGTGTGTATCCTTTCGTGTGTCTACTACTTTCTGGGTATACTCACCTTTTTAAATGAATGAAGCATCGCTGTGATATGACCTCTGGTCACACTTGTCATAGCTCGCTCTCTTCCATGTTCTGGGTGAAGAGCAGTGTGAAAGCTGGGCACTGCCCCTGAATGCGTCTATACGCCGCTCTGTACTGGGGGCCTGTCAACAAATAAGACAAAGCCTTTTGACGCCTCTGTGCCTCTCCGCCTGCTCTGGCCCCTCTGCTGTCCCTTGGTCTGCCACATACCAGGTGTTCTATTTCACATGCTAGCTAATGTAACGGAGTAACCCTTTTGCCTCCCCCACCAGTCACCCATGGAACACACCCACTGCACCCTGGCACCCACTGGGTGTCCTCGAGCTGCAATCAGAGCCCAGCATGCCCTGAACTAGAACCCTCACCTGCCATGAGCAGCTTGTAAAATGTCTATGAACTAACCAGTTCCCTTTCCGCTCTGCAGGAGGAAGCAAGCTGGTACAGAATGGGCTCATTTGTTTAAGAGGCACGTGCGTGCGTGGCTCGGCTTCCCCCTCAGCTGTCTCAACTGTGAAACCTTAACAAGCTTGGCGGTGTTTGATGTCCTTCCCGTCTGCCGAGGCCCCCAAAGGACACTGGCTACGGAGTAAAGCTCCTGGGAAGAGTGCAGCTCACTTCCTGGCTTGTCCCGGGGCTTTCTGAAGCTTACTTTCACCACTGCTTGGTCATGTGGCATGCGGACTTCCTGGTGGCTTTGCATTTCCCTTTATTTACAGTCTTTCAGGCTGACTGTCCAGGAGATCCCCAAGGCACTACAAACTGCTGGCTCTGGAGTCCCCGTTGCCTGTAACGGTTCCTAAAATCATTCTGCCTTCATTACCCACAATGGACAGAGAAGAAATCTCACGACCGTGGGTGTCTTGCTCCTTCCTAGTCCAGACAGGGGGATCTCACTGCTCAGAGGAAGGATGAATGGATCAGATGGGTCACACTCAGAATCGGGGTGGTGACACTTAGTGTCCCACTCCAGCTAGTCTGCCTCCCCAGTGGCCTTCTTTACCACATCAAGCCCTCAGAGTCGCCCCCCACCCCCGCGCCCCGTACCTGTCAGTCGCTCAGCTCCTAGCTTCTGGGGGGTCATCGTCTCACTTGTGGAATCTGCTGGCTCCCAAGAAGAGGGAGCCTGGGACTGGTGCGGCTGTTCACAGTCCTGTCGTCGCCAGATGACCCCAGTCAAGTGTCTGCCATCGGGCTGAGGCTGAAGCGGTCTTACAGTTTCGCTGTGTAGCAGAGTCACCTAGAGGTCTCACTATGGGCCACCTCCCACCCCTCACAGTGTACATGGGGCTTCTGTGTGCGCATGAGTGTCTTTAAGCTCAAACCCTCAAACGAAGAAAGTTCTATTTGGTGAATCAGTGTGAATTCCTCCATCACAGAACTCCATATGTAAAGAGCAAACAATCAAGAAACAACAACAAAAAAAAAAACCCCAAGGGTTGTATATGTGCGTGTGTTCGTGTGTGTGCAGGGACATGTATGAAGAGGCCAGAAGACAACCTCAGGTGTTGTTCCTCAGGTAATCCTCAGTCCTCTCTCCCTTCCTCCCCCCCCCATGTGTGTACATGCAGATAAATGGTCATGTGGATGCGTGTGTGTTTATGTATATGAGGCAAACCTCAGATGTCATTCCTCAGCCATCATCCACCTTGTTTGTTTGTTATTTGTTTTTGAGACAGGGTTTCTCTTTGTAGCTTTGGAGCCTGTCCTGGACCTCACTCTGTAGACCAGGCTGGCCTCGAACTCACAGAGATCCGCCTGGGATTAAAGGCCTGCATGCCTAACTCACCTTGGTTATTGAGGACGGAGTTTCTCACTGCCCTGGCTCGGCTGCTGCCAGAGGCCCCAGGAGTCCCCTCCAGCTTCCAATGCTGGAATTGTAAAGATGAAGCATGCCTGGACATTCATTTCTTTTTCTTCTTCATCCTCTTTGTGTGTATGTTTGTGTGTGTGTGCATGTGTGTTGTATTAGTCATTTACATGGGTGTGTGCACATGCCTATGTTTGTTTTGCATGTATTCATTTATATGGGTGTATGAACATATCTGTGTGTGTTGTATGTATTCATTTACATGAGTGTGTGCACATGCCTGTGGTTTTGCATGTATTCATTTACATGAGTGTGTGCACATGCCTGTGTGTGTGTGTGTATGTATTCATTTACAGGGGTGTGTGCACATGACTGTGTGTGTGTGTGTGTGTGTTGTATGTATTCATTTGATTGGGTATATGCATACACCTATGAAGTCAGAGATTAAGTCTGGTGTCTTCCTCAACAGCCCTTTATCTTATTTTCTGAGAAAGTCTCTCACTGAATCCGGAGCTCACTAACTGGGTAGCCTTGTTGACCAATGAGCTCTAACTAACTGCCTGTTCTCTCTCTCTCTCTCTCTCTCTCTCTCTCACACACACACACACACACACACACACACACACACACACACACACTGGAGTTACAGATGTCTGCTGACTGTTACACAGATGCTGGAGATCCAAATTCAGGTCCTTATGCTTCTTCAGCCAGCATTTTATCAACTTGATTCATCTTCCCAACCCCTATCCCAACTTTTAAAAACCAAGTTTTAGGGGCAGGCTAGATAGCTAAGTGGTTAAAGGTGCTTGCCAACAAACGATCTGAGTTCAATCCCAAGACCCACATAGTGGATAGTGGATGGAGAGAACTGACTCCTACAAGTGTCCTCTGACCTCAACATGCATGCTTTTTACGGGGTTACATAGAGGACTAAATAACACACACACACACACACACACCATAAATACAAGAATAAATGTATGTTTTTAAAAAGAGAGTTTTAAAAAAAATAAGATGGCCTGTATCCCAGCTTCTTTCCACAATCCAACTGTACCAACCCGAACAGCTCAGGGCAGCCCCATCCACACACACAGCTCACTGTGAACACATCTGCTTCACAGAACATGCTTGGTGAGTGACTCAAAGACCAGATCCCTGACTTCCAGTGGCTTGCAGCCTAAGGGTAGATAAGTTAGCTCTGTCTGGCAAGGCACCAGGAACTGTAGGAGGGGTAGGGACCTGGGAGGACAGAACGGATTCTGCCTGGAAGATGCAGGGTGGAGCAGAAGTGCTGTTGAGTATCTGAGTTGGATGTTGGGCTGGTAAACGCAAGGGAACATCTCACAGGTTGGGGTCAGGCACACCAGTGGGGTATCTCAGCCATCCAAGTCAGATGAAGGGCAGGTGTGGGAATGGAGGGCTGAGGGGAAAGGCTCAGACTGTGCCAGCGTGTGCAGAGAGTGGTCTGTTGGCACCTTGAAGAACAAAGGTGGACTGTCCATGGGCTTGAGGCAGAGTGGATAAGGCAGGCTGGACACAGTAACAGTGCTACTGTGATGATCCAAGCCAGGAGCCTTTATGATCCCTCTCTGGGGTAGCAACTGGGGTGAGGAGGTTTTCCCACAAAATTCAGTTCAGCAGGAATTGGGAAGTCACAGTGTGTACAGTGGGAGATGTCCTGGAGGCGATCATGCTGTCTGTTCCACATGATGTTCTTCCAAGTGGCACAATGTCTTTATCAGGCCTGGTGCTCACACAGCTGATACAATCACAGAACGGGGCGTGTATCAAATTTTGGGAAACAGGGAACAAGGGGAGAAATTGATCTTGCTGGTGATTAAGTGAAGTGCAAAAGATATGGCCCTTCCATGTTGTAGGTATTGTGTTCCCTGAAATATTGTGTGTTCCCCGAAATAAACTTATCTGGGGTCAGAGAACAGACAGCCACTAGAACAGAGCCAGAAATGGTGGCTAGAAAATGGGAAGAGTAAGCCATAGCAGAAGTTGGGCGGTGGTGGTACACACCTTTAATGCCAGCACTTGGGAGGCAGAGCTAGCCAGATCTCTGAGTTCAAGGCCACTTTAGAAACAGCTAAGCATGGTGAGCCACGCCTTTAATCCCAGAAACCCAACCTTTAACCCCAGGGAGTTGGGGACAGAAAGAGAAGGGTATATAAGGCGCGAGGACCAGGAACTAAAGAGGAAAAAGCATGTAGTTAGTTAAGCTTTGGAGCAACACAGTTCAGCTGAGATTCATGTGGAGGAGGACTCAGAAGCTTCCAGCCTGAGGAAACAGGATCACCTGAGGAACTAGCAAGGTGAGGTAGCCGTGGCTTGTTCTGCTTCTCTGATCTTCCAGCATTCACCCCAATAACTGGCCTCAGGTTTGATTTCATTAATAAGAACTTCTAAGATTCCTGCTACACTTCCACCGAGGGGAAATATTGTCTGCCTACTCTATGGAGTCCCTGACCATGTTCCTAAGGGGTCATTAGGGTGTGTGGTGATCCTGGCCAGCACTATCAGGCCTCTACAGAGAGGTGCCGCCATATTAAAAATTGTGAGACTGTTCAGCCAGTAAAGATGCCTGCCACCAAGTCAGATGACCTGATTCCAGTCCTGGAAACTTGCAGGGTCCACAGAGAGAACTGACTCCTTCAAGGTGTCCTCTGACCGCCATACACACACACACACACACACATACATACTCACACATGCACACACATACACATACACACATACACACATACATATACACATACATATACACACATACATATACACACATATACACACATACACACACATACACATACACACATACATACGCACACATACATACGCACACATATGCACACACATACACATACACACATACATATACACATACATATACACACATACATATACACACATACACACATATACACACATACACACACATACACATACACACATATACACACATACACATACACACACATACACACACATATATATGCACACACATACACACATATACACACATACATATACACACATACATATACACACATACATATACACACATACATATACACACACATACACACACATACACATACTCACATATATACACACACACGTTCACGCACACACATACACACACATACACACACACATACACACACATACATATGCACACATATGCACACACATACACACATACATATACACACATACATATACACACATACATATACACACATACACACATGTTCATGCACACACATACACACACATATGCACACACATACATACACACACATGCACACACATTCACACACATACAAACATATACACACACATATACCTATACACACATAAACACACACATACACACATACACACACATAAACACACACACACGCATACACACCAATAGATATAATTTAAATTCTAAAAAAAAAAATGGCTGTTCTTTTCCAAGGAGAACAACATGTTTCACCTATGACTTTATCTTCAGTTACCCAAGCAAATGAATCCACTACAGTGTTTTAGGAGACAGAAGTTCCTTACAGGACACTGTGCAGCTGACAGTCCAGGCTGTTCTTTATCCAAACTACGTATGCCCAGGGGCAGGTCGGACTTTGAGAACATGCAGATGTTGAGACATTTGCATATATGAGCTATCGTGAGGCTAGGACCCAAGTCGAAACATGAGGTCAGTTTCTGTCTTAGGGTCTTACAGAGTCTGAAGGTAGTTGACGCGGTGTCCTGAGCACACCTGGGCGCTGCCTGCATCTGTCCTAGGAGGTTGAGTGTTGATCTTCTTGTGGTGTCATGCTGGTGCTCAAGAAGCCTCTGCTTTGATTGTAGTTCGGCTTGCTCAGTCATCTGAGTTATGCTAGGGCTGAAGAAACGGATTCAAAACTCACAAATGTTGCTAAATCCATCCGTAGAAGCAGGCCACAGAAGAAGCCCCATCTCTCCCAGGATCTAGAATCTTTTTGTCTCAGAACCACTGTAACTCCAGTTCTGTCTGACTGGAAGCTAAAGTCTCCCCCTGACCCTAAAACCATTTCCCCTGACAGGGAAACCTGCTCAACCTTGGGATCTGTGCTGAGCAAAAGTCCCCTGCAGAGCTGAGCCCTCTGGGCATCAGGACTGTATACACATACACACACATGCACACGTGTGCATACACACACACACTAACACCCCAGGTCTCGAGTAGACATATATGCATACATACACACACAGACACACATACCCTAACACGCCAAGTCTTGCATAGACATTCATACACACACACAGAGGCATTCACCCTAACACTCCAGGTCTCAGCATACACACACACACACACACACACACACACACACACACACACACAGGCATGTACCCTAACACTCCAAGTCTCAGCATAGACACACACATGCTGTAACAACACCCCAGGGCTCAGCATAGACACACACACACACACACACACACACACACACACTGTAACACCTCAGGTCTCAACATACACACACACACACATACACACACACCAGGTCTCAAGTAGACATACATATATACATACACACACACACAGACACACACACCCTAACACCCCAGGTCTTGCATACACACACACACACACACAGAGGCATTCACCCTAACACTCCAGGCCTCAGCACACACACACACACACACACACACACACACACACACACACACACACACCAGGTCTCAGCTCTACCTGCTAAGCACAGTCCCAGTCTGGTTCTAACTGCCTTGAGCTCAAAGATGGAAAGCAACAAGACAGGAAGAAGAATGGGACATGTCTCCACACTCTGCTCATTGTGAGGAGGAAAAGGAGGAGGAGGAGAAGGGACCTAGGAGCCCCAGAAATCCTGGTT
Source organism: Onychomys torridus (assembly GCF_903995425.1). NCBI lineage: Eukaryota > Metazoa > Chordata > Mammalia > Rodentia > Cricetidae > Onychomys > Onychomys torridus. The sequence continues at coordinate 45,698,754 of NC_050451.1, forward strand.
CATCATGATTCCTCCCTATATATGTTCTCCCATCCTACCGAATCACACCCTGCCTGGTGCTCTCCATTCCGAATCCCACTCAGCCCTCAAACTAGTGTCCAAGACATCAGCCAAGACCTGTCCTCCAGGCCTCTCCCTCCTTGTACCTCTTATCGTGTATAACTTCAAGTTGAGAGGCCATGGATGGCCCTCAAGTTACCCCGATACAATAAGGTAGGAGCTCCAGTCAGATTGAGAGTCCTGTGGAAGCCAGGAATGCCGGTGCATGCCTGTGATATCCCACTACTTGCTCCTGGTGCATGCCTGTGATATCCCACTACTTGCTCCTGGTGCATGCCTGTGATATCCCACTACTTGCTCCTGGTGCATGCCTGTGATATCCCACTACTTGCTCCTGGTGCATGCCTGTGATATCCCACTACTTGCTCCTGGTGCATGCCTGTGATAATCCCACTACTTGCTCACTGATGAGACGATGGTGAGTTTGAGGGCAGCCTGAGCTACATAGCTATGTATGTCTACTTCTAGTTCAGCACTGGAAACAGGAAAACCACCGAGGTCCTGTCTGTTCCCCATATTGCACGAGGGCTAACAGCACCAGCCCTGTTTCTCAGGGTGTGTTTTGCATCACGACCAGCAGAGTTCTAACCATCTTGGGTGCACCAAGGAGAAGCTGCTCTTGTTCTCAAATCATGCTGCAAAGGATCCACAAGCTTGGCTCTTCCAGCGGCTGGGGATCTCTCCACAGGCTCTGTCTGCCTTGTGGAGAATAAATGGGCTGTCTTGGGTAAGCAGCTGAAGTGAACGGAGCGTGAGTGCTGAGCATGGAGCTGCAGGCCAGACAGCGGATATTTGGTTTGGGCTTGACTATAGGCATTAATTGAAAGTTGGCACAGACACAAACTCCCTCTTTCCTTGCTTCTCCCAAACAAACAAAGTTGGGTAAGAGTGTCTTCCTTCACCACCTTGCAGCCCGGTTCTTCTCTTCCTCTCCGGGGAGGTCCACGAGGCAGTCATGCACGTGACTAGTCCTGGCAGACAAGTTCTTGACCATTTACAAAGCAAGTCTAGGCTGGTTATGTGGATGACACAGGCACGCATAACCAGGACTGAATGCTGAGTTCAGATGGGAGAAAACATTTGGAAACTTCGATGGAGCACCCATATCATGCTCTTCACCCTTGGGAAAACACAAGACAAAGAGGCTTTGTCCCTTTTCCACTGTGATAACAAAACAATGGAGGCTGAGGAAATTATAGAGGAGAGACAGTTCTGGAGGTCCGGGAAGGGTGACTTTGGGGAGGGTGTAACACACTGGGAGTATCCGTGGAAGAGCCCCCCTCTGAGAGAGGGGAGGGGGCGTGCCGGGCTCGCTCTCACGATAACTGACTCACTCTTAATAACTAATTAACTCCTTAGTCAGCTTGACAGAGTGGAACCCTCCTGAACCCCAAGTGCCCCAGAAAGACTGCTGTCCTAAGGACTGAGCCTCGTTTGGGTGGAGACGAAGCATACCAGAGCCTTAGCAGAAAAAGCACCAGCTCCGAGTGCTGGCCACCTGTCTCTGGCATATACCCCCTTCACCCCAACCATTTAGGTTTCCTTTGCACTTACAACAGAAGATCCTCTTTGCAGAAAAGTTGATGTGATGTTGCCTAAGAAGGCACAACTGAAATAACACAGACAATACAAACTCACTGAGAGAGAGCGAGCTGATGCCTGGAATCAGCTGGTGCCCAGGGCTGGGGTTTAAGCTAGAATAGACTTTTCTCAAATCCGTTTCTATTACTTTTTCTTCTTTCGGTATAGATAGAGCCCAGGTCTTGCTCATTCAAGGCAAATACTCTACCACTGAGTCACACCCCAGCCTTCTACACAAGCTCACCGTTTCAGCAAAGAGCAAATTTCCAGACCCCATGTGTGGATAACTTGTAGCAAAATGTGTGGAAAGACCATAGGCCAGGTCTGCCTAAAGGCCCAGTGGACAGGTAAGGACAGAAAGCAGCTGTTGATGCGGGGATTTTCATTCAGGGGAAGCAGCCTGGCCCAGGAGCTGACTGACACTTTCCCAGAAGTGGCGAGCGAGACTCCAGGGGAACCTTCGGGTATGTTTTTATTGTGTGTGCTTCAATTGTGCTTTCTTAGACCACACCACAGACATTTTTCTGGAAAGAGCTTTTCTGTTGGAATCTCAGGGCAAAGTTCTGGAATCTAAAGTGTGAGGACTATCCTTGACATCAGGCATGGGCCTCAGCATGCCTGGAATCTCAGGATCTCAGGACTCAGGAGGCTGGTGCAGTATAATTGTCATGCACTCTAGGCCACTCTGCTTTACACAGTGAGTTCCAGGCCATCCTGGGACAGTGTGAGACCTATCTCTCCTGGCACCCAAAAAAGGAAAAGAAAGAGAATCCCCAAGGTTATATAGAGTTGTGTGTGTGTGTGTGTGTGTGTGTGTGTGTGTGTATACATTTCTTGTATGTACACATGTGTGCAGATGGAGGTCAGTGGCTGACCTCAGATGAGTTCCTCAACTACTTCTCTGCCTTAGTTTTTGAGACAGTCTCCCCCTAAATCCGAAGCCCACTGGTTGGCTAGACTGACTGCCCAGAGCCTAGAGATCCTCCTGTCTCGGCCTCCCCGCCATGCTGAAAATCTAACTCATGTCCTTCCTGGTGGTGGAAAGAAAGCACACCTGAGCCATCTCCCCTTTGTTTTGTTTTCAAAGAATAATGTTCCATACCCAGAACTCAGGCCTGTGGTTGCCCACAGAACTTCAGGATGGTGTGCAGCGCGGGCCTTGGGTGTGTGCTGAGGATGGTTCCTGGATGGCTGCTCAGTCAGGTGGCAATTTAGCCTTCTCCCCTTGGCTGGGTTTGGTTGGAGGGGCAGGGGGAGCTGGATTCCTGGTTCGTGTATTATCCGGTCCACCCTTTTTGCCTCCCCAAGTGAACTCCCAACCCCCTGTGCAGTTCTTATACTTTTTGATCTTGGCACTTGTGAAGCAGTGGAAGATAAGACATGGACTTCAGGGAGGGATGAGACAGATCTCCAGCTGCCCCAAGCTAGAAAGGCGCTTTGGTGCCCATCATCTTCCGAAGGACTTCTACCAACACGTGTGAAGAGCACTGAGTCTACAGTGACAAGCAGCCGATTTGAAATCAAAATCCAGAAGTCGGACACAGTGGCACACACCTGGAATCCCATCACTTTGGAGGCTAAAACAGGAGGAGGATTTACAAGTTCAAAGCCAGTGTGAACTGCATAGTGAGATTCCATCTCAAACAAAGTTCACGGACAGAGATATATAAATGGCTTAAAATAATTTTTACAATATTTTATTTTTTGTGCGTGTGTGCATATGTAGGGGTGCATGTGTGGAAGTCAGAGGGCATGTTGTAAGACTAGTCCTCTCTTTCTACCATGTTATTTCCAGGGGTCAAACTCAGGTCATCAGGTTGGGTAATAGGCACCTTTACCTCCTGAGCCATCCCACTGGCCTAGGAAAGCTTAATTAAGACCACATTAATTTTAAAATTTTGTTTTAAAAATAAAAACACATTAAGATAACTTTTCACCTGCTGAGATGATCAAAATTTAAAAGACCAGGTATATTAAATACTGACAAAGTCGGTGACCAGCTGAACTCACACATTGCTAATAGGATCCAGAGTAGCACAACCAAATTGGATGATTGTTCCTTGTGAAGTTACAGGTAGACAGACAATATCAACAGAATCTAAACTTACAAGTAGCTCAAGGCCCATGTGCAGAAGGTCTGGTCCCTGGACAGCGGCTCCACTGTCAAAAGGCAGAACCCTGAGAGGTGGAGCCTAGGGAAGAAGTTAGAGCCCAGGACTCTGGCCCTCCCTTCCTTCTCTTTTTGTGCCCCATTGCAAGGGAAGCCATTTTTCCTGCCAACTGCCTCCTACACAGAGCACGGCATTGTCACACACACAAGCCTCAGAAACCTCTAAATTGCTAGCCTCAAGTGTTTTACTACAGTAACAGAAGGTGACTAACAAAAATATGATTCACAGATCGCACTTTTAGACCCAGAAATAAAAACATGTTTCTCACAATAAGACTTGTATGCAAATATTCACAGAGTCTTCATTCCTAAAAGTCAAAACTTTCAAGGGATACTTCCCAGGAGCCCATTGTCCATGAACAGGTGATTGAAAAACCTGGCATAGCCACCCAATAAAAACCATTCAGCATTCATTGATTTAAAAAAAAAAAAAGACTTCTGATTGCATAATCATGTGTGTCTCTCAGACACAGTACAATGAGAACAAAAAACCCAGAGAGCCTGGAGAGTTCTCACAGGTGACTCCATTTGCACAAAGTGCCACAGCGGGCAACAGTCATCTCTCATGACATAGTGGGTGAGTACTTGCTGGGCCAGATGTCAGAAGGCGAATTTGCTGCCCAGGGTGTGAATGGCCTTAATGCAGCGAGAGAATGTTCCACATCTGGACTGGGGTGATTTTGGTGTCAGCCACAGCACATGTGCCCAGTGTAAGGCCTTGGGTTCAAGCCCAGAAATAATTCTCAGAAGCATATTAGTTAGTTGGCATACAAAAACATTTCAGTCATCCATGGAATGCTGTCTCTTCAAAGCTGGCAGGCTTTCAAGGAGACGTGTCAGAAATTGATTCTGAGAGTTAGCATTCATCATAAAACACCAAACAGGACTGTGGTGGCTCCATTTTCATCAACTGGACCGGATTTAGAACTACCTAGGAGACACACATGTGGACATACCTATGAGGACATTTCCAGTGAGGTTTAACTTAGGAGAGATGACCCACCCTGAGTGTGGGTTGCGCTATCCTGTAGGCTGGGTCCAGGACTGTATACAAAGGGAAAAGCCACTGAGCGCTCTGCTTCCTGAACTGTGGATGAGATGGAACCACGCCTTCTCACCATGATCCACCTTGTCCCTCTCAAACCCTGAACAAAACCAACCTTCCTTTCCTGATGACATTTTGTCATAGCAATGATAGAAATAACAAACACTAAGACTCATCTTTATTGGAACTCAGTGTGCAAATCTCAGTAGTCAGGAAATGACTTTGATTGTTCAGTGGATTCTGAGACAGCCTCCAAAGTACTGAAGTCAAGCATGGCATGAAATTTCCCACATAGCACCATTGTGCTTACAAAACTGCTGATTGAGCAGATTCAGAAAAATTAAACACTACAGAGTGGTGTGTATTGAAATAATATGATTTCCATTGCATTTTTATGTTGAACCATTTTTGTGCTATCTTTTAAGTAATTCATAGAATCAACTGAAACCATGAAACAAAATGAATATATATGTATATGTGGACACATATATATTATTTAGAACACTAACTGTGTCATAAAATTTAAACCATATGAAATAATTCACAACGATGATAATATAACATGAGCAATGTCAAAAGTTAAAGTTTTTTGTTTGGCTCTTTAAGTTAGTTAATAATAATAATTGTATATGTGTATGGAATGTGGGTACATGCAGGATCAGAGGACAGCTCTATGGAATCAGGTCTCTCCAGCCTTCTAAGGATTTCAGGGATGAGACCCTGGTAGAGGGGCTGGAGAGACAGCTCAGTGTTTGAGATGCTTGTAGCTCTTACAGAGGACTTGGGTTCAGTTCCCAACACCAACATGGGGACTCACAACCACTCATAACTCCAGTTCCAGGGAACCTGACACCTTCTTCTGACTTCCACATATGTACATGCTTGCAGGCGAAACATTCATTCACATAAAAAAAATTTTTTTAAATCTAAAAAAAAAAAAAAGTTAAAAAGGAACCCTGAGGTCATCAAGCTTGGGCAGCAAGCTCTTTGCCCACTGGCCAACACTGGAAGAGCAGGAAAATATGAGTGACTGGAGAGTTATTTGAGTGTGGTGGAATAATGAGTTTAAAACATGAAAATTCCAAAGTAATAGAGAACCAAAGAGAAGTATAAACAGCATGGAAAAATAGAAACAAATAGTATGCAACAATTATAAACCAAATATGTTATAATTATACCACACATTGAAAGATAAAAGAAACAGTGCTTCAAAAGCTCTATAAATGGCACATCATCCACCTGAATCAACGTCTGGTAAAGAAGAAAGCTGAGCGAGGAATGTAGCTCAGTTGGTAGAGTACTCGCCTAGCAAGCATTCAACCCTGCTCTAGATGCCCAACTCTGCATAAATTGGCCCAGTGGTATATGTGCCTGCAATCCTAGCAATCAGGAGTTGGAGGCAGCTTTGTGAAGCATTCAAGACCAGCCTGGGCTACAAAGACCTTGTCTCAAAAAAAAAAAAAAAGGGAAAAAGAAAAGGCCTTGGAGGTGGCCCAGCAGGTAAAGGGACTTGTTACTAAGCTGATTAGCAAGCTGATCTCTAGAACCCAACTGGTGGAAAAAGAGAACCAATTCCCACAAGCTGTGTTCTGACACACACACACACACACACACACACAGTCACTTAGATTTAGAAGGAGGAGTAGAAGGAAAAGAAAGAAAGGGAGGGAGGGAGGGAGGAAGGGAGGGAGGGAGGGAGGAAGGGAGGGAGGGAGGGAGGGAGGAAGGGAGGGAGAGAGGGAGGAAAGAAGGAAGGAAGAACTTTGTATCATTTCTGGGGCTCCCGATTCAGCCCTGTGTTCACCCTCTGTCCCTGCCCTTTCACCACAAAACTACGAAAAGGCAGTCCGTCCAGTCCATCCATCGAAAAGGGTGTCACATGTCACTTTTTAAAACCCAAACTCATCTCATTTCCTCATCAGCCCTCACAACTCCCTGCAGAGGTAAACATGTCATGGAAAGGTAGTTGTGAAAAGATGAACACAGAAAGGAAATTCTAAGGAGGTTTAAGACACACCTGCAGGACCCGAGGGTGACTCAAATCTAACAGCCAACATCCCTGGTTCCAAGACAGGCATGTTTGTGCAATGCGACCGCACAGCTTCCGATACACAGGTACTAACCTTGCTTGATACATTTCATGTCAACAGCTGGAAAAACAGAATAGAAATTATTTGTTCAAGCAATCCCATTGCTTACCACCCAAAAAAACTACCCCAAACTTCTTGTACTTCACAAAAATTTTTTTTTCTTTTTTTTCTTTTTTTTTTTTTGAGACAGGGTTTCTCTGTGTAGCTTTGCGCCTTTCCTGGAACTCGCTTTGGAGACCAGGCTGGTCTCGAACTCACAGAGATCCACCTGCCTCTGCCTCCCAAGTGCTGGGATTACAGGCACAGGCTGGCCACAAAATGGTTTTTTACCAATGTGTACTAAAGTAGTTTGTGTGTAAACTGAGCTCTGTTTGGAAACAAATTCAAGCTGGCCTTCCACTCACAGCAACCCTTCTGCCTCCACCTCCAAGTGCCGAGGTTATGGGGGCCTGCATCAGCACACCCAGCTGTTATTAAGCTATTTCTGTTGCATACCTACCTGTTTACCTTCTGCTAATGTGTGCTGAGCAGTGGAGATTTACTCTGCTTTATGTATAGACTAGGCCTTGAACTCTTGAAGTAGTGAGAAAAATGTCCCAGTCGCTGAACAGAAAGGAAACTGAGGTGGCACTGTAGGGGAGAAACAGCTCGGCTCAGAGATGCCCTGCAAATGGAAATCAAAGAGGATCCCAGAAAGCAGGGTAACTACACAGAAAACACAAAATCAGGTCCTTGGCTACTTTAACAGGTGTTGCTGTGTGTGGTATGTGTGTGTGCATATGTGTGCATGTATGTACCTGTGGTGTGTATGTATGTGAAGCTTGGCTGTAATTATGAGTCTTGTGCCCAGCCAACAATTTTTTTATGCATATTATTTTCTTAAGATTTATTTTTTGTTATTTTTATTTGCGTGTTCGTGCGTGTGTGTGTGTGTGTGTGTGTGTGTGTGTGTGTGTGTGTGTGCAAGCACACATGCCAATGCCAGGAACCTTGCAGACAGCAGGAGCCTCAAGGGTTGCAACTCCAAGTTCCCCTCAGAGTTTGGCAAACATGGCAGGCTTTTCCTGAAGAACTAGAAGGGCTGTACCCAAGGAGTCAGAGCACATCCTGAGGCCCAGGACACTGCCACAGGCTGGATACCACCTCAAAACAGGCTTAGAAGAATCCATCGGTGACTTCATGTCAGAAGTGGTGCAGTTCAGAGGATCTATCCACACACGATTCCAAACCATCAGAACTTTAAAAATTACTAGATAGGGAAAAAGCAAATAAACAGTAAATGAAACCCAGAACAGAGAACACAGAAGCCTGCGGATAAGCCAGATACTGACTTTACTGGGCAACCTTTAGCTGTGTTAGAAGGGTTGTAGGTCAGGCCGGGCGGTGGTGGCGCACGCCTGCAATCCCAGCACTCAGAAGGCAGAGGCAGGTGGATCTCTGTGAGTTCGAGGCCAGCCTGGTCTACAGAGCTAGTCCAGGACAGGCTCCAAAGCTACAGAGAAACCTTGAGTAAAGAGACAGACTTTGGGTGGAGCAAGGTGGGTGCTGAGTTCTGAAAATACAGCTCTGGAGCTAAGGGCCATCGACTAGGCTTCACTGAGACCCCGTAGCAGTGACAGGACTTGAAAGCATGTCAGGTCTTGCAACCCCAACGCTGGGGTCTGGGGGGCAGGATGGCAGGTTTGAAGACAAGCTGGCCTACATGTGGCGGCGGGTGAGAGGGTGGATTACTTCTGGAAGCACAAAGAGAAAAAAAAGTTTTTAACATTGAGTGGAGATGAGACATAGTAGTGCACACTTGTCATCTCAGCTCTTGGGAGGTAGAGTAGGAGGGTCAGGAGTTTAAGGTCATCCCCAGCTTCGTGGCAAGTTCTAGGCCAGTCTGGGCAAATAAGTAAGTGAGTGAGTAAGTAAGTAATTAGTAAGTATGTATGTAAGTAAGTAAGCAAATGAATGAATGAATGAATGAATGAATGAATGAATGAATGTCAGAGCTAGGGAGATGGCTTAGTCAGCATGGTGCTAACTGCTCATGTCTCCAGGTCCTGGGTGAATATCAGGCACTACAGTTCACATCTGTAACCCAGATCAGGGCAGACGGTTGAATCCCTGGAACTCACTAACCAGTCAGTGTAGTGGGTAGCCATTCCAGCCTTGGCCTGGAAGTTCCAACCCCCATTGAGGCTTCAGTAATGGTCACGCCTACAAGGTGGGGCTGAGAGAGAATGCTGAAGACCCAGGATCAAGAGGAGAGGCTTCTCTTGGTTCCAGGACCCTGGATGCTGGAGGTAGACCAAGCAGAGTTCTCCAGAGAACACCAGCTGGACTTCGCCATCCCTTTCCCAGACCCTGCAACCTATCTCTTCATTTGTAAGTTACCCCACAAAATAAACCTCCCTTTTAACTACGTGGAGTGGCCTGAATAATTTCACCAATAAGTCAATCTAAAGATGAGCTCCAGGTTCAGAGAGATATCCTGTCTTGAAAAATAAGGTGTGTGTGTGGGGGGGGGGGGGGCTCAGGATATAGACCTCTGGTCTTTGTGTGGATACACATGCATACACACACAAACATACAAACACAAACATTTATATACATATACCACACATATGCACACAAACATGTACACATATATACCACATACACACATATATACATACAAACAAACGTACACACATCTATCATACATACACACAAACATGCATACATATATCACAAACACACACATATCACACATACACACACACATTCTGGCAAAATAAAGACATTTTTGGTCAAACAGCAAATTTCTTGCAGATAAATCCTCATGGTATGTAATCTTGTGTAACTATTTAAATATGTAGTTGGGGATGTTTGTTTGTTTTACTCTTTGCCCTTTGGGGACTCACCACCCAGCTCCCAAAATAAATTCATACACAGATTCTTTTTCTTTTTTTCTTTTCTTTTCTTTTCTTGTTCTTTTTTTTTTTTTTTTTTTTTTTGAGACAGGGTTTCTCTATGTAGCTTTGGAGCCTGTCCTGGAACTCACTCTATAGGCCAGGCTGGCCTCGAACTCACAGAAATCTGCCTGCCTCTGCCTCCCAATAGCTGGCTTTTCTTAAACTATCCTGTCTACCTTTTTCCTCTGGGCCTTTACATTCTACATTCTATATTCCTTTCTTTCCTTCTTACTCGAGTCTTGCTGTGTGGCTGGTCCCTGGAGTCCTCCTCTCTTCTCTTCTTCTATTTATTCTCTCTGCCTTCCTGACCTGCTTATTTCTCTCTCCTGCTTCGCTATTGGCCATTCAGGTCTTTATTAGACCAATCAGGTATTTAGACAGGCAAAGTAACACAGCTTCACAGAGTTAATACAACATGAAAGAATGTGACACATCTTTACATCATTAAACAAATGTTCCACAGAATAAACAAACGTAACACATCTTCAACTAATATTTCACAACAAAATCCACTGCATTGCATATGTAAAATGGGTAGTTTATGGTATGTAACTGTACCTCAATAAAGCTGTTTCTAAAAGCTTTGGGGATTGAGGAGGAAGCTTAGTAGTGAAATACTTACGTTGTGTGTAGTGTCCTTGGGTTCAATCTCCAGCACCACAAAAACAAGTAAATAAAGTAAGTTAGTAAGTAATTCTGGAACATCTTCTTCCAATCTTTCTCCTACTCATTGTCTCTTGCTGAGACTTGGTTTTAGGATCCCAGGTAAAACTGTTACATGAGAGTAAGAGAGATGTCAAATTCCCAGCAGATACCCCTGGCTACTGGGTTGTGACATTGTCTCCTCCCAGACAAGAGACCTGAGCTCATGAAAAGAAGTCCATTTAGTCAATTCATCTGTAAAGGGAGGACTGTTTGGGAGTTTTCAGTTCTTTGTTCTTGGATCTCCCCTTTTCAGCCTGCTTATTCACTATAGAAACATATTTGTTATTCTTTAAAGTGAAGGAAAATTTAGGAGGCAATGGAGGGGACAGAGCTGACTTGGAAGACCTGAATTCTGGGTTCTATAATGTAAGCACCCACTCCCTTTTTGTGTATCAAAGAGAATGTACACAAAATCCCTAGAACGGTGTTGGGGTGCAGTAGCATATGCTCAGTAAAATGGTAGCTACCATTAGCAGCAGCAGCAGCAGCAGCAACATTACTATTTTAGGTATGGCTTGAGTGTATCTCCCCAAAAGTTCATGTGTGAGAAGTTTGGTGTCCCATGTGGTGATGATCAGAGGTGGAGAAACTTTTAAGAGACAAGGTCTGTAAATTGGCCTGAAGGGCTTCCTATTTGGGAAAAAAAAAAAAAAATGAGATAGCTCTCATGGGACCTGGTTAGTTCTCAAAGGGGTTGATATAAAAGAGCAAGAGCCTGCTCTGGAGCCCCTCCCCCTCCACTGTCCTCTATAAAGCCCTCACCCAGCTGAGGAGAAGCCAGTCCTTGCTCTCAGGCCTCCAAAACGTGAGCTAGATAAACCTCTTTTCTTTGTAAGCGTCAGTTGCAGGCATTTTGTTACTGAAATGAAAACTGTACAAGATGGGAGCAAAGAAACCAGAGATTAGGTCTCTACCACACAACCAGCCCTGCGAACCACATCTTAGCTCCATCTACGAAGGATGAAGGTGAAGACCAACTGGATGCTAGATGATAAAACTGTAAGCACTGGACATGGAATGCTGACCTTTGATGTCTCATCTGACTCCAATCATCTATAATTTGCATCTGACAAAGAGGTGATGACAAATGATTACCACAGTCTAGAAGGCAATGAGATTTGCCAACGATCAGAGTCACTGTAGCAATTCTGATGTTATTTGTAAAGTAAGCGTGGTAGTTTAAAGGAGATCGGCCCCCATAGACTCATATGTTTGAATACTTGGTCCCCAGTTGGTGGAATTTTGGGGAAGGATTGGGGTGTGTGGCCTTGTTGGAGGAGGTCACTGGGGTTTTAAGAATTATGTCATTCTCTATTCACTATCTCTGCCTCCTCCCTGTGATTCAGGCTGTAAGCCCTATGCTGTTATTGCTACCAGGCTTTCACTCTGCCATCATGAACTCTGACCCTCTGGAACTGTCAGCCCTACTCAACACTTTCTTTATAAGTTGCCTTGGTCACACTGCTTTATCAGGCAGTAGAAAAGTAAGCAATAAACACTAGTTGTATTGTGGCTGCGGTCAGCAGGACCATTTAAAAGAAGGAATTTTTTATTCTGGCTTACGGTTTCAGAGAGGTCAGCCCATGGCTGCTTGGCCCCTAGGCATGGTGGCAGAAATGTGTAGCAGAGGCTGTTCACCTGTCGGTGACAGAGACAGAGAGATAAGTACAAGGTACTCCCAAAGACCAGCTCCTGATGACCTATCTCCTCTAGCTAGCCCCCCTACACAATGTTTCCAGAACTCTCCAAATGGTGTCACTTAGCTGATGACTGTGCCACAGACACATGAGTCTATGGATGAAATTTCTTACTCAACCTGCAGCAGACACCTTCTACACTAGCCACTGTAAGTAGGCGTGAAGAGAAGCTGTGTTTAGGCCCAAAGCTAACCAAGGTTTGCTGTTGTTGGTTGGTTGGTTTTCCATTTTGTTTGTTTGTTTGAGACAAGGACTATGTTGCTCTGGTTAGTCTCAAACTCACAGAGCTCTGCCTGCCACCAAGTCCTAGGGCCTGGGACTAACGGCATACCCCATCATACCTAGGGTTATCAGAGTTAACTAAAAAATGTTTGCTAATATAATCTTAGACCCTCTTTGTAAAGTTTGAATGTCAAAATTTGTCTTGTACTATCAAAGTGTTATATATACACTCCACCTGCTACCTTGTACCACTAGTGGCTTGTAAATGGGAAAACATAGTTCCATTAACTCAACTACTTCAGAGAGAGGGGCAATGAATTTTCAGGTGTATAAAGAACTGCAGAACATATAAAGAATTGGGGGAGGTGAATTAAATGAATTAAACTCATCTTTCTGAAAGGGTTAAGTACCTGCCCAAAGTGTCATCAAGGTACAAGTCACTCAGCTGTAGAGAGTATTTGAGGGACTAAGTATCTTCAAATGAGTGTTGTTATCTTAAGCATAATGACTGTGGCCCTGACACTTGGCAACCTGCCCAGTTCAGGTGGCTTGTGCATTCCCACATCACCACAGAAAGTTTTCTCAGTTCCTAGTGTCATGTTAATTATTGGTTCCGTTTTTCAAAGGTTAACTCATGTCAAACATAAGCTTTTCCTGTGAAAGATGAACTTTCTGTGCAAATCATTTTCTTGGTCGGATGCAAGAGCTCTGGCTTCCAGATGCCACGGTGATCACCAAAAAGCCTTTACTCTCCTCCCTTCGACGTGTGTTAGAATTCCAGATCTCTACGTCTGTGAGTATAAATCTCTGACTCCAGTAGGCTGCATCTTTTCCTAGCTGAACTTGATATAAAACAGTTCTAAAGGGGCATCATTCACCGCCCTCAGTCTGCTGTCCCTGTGTCCTCCTCGCGGAAAACGCCACTCCCTCAAAAGCACAGCCACTCCCTCAAAACCACACAGCAGAGCTCTGAGATTTGTTACTTAAGAAATGCTGTCAAGGACAAGAGAAGGTGCGACAGACATCACAGAAGTGACACCCGGAATCCAGTGTGAGACTTCAGGAGGCGGACCTGAGTCAGTCCCAGAAGGGACTTCCTAACACCAGGTGTGACTTGCCTAGCATGCACAAGGCCCTGGGTTCACACCCCCAGAAGGAAGGGAGGGAGGGAGGGAGGGAGGGAGGGAGGGAGGGAGGTCTTCCTAAGTCAGTGTCGTCTCAGATCACATGGGCAGCCAGGAGATAGGAATAACTTGTTCTCCGTAGATTTCCAGAGAGTTGTTGGTGATTTGACCATGCAATTGCAGCTGCGCACTGGCCTTAGCTGACATTCCTGGGCCTGCCCCTGCAGCAGAGTCTGACTTAGGGGGTCTGGGAACCCCTGCAGAGTCTGGTTTAGGGGGTCTGGGAATGAAGAATCTATTTTGTCAGCAAATGTCCAGGTGGGTTAAATTCCCCTCAAGGTAGCTTCACAGCCCGTGGGGTTTGTACATTTTTTTCTCTCATTTTCTGACATGAGAGACTGTAGTCACAATAACAGAGAGGTGTGGCCTACACAGGGTTGGCCTGAGGATTGGGAGCCCACTGGCTGGTGGGTGGTGCCTTCAGGCCAGTTTTAGAGGACAATCTTCTCTTTAGAAAGAATTACACATTTGATTTAGCCCAATGTTTTAAACTATTAGTTTAATATATAATCCATATAAAAATAATAGGATATTTGATGTCCTTTTTAATTTACTGTCTTTTAGCTTACTGGGGTACATGGTAACCAGTCTTGCAGCTATGGCATAATGACAGCTTGATGACAGTGAGCTTCCCTATCACAAAGCCCTGATGGGGGAGGGACTTGCTGATGTTTTTGTGCTAGAATTGGCAGAAAATTGTGTTTTCCCATGTTTTTCATGCTGATTTTTGTTTATGATTGGATTTGGGAATGAATATTATTAACCATTATAAATTTACCCCAGAATAGTTAACACAAGAGTAAATTTAAGCATTTCAGGAATGTTAACACACAGTGCCACTAGAGAAGCCTCCTGGGCCTGGTGTTTATCTTTGGGGAAGGACTTGACATTCAGCTTTGTCATAGTTGTTTGGTGTGTGTGTGTGTGTGTGTGTGTGTGTGTGTGTGTGTGTGTGTGTGTTGAAACACAATCTTGCATAGCCCAGGTTAGCCTTAAAGTCTTGATCTTCTTGCTTCCTTCTCCCAGTACTGGGATTACAGGGTGTATCACCGCACCTGGCCATGACTCCTTGTTTTGTTTAAGAATCATACCAAGGTTTTTAAAATATTGTCTTCTAGAATGAATGTTAAGAAGTATATTTTCTGTGAAATTATTTCCCCCAAAATGTTGCATTTAATTAGTATATGTATGTTGTTTGTAATATCGTCTTTCCTTTGAATGACTACAGAATTTGAGGCTGACTTGAGGGTCACACTGCCTGGATCTATCTGTATTTGAGGTATCTTTCCCCTGTAGAGGGATAGCTTTAAATTCTATTGCTACTTGAGAAATGCTGTAGAGGACCAAAAAGACTTGAGAGACATCACAGAAGTGGCACTCAGAACCGAGGGTGACACCTCGGGAGGCAGACTTGACTCATTCTGGGAAGGACATCCTTGGGTGAGAGTGGATCTGCAGAGGAGCATTTGCTTAGCACGTGGTTTTGTTTCATTTGCTGAATTACGGCATCAGACAAATCTCAGGGTGAAGGGAGGCTTTCCCCACTACAGTGTGTCTGTGTCCCTGCTTGAACTTCAGGTGTCACCTCCTCCTGGACTCCTTCCTGTCTCTCTGCCAATCCTTGATGCTCCACGCAGCCCGTGTCTTCATTCTATCCCGCAGCTAGGGCACTCCACACCCCCAGCTGACTGATGCAGCTCCTCAAGTCATAGAATCTAAACACACTGAAGTCTCAACAAGTACTTGTTAAATAACTGATGACTAGTCTCTCAACTTCTGACCACTCCTAGTAATGACTATCATAGATAGATAGATAGATAGATAGATAGATAGATAGATAGATAGATAGATAGATGATTGATAGACAGACAGACAGATATGATACGATATGATACGATACAATATATGATATGATATGATGTATATCTCCTACAGGCATAGAAAATATAAAATAAGACTGTAAGGATAGGGATGTGTACTCTGGGAATTCCCAGGAGGGACATACCATCAAACAAAGATGCTCTCCAACTGCCAGACTGTACCAAAAATCTCAGGAGCCAAAGGACAGCGCCTCAATTGCCAAAGATGAATGATGCCCACATCCCTGAGTCATAGATACAGCCCATTAAAACATATGCTCCTCAGCTTATACTACTAATGAACTTAAAAGCTTCATTGATCACCTTTATTCCAGTTACTACTAACTCACATTGGAAGTGCAAATAAATGAAAAAATTCAGCATCTTATCCACTTTCCCTATTCTGAGCATACCTCAGGGTAACCAAATATTTAAGGAGGATACATTTTACTGTGTGTATTCCTACTGATGGACTGAGAATGGTCGGAGCTGGGGAGTAGCTCTGTGGTAGAGCACCGACTTAGTATCCACAAAGTCCTGGGTTTAATTCCCCCTACACAATGCAAGCAAATAAAAAAAGGAATGATGGTCGGCTTAAGGTCAGCAAAGTGCTTGCCAAGAGGAACTGATTTTAATTCCCAAGACCCATCTAAAATCCAGGTGTGCTGAGGACCTGTATTTCTCTTTTTCACACCTGTATGCATCATTTAGCCTCCACACAGAAATGCAAGAAAAAATATTTTCTGTCTAAATTGCCACATGGTCAGGCATCTTCCTGTGACTCCTCCCAAAAGTCCTGAGGGATGAGTGACATGTTTAGATTTCACGTACATTTCCCAATCAGCTCCAATGATGTAAGAGAAGTGGAGTTATTTGGGGAAAATATTTAGGTAAAGGGGGGGGAAAGTCAGCAAAACCCCAATGCTGTATGACTTCTCTGAGAACCCAAAATGAAAAGGCAGTTTTTCCCAAAAAGACATCATTTGAGGATCATTTGCGATATTCATGTAGGTATGGCGAAAGGCAGCCCTGAGCACTGGTCAGGCGGAAGCCACAGAGCAGCCTCAGCTCGGCCCACTGACCACCATGCAAGGCCGTTCCCTAAGGGTGGACAAGCCAGCAAGTGCTGGAGAGTGACAGAGAGGAGGTGACATTTGCACCTGAACAACTCATGAATGCAAAATGAAAGCAAAGGCCAAGGGGGAGCTAGAGGTGGCCTATCCGTACTAGCCACACATGAGCTCCCTCCTGCCCACCTTGGGGAGCACCTTTTTGCCGGGAAGACAAGAGGGGGGATGGGAGGTTTGAAGGAGGCCTGGTCCTCCACAGGCCCTGGCTCTCTTCCCTTCTGCCTCCTTTCAAAGGATTTGGGGACAGAGTGGCAGATGTGCTTATGACACTGAGGAGTGTCCTATCTGTGCAGAGCCTTCTGGGCAGCTTAATGGGCTCCCTTTAAGGCTGAGGTGTGTGTGGTATTGGCAAATCTGGTTACCTTTTACCTCCAAATCTGACTCATAGAGCCATGAGAAACAATGGCTGACTAAGCCTCCTAGCCTGTGGTCTGCTTTACTCAGAGCCAGGCAGCAGGAGAAAGTCACAAACAACCACAAGTAGCTTGGGGTTGGGGGTGTGGCTCAGTGGTAGAACACTTGCCTGGCATGCATGGTATCCCAAGTTTGAGCCCCAGCGCCACCAAGTTTGCTTCCCTGTTTGTTTTACCTTGCCGTATCAGCCCTGATACGGGGATGGTGTGAAACCCTGCTTGGAGCTTCGTCCCCTCAACTGCCAACGAGAGATGAGAAGGACCCACAGCCCTCTCCAGAGTCACCCCGACTGCATGGGGAGGCACAGCTAGTGTCTCTAGCAGTGTTGCTAGCAGGGTGGGAAAGGTCAGACTCACACCACATAACATGTACCCCCACAAGGGGGTAGATGCTCCTGAGACCATTCCTGTCCCCCTGGGGCCCTAACTGTATCACTCTGCCCCCCCCCACAGCTGCTATCTACGGGACTCGTATCATAAGCCCCAGATGTTGTGGCAATTATATTATCATCTCACTTCAACATAAGACCCCAAGACCCCAGCAAGTAAGGTCCAGGAGGGTGGGGCAACCTACTCAGAGCTAGCTAGCTGCTGCAGAGGGCAGGCAGTCCAGCCCCAGAGCCCAGGCTTCTAATCCCTGTGTTCTGTGACTTCTCCGAGTCAGCCACCAGCTAGAGGTGTGTGACGCCAATCTTCAAGTCCATGCTACAGTGTTCTCGTTTACCATTGGCTATGGCATGTTTCCCGCTCTTTGGAAGGGGACCATCTCTTTGCTCTCTCAGGGAATCTGTTCTCAGGTTAATCCACCATCTCGTCAGAATTCACAACTGTGTTGTAGATGTAACCGTCTTGTTAAATAAGAAACACAGAGCCAAATGCAGAGTTAAAAGCCAAGAGGTCAGAGCAATAGCTGAGAGCTGAAAACCTTACCCTTCACTGCTGCTGCTGTCTTTCTCTCCACAAGAGGCCTACTTCCTGTGTATATTTCCTTTTTATAGACTTTCTGTTCTGCCTTCTCATTGGTTGTAAACCCAACCATGTGACCTCATCACTGCCTGTCTGTACAGACCTCCAGGTCTTCTATGGTTGGTATTGAGATTAAAGGCGTGTGTCTCCATGCTGGCTGTATTCTTGAATGCTCAGAGATCTGCCTGTCATGTGATCTGGATTAAAGGTGTATGCCACCACCGCCCAGCTTCTGCTGCGGCTTGCAATTAGCTCTGACCCCCAGGCAACTTTATTTATTAATATACAAATAAAATCACATTTCAGTACAAATAAAATCACATTTCAGTACAAATAAAATATCATCATACTGTGTGATGAAGATGCAGAATGTGTCTTGAGGCAAACATCAGACCCTGAGACTAGTCTGACCCCAACACGTCCTCATCATCGAAGTCTCCTTGATTGGAGCTCTTGTTTGTAATAAAGAATCACATTCTGCCTCATCAGTCTCCTTCTCTAATGTTCTTGCTCTACTCCTCCTTCCCACTCCAGCCTGTAGCCAGTGTTTGCCTATGTATGCCTTCCCAGAGTAGAACACTGCCCACGCTCTCCTTGTCCCTATCCCAGAGAGGCCTGCCAGCCCTCCAACACCGAGTGGACCTTCAGCAGCCACCTACCACGGAACTCCAGTACATTCCCTGGCCAGCAATCTCTGTACTCTGTAGTTTGTGTGTCTAGTCATTTATCTTGGTTTACTGTCTCCCTCACTGTTGTGTGAAAGGCTTTTCCTGGAGGAGCTACAATACACATGCCTATTCACCCCGAAAGGGAGCCCACTTCAGACCAAAGTAATGATTGCACCGAAGGCCAACCCGAGTTTGAATTGTAGTCACTAGCAGGAGGAAGGGTGAGGGGTCCCTTACAGGAGCAGGGATGACTCAACAGCAGTCCCCAACCCCAACATGGGAGATCTCTCATGAAAACTGCATCCCTGGATTTATTTATTATTATTTTTTTTACGACCTAGAGGCAGCTCAACTGGTCCAAGAATCTCTCTGCAGCTGGTCCCTGCTTACTGCTTCCATGGCCTTAAAGAAGGGCTGTAAAATTTTTTTCCATCTTTTTGAGACAGGGTTTCTCTGTGTAGCTTTGCAGTCTTTCCTGGAACTCACTCTATAGCCCAGGCTGACCTCAAACTCACAGAGATCCGCCTGCCTCTGCCTCCTGAGTGCTGGGATTATAGGTGTGTGCCACCACCACCCGGTCAATTTCATCTTTCTTGAGCATTAAAGTCTGTTTACTTCCTGATTGAACTTCTCCTCTCCACCCCCATCCTGTTTAATTTGAAGGATACTGTTATAAAACTCTCACCTAGAACACAAGAAGCTTCCTGAAGGTGGGATGCAGGAACTAGAATAAATGGTGATGGAATGTTAAAGATACTGAGATGGTGGTGATGCTGAGGAGGATGGTGGTGATGATGGGGGTCGGTGGTGGTGGTGGTGGTGGTGGTGGTGGTGGTGGTGGTGGTGGTGGTGGTGGTGGTGGTGGTATTGAGACAGTAGTGGTGAGTTAGTCAGTTAGATGTTCAGTAAGATCTTGGGTGGGACCCCAGCACTCTGAACTTAGAACATCTATTGTATGACAAGATACTTGGGCTCTTCACTGCATACAGCTGACCCCATCTGCACAGTTTCATTAGTTTATAAACACTGAAATCTATCATATGTATAAAGCAAGCCAGGGGAGGGTGCTGGAGGTCATGTCCCTCAAACTTTGGTCTTAAGTGATAGGAAGTCCCAGAGCAGGGAGAGACTCAATGTTAACAGCACCCAGGTTTTTAGTATAAACATAGTATATGCTTATAGTGAAAGAATACAAAGGAACACACACATACACACACACACTTAGAACCATCCAGAAATAAGCAATGTCATCATTTTGAGGCCTTTCCTCCCAGGTGTTTTTTATGAAAATCTCTAAGTATGAAGAGCCTGTTATTCTCAGTTGACAGGTCAATGTGGTGGTATTGTGTTCCCTGAAATATTGTGTGTTCCCAGAAATAAACATATCTGGGGTCAGAGAACAGACAGCCACTAGATACAGAGCCAAAAATGGTGGCTAGAAAATGGGAAGAGTAAGCCATAACAGAAGTTGGGCGGTGGTGGTGCACGCCTTTAATCCCAGCACTTGGGAGGCAGAGCTAGCGGGATCTCTGAGCTCAAGGCCACTTTAGAAATAGCTAAGCATGGTGACCCATGCCTTTAATCCCAGAAACCCAACCTTTAAAACCCAGGGAGTGGGGGCAGAAAGAGAAAGGTATATAAGGTGTGAGGACCAGGAACTAAGAGAGAAAAGCATGTATTTAGTTAAGCATTTGGCTGGAGAAGCGTTCAGGCTTTGGAGCAACACAGTTCAGCTGAGAACCATTGGGATGAGGACTCAGAAGCTTCCAATCTGAGGAAACAAAACCAGCTGAGGGACTGGCGAGGTGAGGAAACTGTGGCTTGTTCTATGTCTCTGATCTTCCAGCATTCACCCCAATAACTGGCCTCGGGTTTGAGTTTTATTAACCAAGTACCTTTAAAATTCCTACTACAGGTCAAGGCCTCAGAGGTCTCTGGAGACTGACCCAGCTCTCCTTTCTCTGGAAAATGCCCTTTCTCCCAAGAAGTTCTAGAGTTACTAGATTTTACCACCTGAGAAAGCACCTTTCCAGATGAGCTACACTTGGTGTGTGCAGATGGAACCCCTGACACGCTGCAGGGGGATGGCTCTAGCTGTGCTCACCAAACCCAGCAAAGATGTGCCCTTCACAGGAACTCTGCTCACCTTCTCATGCTCAAATACCCATGAGCACTGCTTGATGGCACCTCTGGGTCTCGGTGCCAGGAACACAAAGGAGAAGGAGTCTTTGCACTTGTGGGTCTTCTTCAGATTTCCCACTGATACTCCATGCTGTCACCTTTATTGTGTGTGCCGTACCCTCCAGGATGCTGTTTGGTAGCTTATTTACATACGGAAGTTTTGTTTGTTTGTTTGTTCATTTTTTAAAGTAGGGGTTCTAAAACAAAAGAAGTGTAGATAAAACTCTAAAAAGAGCCTGAAAACTTCATGGGGAGCATGCCTGGAATCCTGCACTTGGGAGTGGAAACAGGGGGGAGACCCGTCTAAAACAAAACCAAGCAAGGCAAATGCTAAATCCAAACAACCATAACCCTCATTTCATTCCAAGCCACAGCCACTAATTTCCACAGGGGCGGGCCAGACTAGGAGGGAGCCAACCAGAACACGCTCAATGTCCACGTTGCTTAGAGACCCAAGCAAGGGTTAGTTAGGTCCCCCTTGACTCTGAACATGAGGTTCCTCTCAGAGACCCAAGATGAAGGTAAACTGGCGAGTTGAGCACAAGATCCGGCCACACCACCCACTCAACTCCTTGGCAGAGGGGCGCCTTCCAAGTACACCAGAGGGGGTAGCCATGAGGGGCCACCACCCAGAATGCACTTGGTCTACATTTCCAACTCCTCTCTCCACTTTTACTCTTTCTTGTGTGTGTGTGTGTGTGTGTGTGTGTGTGTGTGTGTGTTCACACCATAGAACACAGTGTGCATGTGGAACTCAGAGAAGAGTTTGTGGGAGTCAGTTTCCTCCTTTCCAAAACCAGGGGGGTCCTTAGGATCAAATTCAGGCTGTCAGACTTGGCAGAAAGAGCCTATAACCCACGGAGCCATTACTTTGTTTATACCTACGCAATCAATCTTTAGACGTCTGCCTGCTTTGCTGATTGACTTGTCTGTTTATGTTTACATTCTTTACTACAATGCAAGGTATACATGGACAGTTTTCCTTTTTTTCTTACCTGCTTTTTATTCTTTGCTCCATCTTCAACATTTGAAGTAGATCTTGACATATGACATATTCAATGACTGTTAAGTGAATCCACTAAAAACCAATAAATTCCAATCACTGTGATGGTTGACATGACAGCCTTGGACATTCATGTGGCCACCTCAGCTGGATGCAAAGCCACAGCTCCATCACTGTGTATGACAGGACAATGCAGTCACCGTTAAACACAGGGTACAAAGCAAGGTCATGCTAAAAACTAGCCTAGTGGTGAAGGTGGCCACAACACAGGAGGGCTGCTCTCACTAAGATAGGTGGCCTGCATCAGACCTTTGAGCCATCTGAAGGTACAGGTGGACTCTTCAAGGTCCTTGATGCTCATTCAGCAGACAGAGCAGTTCCCTCAGATCTGTGATCCCCCTATCTCAGGTTCCTGAGTGCTGGAATTACAGATATGTCGCTTTTAGAGTGGAAATAAAAAATAAAAAATAAAAAATAAAAAAAGGTGGGCATGGTGATAACAGCTATCATCAAAGTTTCTGGAGGCTGAGGGAAAAGGATCAAGAGGTCAAGGTCAGCTTAGGCTGTGTAGGACCTGGTCTCAAAACAGTTATAGAAATCTTTTGATCCTCAGGCAAAAGCTGAGCAGTAATTGTAGGCATTCTACTGTGAGCATCCCTAACAGGGCGATCGTATGGCCTTGGTGCACACAAACACTGTGGGTGCTCTGGAAGACACTGGGTTCAGAGAGCAGAAAATGGGGATTGAGTACATTCATCATGCTGATGCAGATTTATGACTTTGCAACCCCAACAAAATGATTCGGAAACTAGTCAGGGTGGCGTCTTATTGGGCAGGTCCTTCTAATTAACTCCCTAATTTTTTTTTTCATAATAGTAATTTGAAATACAGAAATCCATCAATGAAGACCCAGTAATATTACCTGGTCATTACAGTCCCCTGTTACAACGTGACAAGGGGAACACTTTGTCTAATCCCAAACCAGCTCTCCGGAGACTGGGATTCTTCAGAAATGTCAAGGGGGTGAAATGCCAAGCCCGACAGAGGAGGCTGGGCAGGCAGGAAATGATGTGTGAAGTGGCATCCTCTCCTCTGCAGCTTTGGACCCAAAAGCCCAGGTGGAGGAAAGGGTATCCCCTGACCCATCAGAGCCCCAGCCTGCCGAGCTGGGGGCAGAATACCTCTCCTGTGGCAGTTCCAACAGATGGGGCTCCTGGGGTCTGTGTGAAGCTGGGTTCACAATCTCCCCAGTAGCTCCATGTCTGACCAAACTCTGACTCCAGCCAGCTGCTTCCAGAACCATCTTCCTCCAGATGGCTCTATGTGCCCTACTATTTGTTCTCAAGTTTGAACTAATTGCTATTTTCAGTTCTTAGGTGAGGCTCAGCATTTGTATACCTTATCCCTTCCTCATTATATGCTGTGGTGGCTACAAGACCGTAAAGCCTTTCTGCTACCATATCAGGCCCTTCCTAAGTAGCTATAGGATTGATTCCAGGATCCCTATGGATACCAAAATCCACAGATGTTCAAGTCCCCTATATAAAATGGCCCCATATTTGCAGAGAACCCACACACATCCTTCTGCATACTATAAGCCATCCCTAGATGATTCATAATAGCTAATACAATGGTAAAAGATGTGGAAATGGCTGTCATGCTCTATAGCTGTGACAATGTGCATGTTGCCTTTTGGAACTTAATATAATTCTTTTCTAAATATTTTTTATCCCTATTTGGCCGAATTCCTTAGACTCTGAACCCGCAGATATTTCCAAACGTGCCTGACATTCGCCCAGGAAGATACGACAATGAAAATAGGAAAATATAACTTAGACATACAATAAAAACAAATGTTTCCAAGTTGGTACCACCTTCTGTACCCCCTGCCCCAGCGATGCTGCCCAGAACTAGTGAGTACCCCTGTCTGGCATTCCTAGGGCCTCACTCATGTAGTCTCAGGCCCAGCAACCTATGTGCCCAGCCCTTCCAGGACTCTCGTGGTTCATCAACACCAAGAGCCAGGCAGATCATGAGTGGTAGCCACGCTGAACTAGGTCCCCCTCATGTGGGTGTTCAGGCATGGTCCTGGGACTGCATGGCCTTCTGGACTCAGGGAGGGAGGATGCAGGCAGCTTGGGGGACAAAGCTGTGACTCTGCAACAGCACTGGGAAGTGCCTTGAAGGGAGGGTGGAGGAGCCTTAGCTGAGGAGATGCCCTGCTACTGGTGAAGCAATGAGCTCAGGAAGAGACTGAGTCACCAGAGCTGAAGATTTATCTGGAACTCCATCAGGCAAAGACAAAGAGGAGGCCTCTCAGAGTTCAACACTTCCTTTCCTTCCTGTCACGTCTTCCCGGCGAAGTTTTGAAACACAGGACATCTCCTGCTCTGCCTCTCACTTTCTGACCCTGCACTTTTCCCAGCCCTGACCGGCAGCTCCTACTTACAGGCATCCCAGTCCACTGCCCCACAGCCTCATACCCTCCCTCACAGCAGGCTTGCATCCAGTCTGATCCTTTCTGCTGTCAGAGTGAACTTGTGAGACCCTGACCTAATCCAGTGCTGGGAGAGAGGGGTCTAACCATTGGTCCGGGGGTTCATCCTGATCAGGTTGGTTGGGACCTCTCTGCAGAGTTCTCCTGGCCACAGGGAGCTGAGCCATTCCAAGCACTGCCTGTTTGGACCCCATGCTCGTCCTCTGCCGGCAGACACTGGCTGACTCCTGTGATCCACTCAGGTTCACAGCCCACCTCCGTGATGCTGCCCTTGCAGGGTCTCTCAGTGTTATCATGTTCCTCCATGGACATGAGCCCTTGGGGCACGGAGCCTGCTGCACGGTCACTTTGATTCATGGCAACCCCAGATCTTTAGCCATTAGGTGTGGGCTGAGAACATGGGGGTGTGCTGATTAAGACTCACAAGCTAGCGAAATGACCTAATCAAACTCACTGCTTTCCACACCACAGCGGCCTCCACCCTGAGGAAATGCAGCTCCCTACCTCATGACACTGAGACTCCCGCCACCCAAAGCCACACCGCCAGCACCTCGCCAGAGCTGTTGGGAAGCCCTGTAATGGTATCCAGCAATCCGAGTTGCCATGGAGAGACGCACACGCTGGTGTCCTCGGCGTGCTCTGGAAGCTTGTGCCAGCAACAGACTTCATGTTGAAGGAGGTTCTAGAAGTGACTGTGAGAGATGGTGTCTTTTCTGCAGAACTCGATGACACCATTTTATTTACTGCATGCATGGCTGGGCGGCCCACAGTGCTCCTTAAACATACCTGACCAGAGGACCCCAGGGCACAACTGAACTAGCTTGGGAAAGCCTTGGCCCAAACTGGAGGACTGTTTGCACATTTATTCAGTGTGTGTGTGTGTGTGTGTGTGTGTGTGTGTGTGTGTGTGTGTGTAGAAAATCCCTGTCCTCATGGAATCAAGACTTTTAATCAGAATATTTTTTATTCAAACCGAAGGTGATTGTTTCATAATGCAGGGTCACAGGACACTCAGACGGGGATTAGAAAATGATTACCAAAATTCTTTTGAAGTAGATTAAGAGAACAGGAAATTGCAATCATCGCCTGGAAATGCCTGTGTAATCACACTGGAAAGAAGAGGTGACGATCTTCAGCCTGTTTGCCCAGGAAACCCACACCTCAGAGCCCAAGCAGTGCTCTGACAGCCCAGTGCAGGGTCAGGCGGGAGTGACCAGGAGACACTTCGTGTCTACAGCTGCTCACGGTGAAACACGGAGAAGCAGACCTGGTCTGCAGGTCAGCTTCCTGGGCTTCTGGGTGCCGCACAGGGATTGGATCTTCTCATCTCGCCAGACAGAGCTTCCCAGGAAGGAGTGACAGAGGAGGAGGCATTGTGAGGAATTTACTGGGGCTGCACCTGGTTCTTTAGCTGGGCGAGTTTCATGAGACAGTTGTCCCTCCACTGCCTTCTGGCAGCTAAGTGTTCTGGGTCATCAGGAACCTTCATGCACATGTCCTGGGAGGAAGAAAAACAGAGAACACACACAGAGTGTAATTGTCTCTCCTCTCTACGCCAGCTGTGTGTATACCGCTTCCAAAGACACAGAAGCACAAAGCCCACAGTTAGTTAATACAAGCTCCAGATCTCCAGAGATCCCCATGACAAGTCGAAGTGAGCTGCTGGTCACCATCACCTTAAGCTATCTGGAGACCAGGATGCAACTATGGGCAGTCAGGAAGAAGCAGCCATCTGAACCAAGGGTCAATGGCACAGCAGGGAGATGGCCAGTATGTACCAGCTTGCATGCCCCTGGGTAGTCCACATACCTGATTAACTTTCTCCACTGTGGCCCCTGAGAACTCTGGAATAGGACCAAAAGTTTTGAGGACCCGCTTCATTCCATCACTGTATCTGTCACAGTAGCTTACCATACCTGAAATTACATGAAAACAGGAACCCACAAATCAGCATTACATCCTATAACTCCAAACTGAGACCCATACAGAAAGAAAAGAGAATCTACAGAAAAGAGGCCAGAAGTGAGCAACCTGCTGGCCTGGGCAAGCAGAACCCCCATGAGTCTCTATTCTAGCTTCTGGAAACTAAAATCCTGAAGAGCACTGGGCTCCTTAGGCCTGCCATGTGTCCCACACCCAGTGCATCTCGGGGTTTCTTGGTCAGTGCATCTCGGGGGTCCTTGGCCAGTGCATCTCGGGGGTCCTTGGTCAGTGTATCTCGGGGGTCCTTGGTCAGTGCATCTCGGGGTTTCTTGGTCAGTGTATCTCGGGGGTCCTTGGTCAGTGCATCTCGGGGGTCCTTGGTCAGTGTATCTCGGGGGTCCTTGGTCAGTGTATCTCGGGGGTCCTTGGTCAGTGCATCTCGGGGTTTCTTGGTCAGTGCATCTCGGGGGTCCTTGGCCAGTGTATCTCGGGGGTCCTTGGTCAGTGCATCTCGGGGGTCCTTGGTCAGTGTATCTCGGGGGCCGTCAGTCAGTGGTGTTCACACTCTGACATGCAGAAAGCATCTCCTCAACCATGTACTGGTAAGGTGTGTGTGCTGGGCTTCATTTTCCCCCTTTATTCCTCTTTTTCCCTTGCCTCCCACCCTTTTTCTTTCTTTCTAATACAAGAGCTCGTGTAGCCCAGGCGACATAGATGACCTGGAATATCTAGTCCCACATCCACTATTGAAGTGCTGGGATTATAGGCACGTGCTACCACTCTGTGGAGCTGGGGATCCAACCAAAGGTTCCATGAATGCTAACTAAGTACATCTCCAGGCTCCTCTCCTTCCCCTACCCTCCTTTTTAGAGATACTCCGTAGCCCACAATGGCCTCAAACTCAGGACAATCCTCTTGCCTCAGCCTCCCAAGTACTGCCACCGCAGGCACGAGTTATCATGAATGGCTTCAATTCATTCTTCAAGAACCCAGATGTCAAAACTCCAGTCACTCCCTCCTTATCACACACTTAAGTCTCAAGGTCAGGTTATGCCTTATCTGGAATTTACGAGGTGGTGAGACCTGTTCAGGGTTGTAGTTATCATTTGATACACTTCCATCAGGAGGGCCGGAGCCAGGCCTGCCTGCACCCCTGTGTACAGGCTTTCCCAGCCCTGCCGGGCTGACCAATTTCTCCACTGCAGGGTTTTGGTGGGGAAACGAGTGAGGAGGAAGAGGGGGGCACAGTCAGTACAGTAGCTGCAGGGCTGTGTGGGCTGAAGCCAAGGTTAGATGCGGAACCCAGTGAGCTCTGAAGGAAAGCACAAGCCTGGTCTAGCCTGGGTACCTTTCTGAAGAGTAGCCACCTGCCCCAGGGCTCTCAGTTCCCTCCTCTTCCCCTATGTGCTGAGCCTTGGAGCTGCAAGAGTAGGCATGGGTTAGCGACAAGGTAAGTCAGAAGCCAGGCCTAGGATCCCAGAGGCCAACATGTCTATAAGTTCTGGCTATGCTGACTCTGGCACATTTTTCCCCTTTTGTAATGGTGGACATGAGTTGTACCATTGAGCTATCCCTCAGGCCCATATTCCAGCCTCAGCAGCGGGTCACTGGAACACAAATAAAATTGCAGAATTTGCACAGCCCCAAAGCTTGCTCTCATCTACCCCATGAAGACTGTATGCCCAAGAGCCTTTGAAAAGAAGAAAGTGTTTAGAAGGGTGTGTGTGTGTGTGTGTGTGTGTGTGTGTGTGTGTGTGTGTGTGTGTGAGAGAGAGAGAGAGAGAGAGAGAGAGAGAGAAAGACAGAGAGAGACAGAGACAGACTAAGACAACAGAGAGAGACAGAGACAGAGAGACAGAGAGAGACTAAGCTCAGGCTGGCCTCAAACTCACCATGTAGCCAAGGCTGGCTTTGCACACAGTCCTTCCTATTCTACTTCTAAAGTGCTGGAATTACAAGCGGGCACCCTCCACACCCAGCTCGAGAAACTGTTCTGAAGGGTAAAATATTAAAGCCGACAAGAAGCATTTCGGTCATCAACACCTGCAGCTAACCAGTGGCTCGTTTTTAAAGAGAGAGATCACTGCAGTCAGGCTAGCTCTTGACAGCCCAGAACTCTGCAAGCTCCTGTAAATGCCCCAGCCATGTTCAATCTTCTCAGGCGGTATAGAATTGCCAGAGACCAGAAAACCAGGTAAATATGTCTCTCCCTTAAGAAATCAAGCATTTAGGGGTTAGTGATTTAGCTCAGTGGTAGAGTGCTTGCCTAGTGAGCACAAGGCCCTGGGTTTGATCCTCAGCTCCACAAAAAAAAAGAAAAGAAAAGAAAAGAAAAGAAAAGAAAAGAAAAGAAAAGAAAGAAAGGAAGGAAGAAAGAAAAAGAAAGAAATCAAGCATTTGTTCCACTTTTCCTATCTGTTCATTTATTCACACTAACGATAATAAAATCTAGACACAACTACAATGTATTCATTTGGAGTTGGGGGGCAAGAGACACAGAATTGAATATATTTGAAAGATGTTAAGTGATGACAAGTTGGTCAGCTTCCGTCACTATGACAGCGTTCCTAAGATGAGTCGGGAAGGTGGTGGGACCTGCCTGCATCAGGCCATGCTCATCCCTCATTTGTACTGCCACCGGGAGTGCTGGAGCCAGACCTGCCTGAACCACACCGTGCACGGACTCTCCAAGCTGTGCTGTCCCAGCTCAGCCAAGCTGATGGATTTCTCCATTGCTTTGGGCCTGCGGCAAGCAGAACATCATGGTGGGGAACACATACATGATGCAGAAAAGCTGCTCACCTCATGATGACCAGGATACAGACAGGACGAGGCCAGCCTCCCAATAGCCCATTCAGGGGACAACCCCAGTGGTCTAACTTGTTTCTAAATGGGCCCTACCTCTTTTAAAACAAATTTATTATATGTATGTGTGTGTGTGTGTGTGTGTGTGTGTGTGTGAGAGAGAGAGAGAGAGAGACAGACAGACAGACAGCAGACAGACAGACAGACAGACAGACAGACACTGTGTGTAGGTCAGAGAACAACTTGTGGGAGCTGGTTCTCTCTTTCCACTATGTGGGCTCTGGGGGTCAAATTCAGGTCCTCAGGCTCGGTGGCCAGCCCCTTTACTCCTGAGCCACTGAGATGGCTCAGGATCCCATCTCTTAAAGGTCCCATGCTCCTTCCCAAATAGCACCACAGGCTGATCCCCAAGTATGCCACACAGAGTCTTTGAGAGACGTTTAAGGCCCAGACCATCACAGAAGGAAGTGAGAACATTGATTGGCTCCGTCTCCCCAGCCGATGGAAGCAGCAGTCTGAAGGGGTTGGAGACACAGGCCACGTTTTATCTATGGGTTACTTTACATTCCTTCAACAAATGCTCATCTTCCACCATCCCGAAATCATTCCAATCTCACAGAGGCTTTCCAGAACTTTCTCTACTGTCTTTCATAAAACTCCTGAAAATTTAAAGGGACATTTCCCTTATTTTGTAGATGTGTTTATATTTTTATTTTATGCGTATGAGTGCTTTGCCTGCCTGTATGTATGGACAAGCACTGTGTGCATGCTTGGTGCCAGTGGAGTTTGGAAAAGGGCATGAGGAATGGTAGTGAGTGGCCATGTGGGTGCTTGGGTACCCAACCCCATCTCTCTGACTTCCATGGACACTTACTTCTTCAACATAGAATAAAATGTGATAAAGCTGTTTATAATGCAACTCACAACTCTCCCCTTATGCAACGAAATTTGACTTCTCTATGTGAGAGAGAGAAAAAAAGAGTGGAAATTTTCCCTAAAATATCAATTCTAGCAGAAAGAGAAAGCCCAGCCTTATCTTTCACCCACTGGCTCAACACCACCCTTTCTTCCTCCCCTTCTAGACTTCCCTTGTCCTTCCTCTGTGCTTTCATGTGCCCTGTCCATGTGAGCTTGGCTCTTCCACGGCTCTGAAAAAGCCTAGCTCTGCAAAAGCTAAAGCTAATTTGTATTTATTTATTTATTTATAATTTTTATCTATCTATCTATTTATTTATTTATTTATTTATTTATTTTCAAGACAGGGTTTCTCTGTATAGCTTTGGTGCCTTTCCTGGAACTCGCTCTGTAGCCCAGGCTGGCCTCGAACTCACAGAGATCTACCTGTCTCTGCCTCCCGAGTGCTGGGATTACAGGCATGCACCTCGACTTCCCGGCTTAAACCTAATTTTTAAAAAAGATTTATTTATTCTTATTTCATGTATGTGGGTGTTTTGGATTCACATGTGTCTGTGCCATGGTTGTGAGCCTCCATGTGGCTGCGTGTGTGTCTACAGGGAGTGAAACGCAGACCCTCTGGGATAGCAGCCAGGGCTCTTAACTGCTGCCCTCAGCTCTGGCCATGAATCTACTTTCTTAAGGGATGCTCCTATGGACAACGCAGCATAGGAAGGAGTTGATTCCCAGAGGATTGGAGTTAGCTTATCCTGTTGACTCCCAGTTCTCTATGTGTGAGCCCCTCAGGATAAAACAGGGAGTTTCCCTGAACCTCAGCGCCTCCACCAACAGGAAGCCCTCCTGACTGTTGAATGTATGGGGTGCCACCCATACCTGACTGACAGCCCTCAAAACTGGGTGTTCAGTTTTCTGGAGAACCCTGACTGTAACCCAGACCCAGCTCGTGAACCCACACTGACATGGATTCACCTGACTTAGGAGAGTTCCACACACTTTATGACAACAGAGTGACAATACTGAGTGAGTGTCCTCGAAGGACAGAGTGGTCAGGGCAGCAGGGCCCACTCCAGCACCAGGCGCGTCTCTCAGCCTGGCTGCTCCCACCAGCAATGATGGTTCAACAGCGGACTTCCTGCCGAAAACCAGGTAAGTGTCTACACGACAAGGAGCCAGTAATCAACGAGTTCATCTGAAGGGGGGTCCGGGGTTACAGACTCTGAGATATTGTCCCTCCACAGAGATAGCAAAACACAACGTCCCAAGAGCTGCCATGGACAGGGCAGGACCCAGATTCTCAGCAGAGAAACCAGGCCTGCTTCTAGCGTGTCCTCAGCCATGCAATCCAACAACGGCCTCATCTGTATTTCTTGTTTCTCCCTCAGGCCCAGGTCAATCTCTGGGGGAGAATTAAGAAAACTACAAACAAAAACCCTGGAAGAGAAATAAATTAAACCCTGGAAGAGGAATACAGAGAACATTTAAACGGTGGATGTGTAGCTCAATCTAGCGTGGCACTGGCGCTGGGTTCCATGTGCCAGCACCACCACCAAAGACAAAGAGAAAATAAACAAAAGGCCATTTATTAAGCAAGCAGGGTTTTTTGTTTGTTTGTTTGTTTTGTTTTGTTTTTTGGTTTTTTGTAGGAGTGGGTTTTTAAGGAAAAAAATGGGGAGTCTGTGCTAGGGTGAGTTAGTAAATCCTGATTGTATGTGTTGTCTAAATAATGAATTTTGATTGCTGGATCTTAGTGTTTTGTCTCAGGAATGAGTCAGTGGCCAAATTAAAAGGGAATGGATCTTGGGGGCTCACTTTAGGAAGGTAATCTAACAGCTGTTAGCAAGGAGGGGAAGGGTAAAAGGCGTAGCCTGTTGGCACCATGTTTGCCATGCCTGGGCCTGCCCGAGCCTCGCCCCCCCCCCTCTCTCTCTCTCTCTCACACACACACACACACACACACACACACACCCATGTGGTCTCTTCACTGCCCCTCCCCCACCAGGAAGCAGTTGTTACCCCACTGAACAGATGAGAAGACTGAGGGGCACTGAACAAGCAGCTGGTCCAAGCTTTCGTAGCTAACAGATGGGAAAGCCAAGGTGGGGATCTGGCTGTCCTGCTGGCCAGAACCTCCATTCTGAGAGCATAGATTTCACCAAGGCTGCTTTTAAAAAGTAGATGAGAAGGCAAACTTTACCCTACTCTGCTGCTTTCCTATGTAATTAGAATCTTAAAACAAAAGTCCTCCCTTCCCCTCACAGCTCCCCAAAGCACCTCTGCCACGAGGCCTTCCCACTTCTTTGAGTTTCTCAGCAAACAGTAACTTTTTTCTTTTCTTTTTCTTTCAGATACTAGCCAAAGCCTTCGAACACTTTCCCTGGAACTCTCTGAAGCTTCCGCCACCCTCTGCCAAGCAGCTGCTTCCAGCCTCCTCTGCTGAGGCTGCCGGCTTTCCCAGACCCAAACTCAAAAGGCACGGTCCTCCTCCTCTCCATCCCTCCTCCTGGGGGCAGCTGACATTTACAGCTCCCCTGCCCTGGGGTTTTCTCTCCAACTCGAATAAAATTATCCTCAAGCTTTAAAAATCAATAAATAAACCTAAAGTACCCGCACTTGCTTTAGAAAAGATGGTAGCTTTTAAGACCAAAACCCCTCGTAAGTCCAAGACTGATGAGAACCATGTCAGCAAAACCAGGAAACTGCCTACCCTCTCCAATCTCGACATATTCTGGGTGACACCAGAAGAATAGGGGCCGCTGGTTCCCAGCCAGATCTCATAACTTTCTAGCTCTGGGCTTTGGAATGCTCAGAAGTTGAAAACTACATCCGACCCCTATTATCATATTAAGCCAATTAAGCTTTCTTATCGTATCAGTTTTGTTTGAAAAATTGTTGTGGCCTCCTTCCTGTCTGCCACCCCACTGATCCTTGAGTGTCTGGTGTCACTGGCTTCTGTTTCTATTTGTTTGAGATTCAAAGCTGTTCTCAGTTCCCCCCTATCAATTTCCCACAATACCTTAACTATCTTAGCTCTCTCAAGAAAAGAGAAATATGGTGGTTATCAGGCAGTGTCCACGGCCATTTCAAATGCTTGGCTGTGCTCCCTATTCTTAAGGTCTGGCTGAAAAGACATCTGAGATGATCCAAGACCATTCCGATGCTACTTCAAAACTTGAATTTCATGTGTATGAAGGCATCTTCTTGGTATTTTCTTCCCATGTTCAATGGTTATCCTCACGCACAAAGCATAGGAGTCTCCCTTCTCCTCCGGCTGCTCTTAGCAAGGATTTCCTTGAAGGAAGACTCAGTTATTGTACTATGATTGCACGGCTTGTGTAGCAAGTCTGCTCCTCAATCATACATCACCTGCTGTATGTACGTAATGCTGAGTCTAAGAAAACTGCCTTAAACATTGGTTGGGAAGAACAGTTCATTAGCTAGAACATCATTGGACCATACATAGGACAAATGTCAGACTCTGAGAGGCCATCAGCTCCAACCCACCACATGATAGGAACTTCCTCTCAGCATCTACCCATGGCCCTTTAGTTTCCCCAGGACGTGAGCCCTCCCTTTCCAGGTCATTAGCACCAGTTACTAGAAAGTTCTTTCTGTCCCGTCAGTCACATACTAAACTCAACCTGTTTGCCCGCCATTTCCAGTCTTTTGTCCTGGTTCCGCCCACTCCAAAATAACAAGCACACAGCAGGGTGTAGCGATGCACTCTTGTAATCCCAGCACTGGGAAAAAGCTGAGGCAGGAGGACATTTACTTGACGTTTGAGACCAGCTTGGGTTACATAGTAAGTATCAGGAGAGCTGGAATTAGAGTGGAACCCTGTCTCTAAGCAAAACAAAATGATGGGAACACATTTACACCCCTCTGCCTTCCCCACCCCCACCCCCACCCCCGGGAAATCTCCTTCCTCAATATCTCTTGTGAAATATAGTCTTGACCTACAGATAACATTCCTTTTCTCTATGTCCCTTTTACCACTTAATGAGGACTCGGTTAACGTAACTGACAGTAACTGTATAAGTTTATAGCAGCAGAGCAATAAAAAGATAATGAACATTACCTGGAGCTCAGGGGAGGAGAGCTCACCTCCAATGCAGAAAGCACTAGGTTTGACCCCCAGCAACACACACGCACACACACACACACAAAGCAAAAACCACAAAGACCATTTCCTACTGTGGCAGATATGGCTCGTGCCTATGATCCCAGTATGAAGCAGGAGAATCATGCATCTGTGGCTAGTAGTGAGACTTCACCCAGGAACCCCCCCCCAAAAAAAAGTTACTATTATTTAAATACCAAGAGGTAGCTAACATGTAGGTAGCATCTTTTCAGGCTTTGGTACATCATTGCATTGGTGCGTTTTGATTTAGTATGGGTTTCAGCAGTTGTGGTCATCTTTGCATCATTTAAAAATCTGCTCCACTCTCATCCTTTCAAATTATTCTTCTTTGGAACTAACCAGGTCATGCTGACTTGCCCTGTGACCCCGACCTTTGGGAAGGCCCCCCCAGCACTCTGAGGAAGCACACCCCCACAGGCCGAAGTGGGCAGAAGGTAACTCCAGAAGCATCACTGGGGACGACGTGGCACTGCCGTCTCTTGCCTGGCTCTCCCTCTGCTCCTCTTCCTCATCAAGCAACAGGCTACGCAGCAAGCCCATCATAGCACTTCCCTTTGGATCCCATCAAGGACTCCCCACATCCAGACCCCTGAGCTTCACCGACCCCGTGTGGACTTACACGTCAGTCCACAGTTCTGAGCCTCAGCCCTGTCTGGGTTACTAGGGTTGACGGAGTCCTTCTAGATGCTGCCATTACCAGGCTGCTTAAAAAGCAACAGCACAGGCTGGCAGGCAGGAAAGCTCACAGAAATACTCAGTACCACAGAACACCATCTCTGTCCCAGGCATACCTTCAGCATTGAGGTGCATAGTCTCCAAGGGTCCAATGAATGCGTACCGCATGCCCAGCCCATCTGACATGACCAGGTCCAGGTCGTTAGGAGACACTATTCCTTCCTACATGAGGAGAAGGTGATAACACAGTTGAGTTCTTTAGAAAGGCAATTTTGTTAACACTGCTTGTCCTAACTTCTTGTAGGCAATATCACCACCCCCGGGCCCCCAAAAAACTACTTTTTTATGCGCTGTAATATTTTAATGGAATTTTTTTTACAACCAAGCTATCCTATATGTATGAGTCCCAAAAAAAAGAGTTTCATGGCACAAATACTGAGACCTGCAATCAATCTGTACCCCTTCTCCTATTTACCATCCGCACATATGACCTGCATGGGGGTTCCTGCATTCTTCCGACCCTGGAATGTAGTGAGAGGCAGGGGGTGGCCTGAAGACTCCCCTTCCACCTAGAGTTCCAGCTCAGCATTCCAAAATGCCTGAAGTTTTTCACTTTCACCTCCAAACTGTGATAGACACAAACACTGACACCACCCTATACTTGCAATGCCATCCAGCTTTCTTCTGCAGTTGGATTCAGTATTTTTAGAACTGACTTTAAAAGAATTACAAAACACTCGAACAGTGAGCTACACAAATTGGAAACAGTGAAGATGAAGTCGACCCAAGGAAAAAACCAGGGGGCTTCTGGATATTTGATCAGGAGATGGGATGGTGTTTAAACACCCCAGAGAATGGGAAGTGGTTCTCAGGCTTCACCTGCCTGCAAGCCAGGCCTTGTTCAGCTTTTAATGAGTTTGTGGGAAATGCCATTCTTTGACGAAATATGGCTTAGGATGGGTTTGTTTGCTGAGGTGGGGCCCTAGAAGTTTCTGCAAATATGAAGTGCCAAGCAAGAGGAAAGTTGTTATGTGCTGTGCTTAGAAAACCAGCCAATTTGTGTGCATGGCTTCAGGTGCAAGACTTAAGTCACCAGTGGTACGTTCTGGTTCACACCCTGCTGGGGACCTCTGTACCCTAGGCATCTCAATTCTCAGGAGGGCAGATAGGAAAGAGAAACATTTCCCCCAAATTCCTGCTGGCTAGACTAGCAGCATTCTGTGGAACATGCCACTCAGGGACTCTTTCCTGATCAGTTTCTTTCAGAGAGGGTCCTGTGGGCTTGATATTTGTAAGGCCACTAGTCATGCCATAAGCAGATCTGGAAGGCCCCTGTCAGTCCTCACCTGGAGGACCCAGTTCCTGTATGGAGATACATCCATACACTGTCACCCTGTGCACATTGCTCCCAGTGACAAGCTCAGGCAAGCAACCCACCAGACATGTCATCTCAGTCTGACATCTTTCTGAAGACAAGCCTCATCAGCCTGAAGGAGGGGTCGGAGAGGTCATCATGGTCCTCAGGGTTCCTCTGGGAGGAACCCTTTGTCCTCCAGATGCCCCTGGGATTTGGGCATCAGAGGCTGAAGAGCCCCCTGCTGGCCTGGTCAGCAGGCATTTTTTTTTTCCACTTCCCAGACTCCAAAGGTAACAAGACTTAGAACAGTTGGGAAAGTGGATCTGCAATATCGACCACCACTGCTACTGTACCCCAGTGAATGAAAGAGACACAGGGAGTCTTGGGTCTGTGCCTGCTTGGATGACCCCAGTTCAATTGAGGGAGAGGACAGAGCTGCAGAACCAAGATGAAGACAGAGCCCATCACCCTGGAATGACAAGTCTAAGTCATACTAACTAAGCAACTCGACTTCAAAGAACCACGTTCCATCGAGCCACAGCACATGAGACATGAATACAGAAAGACTGTATGTGCTCAAGAAGCATACACAGTGCAGAGAACTATGATCAAGCAAGGTCCTGGTACCAGCTCACTATCTCCCACTTTCGACAATAACCGCGCCCTGGCTTTTGAGACCGGCCCTCAGAGTTTGCTTTTTGCACACTTCTAATAAGTGGTACGTAGTATGCATTCTCGTGTGACTTGATTCTGTTTCTCAATATCATGTTTTTAAGATATACACAGGGATGGGGGTGAGGCTCACCTTCTTCACATGTGCAAAGCCCTGGGTTCCATCCACAGAACCACAAAAATAAAAATAAATAAAGATGTGCCTATTCTATATGTGTCTAGACTTTGTCCATTCTTATTGATTCTAGTGTACAGCTCCTTTACATAGGGCGACAGAGAATATTCTAGAACACAACCCCAGCCTATGTCTGAGAACAACCGCTGGGACCATGTTCTACCTTCTGCTTTATTAGGCAATGCTATGCTGCTCTCCAGAGCATTGCGTCATGCCCATTCCCCCAGGCACCAGCACTGTGTACAGGAGCTTTCCTCACTCACTGCCTTCCAAAGACAGGGTGCCATGATGTATGCAGCGCTCTGACGTGGTAGGGCACTGTGGAGTCACACTGGGACTCTTGTTACCACTAACCACCCTACCATGTATTTATCTGGACTGCCCAGAAGAGCAAAGTCATTTATTCAGTTCACCCAAATGTTAACAAGTGCCGCTTCCTTTCACTCCTCAAAACAAAACTGTAAGAAGAGAGGGCACTGAGGAGGCAAGAATCCACAGAAAGCCATGGTCATGTCCAGAACCATCTAGAAGATCGTCGGATGTGGAATCGTCCTTCCCAGCTGCTCCTTCCTACCTGCTCTTGCTCTTCTCACCTACCTCAGGGTGGGGGGTTCCTGCATCCTTCCGACCCTGGAATGTAGTGAGAGGCAGGGGGTGGCCTGAAGACTCCCCTTCCACCTAGAGTTCCAGCTCAGCATTCCAAACTGCCTGAAGTTTTTCACTTTCACCTCCAAACTGTGATAGACACAAACACTGACACCACCCTACACTTGCAATGCCATCCAGCTTTCTTCTGCAGTTGGATTCGGTACTTTTAGAACTGACTTTAAAAGAATTACAAAACACTCGAACAGTGAGCTACACGAATTCTTTTATTTATTTATTTGTTTGTTTGTTTGTTTGTTTGTTTGCCTTTTTTGTCTTTTTGCTGGAAATAGAAGGAACTCGGGCCTCACACGTGCCAGTCAAGTGCCCTACCAATTCCCAGCAGCTTGCCTTTCTTTCTGGTGTCGTCTGGAGCAAAGCAGTGTATTTTCCTCGTCCCCACCCCCACTCCCCAGGACAGACAGAAAAGGGAAGAATATTGTATTCTCTTCACTTCTGCATTTCTTTCTGCCCTGTCTGGAATTTTCAAGGGGATTCCTCAAACTTGTGTTTTTACCTAGACGTTAATCTAGAGGAAGACAACCGTGGGTATTTCCATTCAATCCTGATCCTTGCCGATTGAAATTTCACATCACTGAGGCAATCATGTGCTCTTCTTCCAGAAGCTGCACCAGACATTGAACTACATACAGGCTTCACACTCAGGATGCACTGGTCCTCAGTTTCTCTCCTGAACTCATTTCCACTCCAACTGTATAACAACACGTATGATGGTACACAGAACAAATACCCTCAGTGGCAGAAGAGGTAGAAATAAGTGCTGACAAATGACTCCTGGAACCTAGAGGGAGCATGGAATCTGATGCCAACCCAGTTTAATCCTTATCAGAATTGCAATCAGTACTTCCTCCATTTTGTGGCAAAATTCTCAAGACGTAAGTACAAAGAACAATCCCAGGAGGTTAGGAGAGTCCTAAAAACTCACACAGAGCAACAAACACTACCATCACTGTTTGTTCAAAGCCTGGCTTTTGTGCCACATTCTGAGAAACCTCGGGGTGAGGAGGGTCCAGACACAGTGGTAAGGAATCCCCTTTCACTGGAAAACTTCTGGTCTAGCTTTTCTTTAAGATCTGGGACTTACCACAATTTACACTGATGCATTGGGGACCGGGAGGGGTAAGACAGTCATCAGAGAAGCAAGAAGACACAGGGCAGTGAATTAAGTGTTCAGTTACACTGGCACACATTTTAAGCATAATTAAAGGGTGTGGGGGTGTGCCAGACAGAATTCTTTCAGTGGAGACACACAGAAACACACACATGCTCTCTCCCTTTCTCTCTCTCCCTTCCTCCTTCTCTCTCTCTCTTCTCTCAGTGTCTATGGAAAATTTGTTACAGAATATCCCATCTCCCCTTGCCAAAGTTCACAGATACTCAAATCCCTCAAATAAAATGGAATGAAACTGTCTTAAAGCCTATGTGCATCTTCCCATAGACTTGAACTCACTACTGGCGACTTATACCACCTAATACAGCACAAGCACTATGTACTAATTTGGCCAAACAAGATGGCTCAGTGGGTAAGGGTGCTTGCAGTCAAACATGATAACCTGAGTTCAGTCCTTGGGTCTCACAGGGTAGAAAGAGAGAACCAATCCCTGCGAGCCGTCATCTGATCTCCATGTGTATGCATGAATGCATCCCCCAACACACACACTCCATAAACAAATCAATGTAATTTAAATGTCGCCATGAACAAAGAATGGAACTCTATACATGTTCGGTTTTTAAAAATACTTTCAATCTGTAGTCCCTTGAACCACAGACGGAAAACCCACAGATACAAAGAGCTCACGGTACACACACACACACACACACACACACACACACACACACACACACACACAGATTTAGTACAAGGAATTGGCTTATGTGACTGTGTGCTGCTGAGTCTTGGGGAGGCCTCAGTTCAACTTTTTAGACGAAGCCTATCCAGATTATAGAGAATAACTCCATGTAGATCAGGTCAGCTGAGGCACAAAGTCCCTCCAGGACCCCCACACTGTCCAACCTGCTTATCTGTGAGGTGGGAGACAAAGGAGAAGACATGTCAAGGACCAACGGTAAGTAAGGGGTACATCCTGCAGGACTGACTTGGTTCTCTGACAGAAGGAGGGAAGACAGGCCTGGCATGGTGCACAATATTTGATGACTAAATCCCATGATTGTCGCCACTTTAGGTCACCAGCCACACACACTTACCTGCTCCTTGACCATCCACCCTTCTCATTTTCTCGTACATGGTTGCTCACCTCCATTTTCCCTTCATTTTTTCATTTTAATCTTGGCCACCTTGTCTCATTTTTAAAAACCAATTCCCAGTTATGTTCTTCCATTTTTGTTTTGTTGATTTCCCACACTTGGTCCCGAGTTGTCAAGGAGCTCTGAGCAAACAGTCCTTCCTTACTTGGTCACTATGGTCACAACGTTCAGGGACCCAGCCTCGCTACCAGGCATGCAGATGAGGTAACTGGAGTTCCTCCCTCCCCCAACCGTCAACCCAAACTGTGAGGGTGTGAGCCCAGTGTCTTCATTGAAAAGATGAGGTGTAGTATGAATCTTAAAGGTACTCGTTAATAAAATCAAACCTGAGGCCAGTTATTGGGGTGAATGCTGGAAGATCAGAGAAGCAGAACAAGCCACAGCTATCTCGCCTTGCCAGTTCCTCAGCTGGTCTATTTCCTCAGGCTGCAAGCTTCTGAATCCTCATCCCAATGGCTCTCAGCTGAACTGTGCTGCTCCAAAGCCTGAATGCTAAACCAGCCAAGTGCTTAACTAACTAAATGCTTAACTAACTCTGGTGCCTGGTCTTCACGCCTTATGTATCTTTCTACTTTCTGCATCACTCCCTGGGATTAAAGGCTGGGTTTCTGGGATTAAAGGCGTGGGCTACCACTGCCTATCCTTATGTTTAATCTTGTGGCCTTCCTGCTCTCTGACCCCAGATAAGTTTATTTCAGGGAACACACAATATTTCAGGGAACACAATACCCACCACAATGAGGGGTGAAGAGTAGGAAGAGGTGGTGTTGTGAGTAAGTTCCAGACTGTGATGTGCACAATAAGACCTGTGGCTCTGCCACCCTCAGTCACCTAAGGGGGGCAGGAAGGAAAGTGGGTCTGCCATTATCTCTGCCGCTGGGAAGAGGTCACAGGTCAACGGGCCACTCCAATCCCTATTGACATGGAGCAACCCCGAGTTTCAGCAGTGTCTCTGTCTCCTGAGGTGTCCCAGGTAGGCTGGATGAGACAACTCCAGCCACAGCCAGGTTCAGTGCTGCCCCTCTTGGAGACATTCATTCCTGGAGCCCTTATGGATGGTCCAGAAACAGAGGTTGGGGTCTGGAGGTTGAAACTGAGAAGTGTTTGGGCTCCATAGTTTACCAATTAGAGCATTGGTCTTGTAAACCGAGGGCTATCATGGTACAGTTCTCACAAGAAAGGAAGTGGGGCCATGGGTTAGTTCTCTCTACCAGAATAGTCTTGTACATTGTTTTTTATTTTCTTCTCCACACATCACTGCTCCTCTACACCACAAACTTGACACAGAGAGCTAGGGATGTGAGAGAAAGAGAGAGAGATTAGCAGTCAAGAGCACACACTGACGGCCCTTGCAGAAGATCTGAGTTTGGTTCCCAGCATCTATATCAGGTGGTTCCCAGCAACCTGTAACTCCAGCCCCAGGAGTAAGAGCAAAAAAGCCCCGGCCTAAACACTCCCACCCCACCCATGCCACCTTCCAGGGAGATGTGAGGCAAGAGGACATCTTAATAAGGAGAAAATAAAAGATGTCTGAG
The DNA here is from genome assembly GCF_903995425.1 of Onychomys torridus. Classification (NCBI taxonomy): domain Eukaryota; kingdom Metazoa; phylum Chordata; class Mammalia; order Rodentia; family Cricetidae; genus Onychomys; species Onychomys torridus. The sequence goes on from NC_050451.1 coordinate 45,740,290, forward strand.
AGAGAACTGCCTCATGACCCATAGTTACTCACAGGTTTGTAAGCAGCATGGCCTCTTGCCAACACTTACAAGAGTTCTTGGAAGCAGGACACAGACATTCCTGCATGATGACAGGGGCAGATTTTGCTAACTGTAGAAAAGCCTACCGAAGCCCACACTTAGCTCATGCAACAGGACACTGAATCATGCCTAGAAAACACACATCTTGTCAAGAGCCATCTGAAAGACACCGAAGAGCTAGAGATCCCCCTCCAGCCTCCACAGGCGGCCCTGACAGGTGAGCCTGCTGGGGACAAGTGTCCCGTGTGCCCCTTGGGTGGCAGGAGAAGCATATCACACTCTCGGGGACATTCTGGTCACATGTAGTAAGTGATGAAAATGCCATTCCCTGGTCTAGAGAGCCCACACTCCAGACTACCAGTGAAATGACCCCCAAGGACAAAGGCACAGGAACGAAGGAGTCACTGAGTCAAGGTCATGACAGAAACAGAAGCTATTTCAAAACAACCTGCAATGGGAGAAACATCCCAACATTTAAAAGTCAACCAAATGAAATAAGGAAGCCATTAAACATCAATAAATGTCAGGGCAAAGCATTTATATTAGGGATAATGGATGGAAGCTTGGAGAAAAGATAGGAATTAGACTTGGAACAGGGAAAAGCTAGGGGCATTTTCCCCGAGGAATTTTCTTTAAAGTTCTAAAATAGAATAAAGTTATAATTTTCAGAGCACTATTTCTCAGTTCATTGCGTAGATGACCATGTTTGGGTAGACAATGAACTGTATTACAGTATGTCTTAACCTTAAAACCAGACACAAGAACAAAAAGGATGCACCATTTTCTGGAAGGTCAACCAGTTGCTGCCAGACACCAACAGAGGCAGCAGCATGGGCTAAGGTTTTGTCTGGCATGCTCAGGACTCCAGGACCCCAGACCACTGAGAACTGGATGGCCACCAGATTTTAGAGCTTTTCATACATTGGAATATTTGCATAGAGTACTAGTTGAATGCCCCTATTCCAAAAGTCTGAAATCTAAAATTTATTTTAATCTAACATCAAAATCACTAAGTTTTATAATTGGAAATATTCCAGATTTCAGATGCCTTGTTTAGGAACACTCAACCTGAACTTTGAGGAGTCACCTGGGAACAAAGCGGTCTGAATCCAAAGGAAGCCTCCAGTGCCGAAAATATCAAGAGAAGCAGTGACGTGAGCATCCTCTGCTTTTCCTTGAGTGTAGAGGAAAAGTTTTTGACTTATTGCTATATGAGCGCTGAATTATGATGCTTGCTGTGGGTTTTGGTATTCCTGTGTTGAGGTATTCTTTTTATCTACCTTTTCTTTTAGACAGGGGCTTACTATGTAGCCTGGCTAGCCTCAAATTCACTGTGTAGACCAGGCTAGTCTCAAACTCACAGAGATCCACTTGCCTCTGCCTTCCAAGTGCTAGAATTAAAGGCATGTGTCACCAATCCAGCCAAGGTACACCAGTTTCTTCACCTAACATATGGAGTTTGCCTGTTTCATCACAGAAGGATGCTGAATTCTGGCAAATGCTTTTTGGCATCTCCCCAGGGGATCACATGGGTTTGGCTCTTTGTTGATGGGAGGCATCATATTTACAGATCTGCTTGTGTTGAACCATTCTTGCATGTCTCGGACAAACCCCACTTGATCGTACAGATGATGCTCTTCACATGCCGTTTCTAATATTCAGTTTGCTAGCTTTCACTGAGATTTCCAGAGAGCCAGACTACACATCAGCTGCTCTACTTCTGGGAGCATCTCCTGGTTGCTGCTGAACTGGACACTGTGCTGACTTGGAAGTGGGGCTCTGGTATAGTTCCGGGCTCCCCCAAAAGCTCTCCTGCCCAGAAGTGTGGCTGCTCTCAGTGTGTCTGCACAGAAGAAGGTCACCCACAGGGAGCTGGTCCTAGGGAACAGTCATGCATCAGCTACAGTGAAGCCTGACAGACGTGTTGCCTTGGCACTGTCATTGGACAGAGCGGCTTCTTCATAAGGACTCTGGGTCAGGAAAGTCTTCAGCCGACTTCACAGGGTTCAAAGAGTGAAAAGAACTAAACCGAAGAAACTCTGATTCCCTCTGGCGACTTGTGGGCTGCGGTAGACACACTGACCATCTGACTTTCTAGGGTACAGGGTGCCCTCAGTCCTGCATCCCGCAAGTAGCTAAGAGCTCTCACTTCTGTATGCTGCTGGCAGCCAGGTACCCCAATTCCCCCTTGCTGCAAGCAGGGTATCTGAACAGAACTATGATCTACAACTCTCTCCAGAGCTGACTGTACATTCCAGCCTCATCCTCCGGGTTCCTGCTTCTACTCACGGACGGACGTTCTCTCCTGACAGAAAACCTGATCACAATTTGCATCTCTGCTCAGGAAATGAACGGGTGAGGTGTGGCTTGTGTTACATGTGTGAGCAATGTGACCAGGAAGCAATTCCAAGTGAGACAGGGTCTGGCCAGGGAGCTTGTGATGGGAAGAGCAGTTCTCACCTGACAATTCCAGTCTTGCCTTGGTTCAACCTGCCTGGTTTTCACTTTTGTTTTTTGTTTCTTCAGACAGGGTCTCATTGAAGCCCAGACTGGCCTCAACTCCCATGGTTTATGTGGTACTGGGCGTCACAACTAGCACCTCACGCATGCTTGGCAAGCGCTCTACCAACCGAGCTACATCCCAAACCCCTATCTGTGCTTTAATGAGGGTGAATTAAAACTTTTTTAAAACGTTTGAGCCTGGAATGGAGCTACACACCTTTAATCCCAACACTCGCAAGGCAGAGGCAAGCAGATCTCTGTGAGTTCAAAGCCAGCTTGGTCTACATAGCAAGTTCTAAAATAGCCAAGGCTACATACTGAGACCCTGTGTCAAAAATCGATTTTCACATCTCTTCTGGAACAGGCAGAGGCACTCAGTGTTTTAAACTGGGGCTCAAATTCATACAGCATCGAAATCACCAGAACCTGGATTTAAGTAGACACTGGTATGGATGGGAGGTCTGAGTTCCAGATAAAGAGATAGAACAAAACACATATAAGCAGGCAGAGGGAAATAAAGAGGAAAAAACAATCGAGGAGTGAAATGGAGACCCCATCAAGTACAGCCCAGACTGGTATTAATAATTCTATTAAGGAACAAAGAGCTGCCAGTCCACTAAGCTACCCCACCAGCTGTAATGTGCAGAGCTTATCTTTGAACAGATGAAACCCAGTCTAAGGAGACTTTCAGGCCCAGGCTTCAGGAAAGCCACATCCAAGGCTTCTCCAGCGTTGACATCCATTAGAATTCCCTGGCTGGTTGGTCACAGTACAGATTCTGACTCCACAGGCTGGGGGCGGGGAGGGGCGGAGGAGCTATAGACTGCATTTCTCATAAGCACCCAGGTGAGGCCCAGGAAGTCCTGAGGGGTGTCACCTTTATAGACAGGATGTGAGGGCCTCAGCTTAGCGCACTGGTTCTCAACCTGTGGGTCTCAGCTCATTGTGGGTGGGTATGGGGGGTGAAGGATCTTTTTCACAGGGGTTGGCTAAGACCATCAGGAAAAAATATTTACATTACGATTCATTACAGTAGCAAAATTATAGTAACGGAGTAGCAACAAAATAATTTTGTGGTAGGTGTCACCACAACACGAGGTGTTAAAGGGTTGCACCCTGCACTAGGAAGATTGAGAACCACCATCTTAGAGCATCCCTGGCAAGAGCGGCCGTGCATGAGAAAGAAGGATAAATCAGAGGGTATCACCATAAGCTACGTGTCGGACACTGGTCTAGCCCTTACACAGAGACCCCCACCTGGTCCTCATCATAGCCCAGGAAGAAACAGGTCCATTATCATCATTATCATCTCCACTTCATAGACCCTGCAACAGAGGCAGGTGGGTGTGGGTCTCAATTCCCAACCAGGCTGTAGTGTGTGCACCAAGTCACTCAACTTATTGGCCAATTTCCTGTTGTGTAAAGTCTAAAATAACAGCGTATTTCTTCTGATGCTGAGAACTGATTGGTAGATCTGAACATATCCAATCATGGGAAATGGAGAGTGAAGCTTTCCAAGCTCTGAAATCCTACCAGGGGAAGTGACTGTGATGAGCAGGTAACTGTGCCGGGTGGGCTGGGCTGATTCCTAATCCCTGCAGCAACTTCAGGTAAGTAATATTCAGCAGAAGTCTCTGGAAGAAGCCTCACCAGCTAATGTGACCACATGAGCTTTGAAGCACACTGTTAACTGGAATAATTCTCCCAGCACTTGGCACTCTGTGTCTGAACCGAACCCCCCAGGGCGTCTTGATCAGATGCCACCGACCACGCCCCTTGTGAAAGGCTAAGAGGCTAAGAACTGAATCCAGTATCTCAGGATGCAGGGGCCGTAGACTGTCTCCCCACAACACAGCACACCGACTTTAAGTCAAGTGCCTTGTGTGTTGGCAGATGCTGGAAGACTGGGTACATAGGCTAACTTTCCTCTTCCTGCCCGAAGACTAGACTCACCAAAGAGGAAAACAACAGCCTTTGTCTCTCTGAGGTTTCATGAACTAAACCTGCCTACCCCAGGATGAAGCCTGAGATGCCGCCACCCCTGGACAGACTTTGACACAGCTCTTGTCCGTCTCCTGGGTCCACTCAGCTTCCAAAAAGAATGATTTATGAACTACTATCTGTTTTCCAGGTCATTCATTCTGCTTAGAAATTACTGCCCTTCAAATATGCCCTATATTCTGCCATTTTCCTCTCCCTTACAAAAAAGGGCACATAGCCGTCTGGACCTTGAGGGGTTATTGGGCACTCACGGTCCTGTGACGTCCTCCTGGCAGGGTCACAAATTTGCAAACCTTGTCGCTTGTCAGTCTATTCCTAAACCTCTCAAGGGCAAAGGGAATGCTTTCTCCTCACCCCCATAGGGCCCTAAGAACAGGAATCCTGCTAGGGATTACACCGCTCAGAAGGATAAAACCCATGGTAAGCAATTTCTAAGGCTTACCACCAAAACATGCCAACAGGCTGAGAACCTGATAATGGTTTCATGACTCATTCCAGGCTCCTCCACCTACCTTACCCTGATGGGGAAAGAATTTATGGGGGATAAACTCAGCTATTGTCTGGCCAAAGACTTTTCATCACAACATAACTCCCCTCACTGTGTTAACGCCTCAGGAACATGAACTTGAAATTCCCTCCCAGCCAAAAGGATCTTATCACCCAGTGACAGAGCCCTGGCAGGGAAATGTTAGTGTTACTAGACTGCAGCCAGACCTGTATGCCCAGCATTTACCAGTTCAGGAAGGTCTTCTGTGCCCCAGAAGCCAGACTAGAAGAGAGGATAAAACAGGACTAACATCTACGAGACAATTCTACAGACCCCGGTTCCTTCATTTCCTTGGGTTCCATTCTTCTCCAGAGCGTGTGGGGACAGCCACAAAGAGCAAGTCACAGCTGGGGTGTGCAAAGAGGATAAGAGCACGCCTCTTACTACTCTTCTTTCTCTCCCTCACCTGGAAATGCCACCGCAGCACAGGACTTCACAAGCACCTGCCAGTGGACATGTCCACCGGGAGCCTTCTCCCACGTCACTCCTCCTTTGCTTCTCTTAGAATTGATCTTGGTTGCTTAGCTACAAGAATTCAGTTATGCCCTCTGTAACTAGTGACTGGAATTTAGAACAGGAAACATAGATACTGATCAATGAAAGAAAAGTTCCTGCTGTTTAGACATTAAGTGTCCCCCAAAGGCCTTTGTCTCTGGCTTGGCACTATTGGGAGGTGATGGATCCTAGAGCAGTGGTCCTCAATCTTCCTAATGCTGTGACACTTTGATACAGTCCCTCATGTTGTGGTGACCCCCAACCATCAAATTATTTCATTGCTACTTCATAACTGTAATTTTGCTGCTGTTATGAACCATAATGTAAATACCTGCATTTTCTGATGGTCTTAGGCAACTCCTGTAAAAGGGTTGTTCGATCCCCGAAGGGCTCACAACACACAGGTTAAGAGTGACTGGGAACTACCCTGGAATCAAACTCATAATACAGCATAGAAACTACCAGTAAATATCTGCCATGAATTCAGATGCACAAATAAACAAATGGAACTCAGCAATATCTAAAGTAAACAGTATATCACATGAGAGTGTATATTAGTGCAAACACAGAGAACAGAATAGTCAAACACCACTGTGCATTCCACAAATAAACACAATGATTTATCAATTAAAAGCAAAACTTTTAAATTAAATATATAAAGAAAGTCCATGAGCAAGTGAGAGTTATTCCAGACTAGGCTGGCTCCATACCAAGAAAGTCAATGTAACTCTGAGAATCACAGCCGGTGAACACCAAGGCAGCTTCCTCTTTCCACATCAGCACCAAAGCACCGCCATGCTGGGTAGAAATACTCTGGGTTCCATCCAGGCCCACTGCTTGCCTTACCCTGTCCTAGACCCTAACATAGGGTCAGGACATGGACATGCATACTTGGCTTTGATCTATCCAGAGCTCATACAGACGACAGGAAACAGGATTTGCACCAAGATGTCTGGACAAAAGCTCTGAGGCTCTTTATACCTGAAACCAAGTACCACCAATGAATGTACCAGACTTGTGTGGAGCAGAAAGAGAGAACGAGGAGACAGCGCACCTATGGGGAACTGCAGAGGTGGGGAAGCCACCTCACATATGGAAGCTCATTCTGTTCTCTCAGTCCAGGCTGAGGGCCGGGTTTCCCAGCCACATGTGGAACCCAGCCCAGGCTTTACGTGCAAAGAGAAGCTCTGGGCCAGGCCTTCGGTGCCTGTCTGTAATGGAGGATTAAGTGTTTCAGGGTTCACACAGGTTGTATGATGAGTTTCAAACCAGCCTGGCCTCCTTAAAATGACCTTTCTCCAAAAGCCGATTAGTGAGAGTAGGGATATGGAAGAAGAGAGGAAGGGAGGGAAGGGAGGGACAGAGAGGGAGGGGAGATGGGGGGGCTCTTTGCAAGGCCTGTAACTAGCCTCAATTCTGCTCTTTTTGATAGTAAAATCACCCTAGAATGTTGACGAAAACTTGGAAAAACCCCAATTGAAACACTCCCATCAAGTTGAACACCCCAAAATGTAAACTAAGTCCAACAGGCTCTATCTGAAGTTGTGAGGAGTCACTTAACCTCTGCCTGGAACAGAGGCTGCAAGCACAGCAGGCAGATCTGCACCAGGAGGGCAGCGCTCTGTGCAGAGGGTTTCCAACCTTCGCTGACTGCAGTGGCTGGAGAGGGGCCAGGCCACAGGCAAAGACCTTCCTATAAAAATGTACACAGTAGTCGGGTATCCTTAAGCCAACCCCCAGCAGGTACAGCATCAGACACACTTCTACGGGAGAGGGGTCCTGCAGCTGGCACAGTTACCGTGGGGAGGATTTCTCTAGAGTCACCTCAAGATGAACCACAGCCTCTCACTCGGCTTTGGAAACATGTAGACAGGAAGGGGTCCGTGCAGACGCACAGAAGCCCATGCCAGCAACTGTTTCGGTGGAGAACCAATATCCAGGCTCCCCTGCTCAAGGTCCTGGGAGAAGAGTCCAGGAGCTGCTGCTAAGTTGATATGGTAAAAGGAGGCACACTCCTGGATCCACTCCTAGGCTCTCTGCATCCCTGCCTCCTCCCTGTCCGCGTGTAGAGCCCCGAGCCCCTACAGGCTGGAGACACACCCGCAGTTCAGTCCTAACAGTCTTCAGATCACTTTTGCACCTGAGCACAGGCAAGACTTGGGGTTGCAGTCACACTTCCCTAACCTTCCCATGTCTTTTCCTGGAAAAAGGGCAGACAGCACAAGCCAGTGGGAGCATGCAGGGAAGTGGACTCAGCATCTGCTTCAGTGTGCTTTCATCCAACAGTCCAAGGAGACACACCAATCCTGCTTAGAGCTTCCCATCTACAATCAGCTCCGCTGTGTGGTCAAACACAGACAAGGTCTGTGCACATCTCCTGCGTAAGTCCTACACAAGTCTCTGCATTCTTTCCAAAGTTAGTTCACAACTTTCAAGTAAACTAAGCAAGACTTAATTCAGAGTAAAGAATTACTCTCAACTTAAAAACAACATATAAAAATAAAAATAAAAAACCCTGGAGCCGGGCGGTGGTGGCACATGCCTTTAATCCCAGCACTCGGGAGGCAGAGCCAGGCGGATCTCTGTGAGTTCGAGGCCAGCCTGGGCTACAGAGCAAGATCCAGGACAGGCTCCAAAGCTACACAGAGAAACCCTATCTTGAAAAAACAAAACAAACCCCAAAAAGTTAAAATTGCCACAACACCACTCCTTACCATGTTGTACTATAGTACCAAATTTTTCTTGGGTCTCTTAGATTGCTGTTCTATTTTAAATAGACCTCAAAGAAGGTATTTTACATGTAGGGTTTCTTTAAAATGTCCTGACACTGATTGATTTCTAAAACACTATTCAAGGAGTGTGAGATCCCAGCACGTACACAGCAGGTGTAGAGTGGGAGGCAGATTTAAACACTGAGTCACAGCACAGTGTGCACCTAGTGTACAGGTAAGTAGGGTCACATGATGACTCTAACAGGGAGAGTCACATACATCATGCACACCTGTTGAAGTCTGGAGGAAATACTGGAAGGAAATATAACACCCACAAAAGGTGAGGTGCAGCTGGCTTCTTGGTTCCCGTCCTGCGCGCTTACAAGGAGCTGTGGGACTACACCCAGTGTGGATGGTCCAAGCCAAGCACTGCCCTCCCCACCTGAGAATGAGGCAGTCCCTTATACACTTTACTATCACCTGCATGGATGTGGCGCTGTACGTTTGAATGAAGAAAACAAGCCTATTACTAACAAGCTTAGTATTTATTACGGTTTTTCCCAGTTCTTGAAATAAGCTGGGTTCTTTAAGGGAATACAAGTTTTTTTTGTACAAAAAGAATATTTTCTCATCCTGAACAATTGTGACACCAAGAGGTAAAAATGGGTCTGTGGGAGAATGCAACACCTCACACACAGGTTGATTTTGTACCAAGGGCAGGAGAGGTTTGCAATTATGTCTTGCTATCAAATAATGACTTATAGAGAGGGATCTTTCAGACAGTGAACTGCTATGTTGTGTTGTTTCCAAATGGAATGCCCTGGGTCTCCAGAAGAGAGCAAGGAACCCTGGGTGTCCTCTAACTGACAGACCCAGAAAGTGACTCCTTTCCTACTCAACCAGGAAGAAGGGCAGGAAGAAGAGAGGAGAGGGGGGAAGGGAGAGATGGAAGAAGGACACAGGGAAGAAGGAGAAAGATGGGGTGAGGCCAGGAGGAACAGGGAAGGGAGGAGGGACACAGGGCACGAACCTCCACCAGTCTCCAGGCCTCACTGATGATCGCATACTGCAGGCGGTTCAGGACGAAGCCATCGATCTCCTTCAGGACTCTCACTGGGGACTGTCCAATCTTCCTCATCAAGGCATAGGTTCTGTCCACTGTGGCTGGAGCTGTCTCTGGGTGAGGGATTAGCTCAACCAGCGGGACATAATAGGGTGGATTGACCTTTTAAGAGGGAGAGAAGAACAGAGGGTCAAGGCCATGGCTGACAGTGGGGTGCTGCCCTAGCCCACTCCACCTCACCTGTGTCAAGTGACAAGTGGGATGGGAGCAACTCTGGAAAGGTTGAGAAAGACAAGACTGGAGAAAGGGATGCACACACAGGGGTGGGGGTTGGGGGGCGGTGAGCACAGAACTGTATCATTTTGTTTCTGAAAAGAACATACAAGGTGCACGCTGCCATCTTGTATACATTATGGAGGACCCCAAGCCCTCCAGCCTCCCCAGGACAAGGTTTCTATACTAGTTACTGAGAGCTTTACCCACTGCCTAGAACCACCTTCCCATCCCAGACTCCTCAGGCTTGGCCATTCTCTGCCTGTGTTAAGAACATGAACGGGATGGCCAAGGGTGATGGTTCATGCTTGCAACCCCAAAGCCTGGGAGGCTGAGGCAGAGGGCAGGTAGACACTAGCTAGCTTCATCTATATATTGAGTTCCAAACCAGCCTGGGCTACAGAGTAACTCCTGTCTCAAATACCCCATAGACAGAATCTCCCAAAGCCTGGTACTTCCCTGGTCCCTCCTTGTACACCTCGCCTACTTTGGCAATCTAAAGCCCTGTTCTGTTCTGGAAATCACAGACAACACAGCACCTGGGCAGCCCCATACCTCAGGGTGGTTGGAGACAGGAAGGCCCCTATCAATGGGAGGGACCCAGTGGAGATGCTGGTGTGGTTCTCAGCTCCGGTTTTCTCAGTTCACACTTAGTTCCTTGGCTACTCCCCATCAAGAACTAGCAAACATCCCAAGAAAACGCAGCTTAGCAGTGCCTAACCAGCCTGTACTAGGACAATCTGGTCCATGAGGAAAGCCCCTCCATGGCTTTTGCTCTGCCAATCGTAGATGATTACACAAACACCCTCTGCAATGACTTCTAGCGGGGGAGGGATAAAAGGTACCACTTCAAGAAGGTACATGATCTACCCAGGGATAAGCTTTATTATTATTATTATTTATTTTTGATTTATTTATTTTATGTGCCCTTTACCTCATGTATCTTGATCCCATTCATTTCCCCATCCCTTCACATCTGCCCTCTGCCCCTGCACACCCCCAAATAAAACAAAATTTAAGAGAAAAAAGGAAAAGAAAAACGGGGAGGGGGGCTTAAAAATCTTGTCATGGAGGCCGGGTTGTGGTGGTGCACGCCTTTAATCCCACCACTCAGGAAGCAGAGCCAGGCAGAACTTTGTGAGTGGTCTACAGCCTGGGCTACAGAGTGAGATCCAGGAAAGGCTCAAAGCTACATAGAGAAATCCTGTCTGGAAAAAAAAAAAAAAAATCTTGTCATGGAAGCTGCAGTGTGACACAGTGAGTCATGCCGTGAATCCCTTTGTCCGTTTACTTGCAAGTGTTCACTGCAAAGAGTCACTGGCCTGGTTCGAGGCCTCTGGTTTCTACGACCATGCTGGACCCTTACTAGGGCTCCTCCTGGATATCCTGCTGCCGCCCTGTGTTGTGAGATCCTGCAGCTTTGGGTCTGCAGGTCAGGTTCCTTCATGTGCTCCAGGAGATCATAGATGGGGTGATTGATGAGGCAGACCAAGTCATATCGTTGGGTCTGGGCAGCTGTAGGGTTAGTCCGCCAGATGGGAAATGGGGAGAGCTCTCCCATGCTTACAACTTCAGGGCTGGCTCCTCCACACCTGCACTGACAGGGTTGGTCCTATTGTGCTGCCCTGGAGAAGTGCGGGGCCTGCTCTCCGGAGTGTTGCAGCTGGTGGGGGTGGAGGATGGGTCTCCCACACTTGTGACCACAGGGCCAAGCTTTATTATTTTTTGTGTTATTTTTAAATTCATTTTATTTTATGTGGTTTTAAAAATCAGTTGTTGATATGAAACTCACTCTGTAGTCCAGACTGACTCAAACCAACAGACATTCTCTTTGTCAGCTTCCTGGGTTCTGGTATTACAAGGATGAGCCTGTGTTTTTCTCTTTAGTGCTGGGAACTGAACCTACAGCCTCGCTCATGGTAAGTAAGCACTCTACTACTGAGCTATATCCCTGGCTCAACTTTAAATAAGTAACTTACATAAAATCAATGCCCCCAACTTAATCACCTGTTTCACTTAACTACTTAACCTATGACACTTTTTTAAAAAATCAAGATTATGGGGGCTAGTGGGATGGATCTGGAGGTAAAGGTCCCAGCTGCCAAGCTTCCCAACTGAATTCAATCCCTATGGCCCACCTACTGGAAGGAGAGAACCAACTCCTGAAGTGTGTCTTACAACCTTGGCATGTGTGCACACACATACACGGAGCACATAAATAAATATAAAATTATTCAAATAAGAAAATCAGGACTATAAAAAATGGAAGTACACCTGCATCAGATGAACTGGAGAAGTTGGGCTCCAGGTCCTTGAAACATTGTGAATGTCACAGGTGGCAAAGACAGACACGCATCTCTTGATATGGGGACATTCTGTTGTGTTAATACATCATAGGGTGTGCAGTGGTGGGGGCTGGAGAGGGAACAGATATTTAAGGGGTAAGCCTGTTTCAGGAAGGGAAGCTTTCCAAGATGGGGAATAGTAAAAACACAAAGGTAGGCATGTGTTTAATGCCTCTGCCCCCCCCCCCTTAGCACTGTTAAAGTGGTCGACTTTGTGGTTACCACAATTAAAAGAAATTTAATTAAAGAAATTAAAAACGGTGTTCTGATCTCCCCACCTCCAGCTCCAAATTCTGGCATGATTCCCCCATAGCCAGCTTGAAAGCTGTGCAGCTGAGGAGACACGGTGATGCATGCCTTTAATCCCAGTACCCAGCACTCCAAGGCAGAAATGGCTAGACTTCCGTGAGGCCAGCCTGGTCTACACAGAGAGTCCCAGGCCAGCTAGGGCTATACAGTGAGACCCAGTCTCAAAAAACGAAACAAAACAGTGGTACAACTGTCAAACACTGGCCCCTTCAGACCTCCTGAGATGGAACCTGATCGCTCTTCTGTCCCTCCAGGAGGCTCTAGGCAGAATGGCGTCACTCCACCCACAGCACTTGGCCTCTGACAACGAAATCAATCTGTTTGGAGCCAGAGACGAGCAGTGATAGTGCCTTGGACCACACAGTGGACAGAAGAAAGGAGAGAGCAAGATGCTCACGACAGAGGAAGCAGACTTCAGACAGGGGCACCACTTCTAAGTCTGCCTTCTCCTCACGGGTCTAACCAAGGCAGGTTGATCCCTGGTGATACCCACAGATGTCTCCTTTCCATCCTGGGGAATGGGGCCATGGTCTCCAGACACTGCAGGACAGTTATCCACCCACTGGCCACCACAGGGGCCACTCCTCTCAAGCGTCCCGGGAAGTGAGCGGAAGACCCCCTTATAAACATGTTCTGTATCAGCTCTTCCCCAGCCAGGTGCCAGGATGCCTAGAAGCAGGCGTGTGCATCACAACAGGGCTCCCTCAGCCAAGGGTGTGAAACAATAGGACTAACTTGGTATCCAACCAGGAGATACGGTACAGGGAGCTGACCTTTCATCCCAGCCCCCAAGACACTGAGGCACGGGGGCTCTCAAGCTTGAGAATGACTTGGACTACATGGCAAGATGCTGTAGGAATAAGAGGATTGGAGGTGCTCAGCGGTACAGCCCTTGCCTAACATACAGGAGGAAGCACAGTGGCAGCGGACACTTTATTCAAAACAAGCAGGCCCTTATCCAATTCCAGGAAGAGACACCCTGCAGCTGACCAGGAACCTGGGGCCATCCCAGAGTCTGTGGCCTCCTTCTAGGCAACCTGACCTACAGAAAAAGAGCAGAGAGGCCCCATTAGCTCCACAACAGATCAGGAAGGAAGATGAACGGAAAGTTTGTAAAGGTGAGGCCAAAAGAGGTCCAATGCTCCGCTGCTGTAATGGGCGGCTGGCACTGTGGGGAGATAGACACGGCCTCTGGAGCCCCATGCCAGTCTCTCTAAAGCCCCCCCCCCCCACTACACAACACCAACTCCGGCTTCCTCCCTACAAGAAGGGAAGCTGAACTAAAACACATCTGAGGGCAAGAACGGCCACAACAGGGAAGGCGGGTGCATGACAACCCTCTCCTTTTGGGGGCTTCATGTAGCAGGTCTTCCACAGCCTCTGAAGGGCAGGCAGCCCGGGAAGCCCACACTGAAGCCCACGTGAGGCCCTCGGTGCTGACAGCACACACCCACTGCTCAGGACCTTCCACTCACCCCTGGAACAGAGATGACCAGAAAACCTGCCCTGCCCCTCAGAAACCATGCCTGAGGGCACATGGGGCTGTCCTAACTTGCCAGCTGGAGCTTCCCTGTGTGGAGGTGGAGGCCACAACCTATCGCAACGGCAAATATCCACTGTGCCAGGGCCCTGCAGGGGCATGACCAGGCCTCCTTCTTGACATCTGATTTCCTGTCCAGGCAAAGATCCCAGAGGACTGTAGACATGAGTTCAGCCACTCTGGTCTGGCCAGGGGAACTGGGAGAAAATGGGGATTCTCAAAGATTAGGGATGACTAGACTTTTTGGGACTGTCCATATGATTTCAGATGGTCTGCCTACTCCTCTGCAGGCCATAGGATGGCAGACTCCAGAGATGGCTCACTTTGGTGACCTGATTTGCTTTAGTTAACATCAAGTTTGTCTAAAGAAAAAAACCCTCATAAAAACAATAAAGATTGTGTGCGTACTCTCTCTGTCCTGCTAGGACTGAGACCTAGGGTTTTGCAAGCTGGGCAATGCTCTACCACTAAGTAGATCAATTTGGGGTGACTTTTTTTTTTTTTTTTTTTTTTTTTGGTTTTTCGAGAAAGAGTTTCTCTGTAGCTTTGGAGCCTGTCCTGGATCTCTCTCTGTAGACCAGGCTGGTCTTGAACTTACAGAGATCTGCCTGCCTCTGCCTCTGCCTCCCGAGTGCTGGGATTAAAGGCGTGCGTCACCACTGCCCAGCTTGGGGTGGCTTTTGATTTTGTTTTTGTTGTTGTTATTTTGCTTTGTTTTTTGGGGTATTTTGGCTTTTTTTTTAAATAACTCTATAGCTTCCTGCCTCAGTGTCCTTAATCCTGGGACTATAGGAGCGAACCACCACACCTGATTTTAGAGAGGGCTGAATTTATGCTTTAGTTTATGTATTTATCTATTCTTTGTTTTTGTTTTTTAGTAATTTTATGTTTTGAAATTAAATACAAGTACACCATTTCTCCCTCCCTCTCCTCCCTCCAACCCCTCCCATGCACTTTCAAATTCGTAACCTCTTTTTCTTTGTTGTTTTGCATCTCATCCTAAATACAACATCCTCAGTCCATATCATGTTGTTTGGATGTATACTGTCACTTCAGGACTGACCGCCCAGTACTGGACAACCAATTGGGGACCACTGCCTGGGGGAAGACCACTTCCCCCTCTCTCAGCAATGCTTAGTTGCCTACAGCTCTTTGTCTAGGGTCGAAGCCCCGTGAGAGTTCCCCCTCCACACTAGTATGTCTACGGGTGTCATCCCTGTTCAGGTCATGTCCCTATTAGCAGACTCCCTATTTCTATGGCTCCCCTTCTTCCACGATGACCCCAGAGCCTTAGGTGTGGGAGTTGTGCTATAGATGTATTCACTGGGACTAGGCTCCACACGATCTCTTGTTCTCTGCATCTCGATTGGCTGTGGTTTTCTGTAACGGTCTCTGTCTCTGGCAGAGAAGTTCATTTGATGAGGGGTGAAGACCGTAAGGGTAAACGTTTAGAGTGTAGTTAGGAATTACGCTGGTTTAGTAAAGTGGTGATAGTATGTTTTCCTCGAAGATCCATGACTTTACCAGCCCTGAGTAGTTGACTACGTTTCCAGTACCAAGCATGATTTCCGTTTCATCGAGCAGGTCATAAGTCCAATTAGATAGCTGTTGGTTACTGCCAAGGTATGAGTGCCACTATTACACCCTTAGAATTATTGTGCCATGCTGGTCATTGCTGTAGTTCACAGGCTTTATAGTTGGGCAGGGCTGTTGGTTGCCTCCCTCCCTTAGAAGCTTGTATGACATCTTCTGATGCCATGAAAGCTAGTCCTCAGGGAAAGGGCTTTCAGTCAGATCCAGTTTGGCTCCTCCAGGTCCTGTGTCCAAAGACCATTATGCCTTCAGCATTTATTTAGGTTTGAGTGAAGGTCTCATACATCCTGAAAGGCCTCAAACACACCATGCCACTGAAGATGACCTCCAGCTCCTAAGAGCCCCCTGCCTCCATCTCCTGAAGTCTGGGGTTACAGGCATTTACCACCCCACCCAGTTTCATACACTGCTAGAGAATCCAGGGCTCACGTACACTAGGAAAGCCATCTACCAACTAGACTTGCCGCATGCCATTTATCTTTTTGAGGATATACAAGTGGTTTCTGAAGTCTTTGATTTAAATAGTGTTCCTTTTTGACCAACTTAAATGCAATACAACGGATTAGAAATTGGTGGCTTTCCACCAAGCAAATGCCTTCCACTGTAGCAGTCAGTGGCTGTTTTCAGAGGGACTTTGGTGACATCTATCACAGGAGAAAAGACAACTTCAGGCCTTGATGCCTGGGCGCTTTCAGCTCTTGTCCCTCTGGACTCTAATGTCACCTGCACGTTCTATGACTGAAGGTAGCCATTTCCACTCTACGTTCATTTGGTTCACTCTTTCCATGTTATTTCACAATATGGCAAAACTTGGAGTCTTGACTGCCTGCGTCTTGAGACTGAGCATCTAGTGGGTGTTCAGTCACTCGTCCCTTTTCTGCACCCCGACCAGTCTAGCACCTCCTCTCAACTGCTCTTCTTTGGAAGAAGACTTTCCCTGGCCCCCATTCTAGCCCCGGCTCCTCAGGCCTCAAATGCGGCCCTGTGCACTGTGTTGTGAGGCCTGGACTTTGCCACAGCAACATTTCCAAGGCTCCATGCTGCTGCCCTGTACCTAGACTCACACAGTTCTTCAAAGTAACGCTCATGATCCTCTAGAGCCCTGCTGGTGAGGCTTCTCCACCTCCAAAGGGTCTGGGTATCTGAAATGTTTTAAGCTCTGACACTGTGCTTAAAAAAGAAATCTAAATTTCAAAGCTCTTCAGGTTTGGGAATTTTTAGACTAAGAATGCTCAATTGGTAAAGACTATGTAAACATTCTAAACCTCAAATCCTGAAATACTCTTAGTCCCAAGCATTTTGGTTAAGGGATGCTGGCTGCTATGGTCTGGATATGAGATGCTCTGTGGGGCTAGATAGATGGCTCAGCAATTAAGAACACTCTCTGCTCTTTCAGGGGACTCAGGTCCTATTCCCAGGATCCACATGATAGCTCACAGCTGTTTGTAACTCCAGTTCTGGGGGATCTGGGGTCCTCTTCTGGTCTCTGCACATACCAGGCATACATGTGGTGCACAGATATACATGCAGGCAAATCACCCAAACACATAAACTAAAAATAAATAAATCTTTATTTAAAAAAAAAAAAAAAAAAAAAAGGTTCTCCTCCCCACTAGCTCATGGGTTTGAAGACTTGCTTCCCAGCTGCCGGTGCTGCTCTGGAAGACTGTGGAAGCTTTAGTTTTTCTCACTGGAGGAGTGAGAGGCCTTGAGGTTCACAGCTGACCCTGCCCCCGGCCTCTTCCTTGCTTCTCTCCACCATGTTTTCTCTGACATGATAGACAGCCCCTCAACCTAAGAGCTAAAACAAACCTTTTCCCCTTAATTCACTTCCCGTCAGACATGTGGCCGCATCAACAAGAAAAGTAACTAACACAGGTTCCCCATCTCTCATCTTCAAGCCTCCTCCTGCCCCTCTCAGTGTGTGGGCTCTCCCGGCCATGCCATCATGACCCCACCCCACATACTCTCCCTTGCTCCTGCCCTACAGCCTTGGCTTACGCAATACCCCAGCTTCCAGCACAGTTCCCATCAACCCAGCCGGGCTGGCCCTGCTTCTCTGTGCAGCTTTTGGCTGGTAATGACACAATGTACCATCCTATTTATCATGGCAGGAGCTAAGTTAGCTTTCCCACCCAAACAGGCTGTCCTGGTTCTTCACAGTCATGCTGAGTTCATGGTCAGGACTCCAGCATCATTCACCGAGTGATCTCGAAACCCCCATGCTTGGTCCCTGCCCTCACCTGCTGACCACACAAGGTGTTCCTGGTGAGGAAATGTGCTTAGTCGGTTACAGTGGATGGGTAAAGGGGGGGGGGGGACAGCAGGAGAAGAGGGCTTCAACTTAGATGCCCTAAATCAGAATTTTGGCAGTGACACCCAGAACCTGCATTTTAACAGAGCTGATCCTCCTGTGAACGACCTTCAGGAAATGACACAAGGCAAGTGACATGTCTATAAGCTCCTGTATGACACGGACATTTTTAAATCGTGTGTGTGTGTGTGTGTGTGTGTGTGTGTGTGTGTGTGTGTGTGTATGAGCACACATGCACACACTTGTGCCATGGCCACATTCTGAGGTCAGATGACAAACTCTGGTATCAGACCTTGCCTTCTACTTCGTTTGAGACAAGGTCTCTGTTGTTTGCAGCAGCATACACAGGGCTAGCTGGCCCTCGAGGTTCCAGGGTTCGCCTGTCTCTATGTCCCGCCTCCCTGCAGAAGTTCTGTGTTTACAGACACACACACACTACTAGTCTCAGTTTACACGGGTCCTCAGGATTCAAACCCAGGCCCTCATGCTTGCCCAGCATACCCTTTATCCACTGAGCCAGTCCCCAGCCCCGGTGGACATTTTTAATGCAGCACTTTGACTTGGATAATGGGACTGCTAACCTAGCACCTAGCCTTATACCACATGCTGAGTGCCCTGAACTGAGGGTTCAAGTAGCAAATGCTGCTTGTTTTACGCCATGACACCTTAGATGCACAGATAAAATTCCAAGGAATTTTGGATCATATTCCTTTTTTTTTAAAATGATGATATTGCACAATCCTAAATGTATGTAAAACCACCAAATTGACTAACAGATTGTGTGGTATGTGGATGACACCTCCATAAAGCAGTTCAAGATGCTTGCAGATCCATTGCAATGCATTGCCCCTAAAAGAAGAATGAGATACAATCAAGTCCCCAGGCTTATCACACGCCCAGGGCTGGAGTGTACCTTGGTACTTGACTAGCCTGTGAGAGGACCTGGGTTTGATCCCCAACACCACAAAGGAACAAAACAAACAATGTACTCACAGGATGAGCCACAATGCACTGCTTCACGTGTGCCAAGCCTGTAAACAGCTTGGAAGGAAGCAGACAAGAGCTGGAACTGCTTAGGATGACTCTATCGTCCACGATGCGATCCAGCTGGGCAAAAATCTTCTTCTTCAGCTCCAGGTTCTCCGGAACACATTCCTGAAAGAGACACGTTAGGATGACTACTTACGATCAAGACAACAGTCGGGCTGTTTGCTTTGTCCCTAGAATGAACTAATCTGGAAATGATGGATCTAGAGAACTACAACCCCAGCACAGGGCACTCTGGAAACAGTTGAGGCAGGAGGTTTTACTGGCTCTTTCCCCTGGCCTTCCCCCACTGCAGCAGGCTATGAAACAGTTTTCTGCCTTTCCTAGAAGTAGGTCACAAGACCCTCCGCAGGAGGTACCCTGAGACGCACAGAGGAGAGGAAAGGGGTACCTTGGCTTTGAAGACAGCAAGACAGACAGGAAAAAGCTATCCAGAAGGCCTTGCTCACTCATCAAGTTAGAATCTTTGTCCACTCTTCATCTTACCAGCTGTAAAACCACACGGGGTTTCTCGGATCCTCACTTCTGACTAGTCCTACGCCACATAAAGCTTTATTAAGTAAATGTGTGTGTGTGTTCTTATTGGTCTCTATTTTGATAATGGAACCTCAGCTATAGACCTTACCAGAAGTGAGAAAAGATCATCCAGTCCCATCCCGTGTCCCCTGCCCTCCCCCACTGTGCCCCCCAGAACACACCAGGAGTTTAAGAGCAGAAGAGACCACTGAGAGAATGGGATCGCTCCTGGCAGGGTCTTGCTCGCTACTGGTTTTAGACAGGTCTGAACATTCTCATCCTAAGAGGCCTGGGCTGGGGGTCAGCTCCATGGGAAGGCACTTGCCCAGCAGCTAGAGGCAACTCTGCGTCCATTTCCAAGAACCAAGGCTGCAAGGGAACCTGCCAACTGAAAATTTCTCATGATGAAAATTTGTCAGGGAGATGGCTTCTACAACAGAGCTCACAGGAGCCCTCCGGCAAACCGCTATGAAGCTGAGTGCTTTCATCACCACATACTTCCCCTATCTGCCCCGACCATCACACCTGGGATCTTCAAGGGAAAATCTCATCCTCCTACAAAGAACAAACGCATTGCACCTGCAACTCCCCAGAGGCGCTCCAGGACCCATTTCTAATTGGGAGTCCTTTTGAAAAAGACCTTTGTTTTTAACAATTGCAAAGTACTAAATGGGGTGGGCAGTGGGATAGAAAAGATAGGGGAGTGAATTTGGATTAATTACTGCTGATAACAAACACTCTGAAATTCTAATTACAGGGCTAGGTGGGACTGAGATGGCAATCTCAAACAGCCCAGGCTGGCCACAGGTAAGGGGTGTTCCTGGGAACTTGGGGCTGAGATAGACACTCTGCTCTGGATGGAAACGATGTATGAGGAAGTGCCCTCCTACACCTATGGGGGCCACACTGAGGATCACTCCTAGCAAAGTGGGTCCCTGCTCACCTGGGAAGCAAGAGATGCCCCAACCCCAACACAACCCCGTGACGCTCACTTTCTTTTCACAGTGGCCCAGAAGCCAAGGATTGAAATCAAGTAAGTGCTCCTTAACTACGAAATCTCAGGCCCCCATCCCAGACCTAATACAGGCGGGACTGAGGTACCTGCATTTTTCACAAGCATCCTGGTGATTTCTTAAGCTCAGAATGACCATTCCGAAGTTCAGATCCAAAGTGCATGTCATTCTTCGCACGTCGGGACCCCCATCTCCTAGCTCAGTGGTTCTCAACCTTCCTAATGCTGGGACCCTTTAACACAGTTCTTCATGTGGTGACCCCAACCATAGCATTATTTTGTTGCTACTTCATAAATATAATTTTGCTACTGTTATGAATCGTAATGCAGGGTATCTGATATGCACCTCCTGTGGAGTTACGACCCACAGGTTGAGAACCACTGTCTTAGCAACTCACAGCAATCAACACAATCACAATGGCACTTTGGTCTCTTCGATGGCTCTGATCACCAGCCAATTTCACTGAAACACGACATTTGTGTAACATTTAAGGTAATGAAAAGAAACTCAAGAGCCCAACTATAGAAACCCAGTGTCTATTCCTCACAAATAAAAGCTGCCAGCCAGCCTGTGACCCCAACATTAGGAAAGTGGAGCCAGGACAGCCGAGAAGGTCAAGGCCACCTGCTGCTGCAGACAGTTTGAGACTGGGCAGGGCTACACTGTGTCTCAAAAGAATACATAACAAATAAAGAATAGATAGATAAATAGATCAACAAAGCAGGGGCTGGAGAGATGGCTCAGAGGTTGACAGCATTTCTTGCTCTTGCAGAGGACCTGGGTTCAGTTCCCAGCACCCACATGGTGGCTCACAACCACTTGTAACTCCAGTTCTGGGGTTCAATGCCCTCTTCTGGCTTCTGTGGGAATCAGGCACACTCATGGTACACAGATACAACACAGGCAAAATGCCCATACACATAAAATAAAATTTTGAAAAAAAATTCTTTTTAATTTTATCCAAATGGGAAGGGGTCCACGTTGTGCTTGTTTCAATTTTTTAAAAGTACAATCAGGCCACAGAAAACTTTATTAAGAAGGAAAAATCACATTAGCATCACATCTCATACACAGAAGCGAAGAATGGAGTCATTTAAGAACTGTAAAGCCCATTGTGTCCTGTCCCTTATCAAAACGGGAAAGAGAGCTACAGTAGCTGGCTGTTCTACTGAGTCACTCCTGGATCAGTTAAGTCTGTTAGGGGGTTCAGTTTAAATGGAGCCTTGTAGTCAAGCCAGAGGTGAAGACCGATGCAGGGCTTGTATGAGCCAGGAAAGAATGGACTCATTGTGCACCGCCCTGCAGATTCTCCTCTGAAATTCTATGCCTTTCTCCAGATTGTTTGATCATGACAGAGGCAAGAAAACTTGAACCACAGGAAACCCAAACCCTCTACAATTATGTAAGGGTTTCCAGTGGCCTGTTGGCTTGAAATTTGGTTGCTCTTGCTGTCGTAGCCCAGTTGTACATGGTGGATGGAGCCACAGACCTCAGGCTTCAGTCCATGTCACGCGCTAGGCTCTGTTCCTTCTTATCCACTAAGGTAGCCCAGGTCTATAAAAGGGAGTGGATCATTTTAATCAGAATCTCAGACCCCAAGGGCTGCAATCCTTTCCCTAAAGGGCTACTGATGTGGGTTAAGTTATAAGAGCTAGCTAGCAAGAAGCTTGAGCCGTAGACCATCCAGATCATAATTAATATAAGCCTCTGAGTGATTATTTTATAAGTGGCTGCCAGTTGCAGGGCCAGGCAGACCCAAGAAACTTACCACTACAGGCTACAAAGATGGTACACACAGCTATGGCAGAGGAATGTGGACATGCCCTGGATCTCTCATCCATACTCTCCTGCTTCT
Source organism: Onychomys torridus (assembly GCF_903995425.1). Lineage (NCBI taxonomy): Eukaryota > Metazoa > Chordata > Mammalia > Rodentia > Cricetidae > Onychomys > Onychomys torridus. The sequence continues at coordinate 45,762,474 of NC_050451.1, forward strand.
CCAGTCAGTCTGTCTTGGGCCTATCTCTGTAAAAAGCTACAATGTATGAAGTATTTTCAGTGACTGCCATCACCACTGCAGACAAGCAGCTTGCCTCTGTCTAGTTAAACTCTGACCACACCTCCCTACAGAGCTGACTCACTATTGTTTGTTTGTTTGGGTTTATTTGTTTTGAGGGGAATACCACATCTCACAAATAATATGGTCATACACAACCAACATCACAGGCATGCCTAGATTTAGGCAAGCAAAACCAAACGGTGAACACTGGGGAAGTAAATTATGACAAAACTTCCCTCACACAATTCTTAATGGTTGTCAAAATCAGCTTCCTCCCTTAGTTTGAGGCAGAGTCGGGTAGCCTAGGCTAGCCTCCCACTCAATACACAACCAAGGCTGACTTGGAACTCCTGACCTTCTTGTTTCTACCTCTCTGGGATCCCAGGCATAAGTCTCTATACATGCTTTTACTCGGTGTTAAGGATCAAACCCAGGGCCTGACAGCAGAGCCACATCCAACTCTTCCTAGCTCCCAGGTCCAGGCAGTCTCCCAGGTCCAGGCAGTAGCTGCAGCTAACAGGCAAGGCTGAACTGCAACACTGCCTTTTCCTTCCCTTCTCAAACTGAAGAAACTGGGCCTAACATTTTTAATTACAATGTTTAAAGAAGTAAATCACAGGCAAATGTCAGTGTCTCATCTGTAGCAAAAGCTAGCTGGGTTGTTGAAAACGGATCAGGACGGTACTTTGGAGAATCTGCACAGTCACGGTAGGTCAGCTCACTGGACGATTCTCCAGAGAGAGCTGAGCACAAGGTAAGTAAGCGCCCGCTTGTCAAGTCTTGCCACTGCCCACAGGCCACACATTCCCACAGATGGCTGCCATGAAGGACACAGATGAAATTTTGTTGAGGTTTTTGAGATTGTTTTATGACCCCCACCCTGCCCTGCCCCACCGACTCATGTAAGGTATCTGGATGAAAGTGTCGATGTGCTTTCCAAGAAAACCCAGAAGGCTGCAGCATTTAAGGTACGTTGCTCACAACATGGTTCTTGGAGCTGGTTTTAATGGGGGGAGGGGGGGCGGACACCTCGGGAAGGCCAGGGAGGGAAGCTAACGTAGACCGGGAGAGTCACTACGGGTCTGCAGATTAGAGCGGAATGCAGAATGTGTGGCAGCCTTGATGTTCGAATTTCTTTCTCTTCAGTGTTCTCCCCAAGAGCACAATCCTTAAAAAAACGATCAGTTGGCAGGGGACTGGGTCCACACCCCTGTAGACATGGACAGGAGAAGGGAGGAGAGGAATGAGGGGGTGGGGGGCCCCCTGCTCCAGAAGTGATGTCCTGTTGGACTTCATTTTCAACCCTCAACATCTCAGCCAAACAAATGGGGCTCATTTCCCCCTAAAAATAAAATGAAAGTTTTTATTTTGTTTTGTTTAAGTATATTACATGTGCTCACCCTGCAAGCCTGGAGGTCCCCACAATGATCCAAAACAAATTACACCCAGAGACCTTCCCAAGGCCAAGAGCAGGGCACAGCGTACTGGGCAGTCAGTGGGAAGCAGCGGGGCACAGCGTACTGGGCGGTCAGTTCCTGGAGCTTAGGTGTTCTGCTTACAGAGATTAGTGCTGGCTGCCTTAGAAAAAAGCAGTCCTGCCTCAGGTGATGTCACAGAGCCTCAGAGGCAAGGGTGGCACGGTGCTGTTCCTCCAAGTATCAATTCCCATCCTCATTCCAGGAATATTGTGTACCTTTTATGAAATCACTTACTTAGAATTTAGATGCTTGACATGAAAAAGAGAATACAATAAAAACAGCTCACTCACATCTCTATTTATGCTATTGGTTTATGGCATCTCTAGTATTTCTCAGGAGGAAGAGGTGACATTTTCTAAGTGCCCTGGGCTAAACCATCGTCCTGTGGGGCTTCAAGAGAGGTAACATTTTGAAATACACATTACTGAGACTTCTTTTGTTTTTGTAGGGTGGTTTTTGTTTGGTGAGTGTGTGTGTGTGTGTGTGTGTGTGTGTGTGTGTGTGTGTGTGTGTTCACACAGGATCTCATGTGGCTCAGGCTAGCCTAGACCTTACCATGTAGCTGAGGATGACCATTAACTCCTGATCCTCCTGTTTCCACCTCCCACCTCCTAAATGTTAGGATTACATGTATGAGCTGTGACACCTGGCTACAAATTGGTTTAAAAAAAAAAAAAAAAAAAAAGCTGCCCAACCACAGTAGACCAGGATCTTATTCTGTAGCCCAGGGAAACCCCTTATCTGCCTTCTGAGTGCTGAGATTGCAGGGCTGTGCCATCATGCCCGGCTGCTACATTTTAAAGAAGACACTTTATTATTTGTGTTAAGTTAAAAATCTATTTTAAAGCCACACCATGTTTATTTAATGTTGACAATTGGACGCCATGCTTGTTTCTCTCGTCAATTCCTATATTCTCCTCTCAATCTGTCATCCTCACCTATGCCACCGAAGAGAGCACACACCCCACTTTATCCGTGACAACACCTCCCTGTGTCCCGGGTGGCCCCCAGTTGCTAAGGTTAGAAGCATATACCACCATGCCTGGTGCTGTGTGGCACTCAGCCCTCTGCAGTCTGGAGAAGCATTCTACCATCCCCAGCCCATTTGTTTGTGTTATTTTGTTTGTCTAGCTAGACAGCCATAGCTGGCCTGGAACTGGATATGTAGAGCAAACCAGCCTTACAAGTTTTGGAGATCTCCTTGCCTCTACGTCCCAAATGCTGAGAGTATATATGTACCACATCCCTCATTCACCTTTGTAAAGAGGGAGTCCTAATTCTGCCTGTTATGTATTGAATACTTGTTTCATTCTTTAAATTTTTGTTTTCTTTTTGGGAAAAAAAATGAAACCACACTGATCTCTCTTTTATGCCTTATTTGGTGGTTTTGGTGGGTCTAGATTTCTACTGCAAGCCAGGCATGTTGGTAAATACCCATAATCCCAGCACTTGGGAGCTAGAGACAAATGTATCTGTAGTTTGATGCCACCCTGGGCTATATGAAACTTGTTTTAAAACATAACAAAATAAGATTTAAAATCTCTAATACAAATATAGTAACTCTAACCCTCAATTTCTAATGCAATGTTAGTCTGTGTCAACATGAATAGTCAAGCATAAATGGCGGGCATCACCATCCTTCTTTCCTAGTCTCCAAAAGAAACCGATCAAGCTTCTTATGGTGTGTGCCTGTAGGGCAGAGAGACAGTCATCGGACCAGGGTCTTAAATGGGAGCTCACCAAAGCCATGATGTTTCCTTGAAAGTAGCAAGAAGGAACCAGGTAGTAGTGGTGCATGCCTTTAATGCCAGCACTCAGAAGGCAGAGGCAGGTGGATCCCTGTGATTTTGAGGCCAGCCTGGTCTACAGAGTGAGTTCCAGGAAAGGTGCAAAGCTACACAGAGAAACCCTGTCTCGAAAAAACCAAAAAAAAAAAAAAAAAAAGAAGGAGGAGGAGGAGGAGGAGGAGGAGGAGGAGGAAGAGAAGAAGAAGAAGAAGAAGAAGAAGAAGAAGAAGAAGAAGAAGAAGAAGAAAGAAAGAAAGAAAGAAAGAAAGAAAGAAAGAAAGAAAGAAAGAAAGAAAGAAAGAAAGAAAGTAAGTAGCAAGAAGGTAGGGCAGGGACCCAGTGACAGCCTGCCTCATAAGGCCACACAAAACTGAGAGTCTAGTGCATAGCTTTGTGTGATGTTAAGACATGTGTACTGGTTTCCTTCCAAGGCTATTGATCCACAGCTCCTTCCCCAAGGTTGCCATAGAGACTTTAATGTTCTCCTGTTTTTAGCTAACCATAAAGAAATCCTCTAGCCTCTCCTGACAGATAGTAAATACTCCCCATTCCAGAAGAGTCTTGCCCATGCCCTAGAGGAAGGAATGCCGCATGGAGCAGTCGAGCAGCTTGCTGAAGCCCCGGAGTCTGACTGGTACCCACCCAAGCTGCTGCTGTGACATCAGACCCTTTTGGTCAAACCACATTTCAACACTGTCGTCCTTGCTTCAACCACACTTACTCAGTGAAGTCTCCCCAACAACTCAAAGGACAGGGTTCGGATGACCTTCTGCACCTCTAGACAGGTGGGAAACTGGGGTGGGTGTAAGCCCAGGGAGGGTCTGGAAGCTTCGGTCCCTTCCCCCACACCTCGGCCCATACATCTCTTCATCTGCAGCCTTTGTCATACTCTTTCCAATAAACCAGTATGGAACAAACTAACCAAAGGCAGCCATCGGATTGTGGGAACCCTGATTTATAGGGAGAAGTGTGGAGAGAAATCAGGCATGGTCCACACCTGTAAATCACAGCACCAAGAGGCAGGAGGATATTGTGTAGGAATCCTGCCTGGTCTACATAGTTCCAGGAACAACACCTTGTCTCAAAAACAAACAAACAGAAGTGTAAAGAAAGCAGGAACTTCTGGAAAAAGTGTAGGAGTGAAGGAGCAGCCTTAAAGGGGTGTGTCTACCATCCACAAGATTGATCAGACTCTGTCCCCAGGCAGGTAGACAGATCTTTGCAGATCTGACTTGACAGCCCCAGCCAGTGCCTGCTGCTGTGGAATTCACAATTTGCTTGATGTTGGGGAAACCACACCCACTTCTCAAGTCTGTGTTGACTGCCTGTGAGAACACAGGGACAGTATCACCTTGTGACTGACACACGCCTCTGTTGAACCACAGTCTTGATGTTTTATCTCCCATCAAGAAAGCCAACAGTGGAATGGAAAGGGAGATCCTTAATATAAGTGCACATGTGGGTTTGTTTGTCTACATGACCTTAGCCAATAGTAGAATACAACTCAATATAGCCTCTCCCCAGGGTTCCCCACAGGTTCCAAGATAGCTATGAAAAAAAGAAAATATATTATAACCCTGAAAACAAAAGCAGATAGACAGTTTCATGGAGGGGGGGACACCCCCATGTAGAAATAAACCTTTCTCCCATCAACATGTGAGAACTTCTGATTCTAAAAATATGAGGTGCTGAAAACCTAGTCCTCCTTCTTCAAATACTGGATGAGTCGACACAAAACAAAACATCCTTTTAAATGAAGTGCTTCACTGTTAGAAAATAACCATGTTTAAAAAAAAACAAACAAAACAAAACAAACAAAAACAAAAACAAAAACAAAAAAACAAGCAGCAGATGCTGGGGCCACAGGGTCAGGAGTCCATTCCAGTGTCTGGACGGTGGTTGGTTCAAATACCTTCCGGAAAGGCTAAAAAGATGAGCCATGTTTAAAAACCATGGCCCAATCATGAAGACCCAGAACAGTGAGAGACCCTGACTTAAAAAAAACAAGGTGGACAGATCCTGAGGAACAAAGCCTAGGGTTCTTCTCCAGCTCCACATGCATACTCAGACACATGAGCATACCCACACAGGTGTACCTGTGCCCCATATGCACACTCAGACACATGAACACACCCATACAGGTGTACCTGTGCTCCATATACACACTCAGACACATGAACACACCCACACAGGTGTACCTGTGCTCCATATGCACACTCAGACACATGAACACACCCACAGGTATACCTGTGCTCCATATGCACACTCAGACACATGAACACACCCACACAGGTGTACCTATGCTCCATATGCACACTCAGACACATGAACACACCCACAGGTGTGCCTGTGCCCAATATGCACACTCAGACATATGAACACCCACATAGGTGTACCTGTACATACACAAACATGCACACATAGACACATTACATATGTGTCAACACAAAATCAAGAAGCAGATAAACAAGTGAAATGAATAGATTATGTTTCACATGTAGGAAAAAATAAAAATAGTACGAGTCTAGGGTACAGTCAAATAGTAGAGCACTTGGCTAGCATAAACAGAGGTTCTGAGTTCAACTTCTGACACCAAAAACAAAACAAAAACATTAGTAGACAAGCTGGGTATGGTGGGGCACGCCTTCAATCACAGAACTCAGGCCGCTGAAGCAGAGGAATCATGAGTTCAAGGTCCCCATCTCAGGAAACCAACCCCCTTCAAAATTCATATTATGTGTATGTGTATTAATTAGCAGAATGCTACCCATCTTCACTGAGATGTTTATAAGAAAATATCAGTCCTATAAAAATTTTCAAGAATGTAGACTAGGTTTCAATTTTTTGTTTGTCTGTGTTGTAGTTCTATCTGTGAGAATACACCCAGTACAGTGCCTGGCATGGGCACTATGAGAATGAATAAATAAATGGATGAATGGATGAATGGATGAATGGATGAATGGATGAATGAATGAATGAATAGCAGATCCTGGGTCTTAGGTCCTTTCCCTGGGACAAAGGGACATAGTGATAATGAAGAATTTGTATTTGTAGTTATTTTTGCATTAAAGTTCTTTACTTCTTTTCCCATCTCTATTTGTGTATATGTGTATGTACGTGTGTGAGTGAGGTGCATATGTGTATGTATGTGTGTGTGAGGTATGTGTGTGTACGCATGTATGTGTATGAGATGTATGTGTGTGCATGTATGTGAGGTATATGTATGAGTGGGTATGTGTGAAAGGGGTATGTGTGTGACGTGTGTGCCTGTGTGCACACACAGAAGCCAGGGAAGGTGTTTGATGTCCTCCTCTATCACTCTCCACCTACTCCTAGGAGGGAGGGTCTCTTGCTCCTTCTGACTATCCCTCCACTCCCGCACCCCCACCCCCTACTCCTCACCTCCATCAAGGCTGGAGTAACAGTTATGCACAGAACCATGCTGTTTCCACATGGGTGCTAGGACCTACAATTTGGTTCTCAGGCTTGCAAGGCCAGAGCTCCTAACTGCTCAACCATCTCTCCTCATTTCGACCTGTAGCCAGTGCTACGAAGTTAACAGAGCAGTGTCTTTATGGGCCTGAGCTAAGTCCAGTAGACACCTAGGAAGCATTTTCATTGACTAGTAATGAAAATGTGTGGGACTGAATCTGTTGCTCTCAGTCAATGCCCTTAGGTTTGATGACATCACTCATCTAGTATGCTCCAACACTATGTCTAAAGGGGCTGGAAGAAGAAACATGAGATCTATTCCTGCCTCTGCCGGCCAAGCCTGGCCCCCGTGTGTTTAAAGCACAAGTCCTGTTCACCCTGGCTTGAGGGTCTGAGCTTTTAGCCTGTATGACTTCTGACGTAAGGTGATTCTGTTCAGAGTCTGAGTACAGCGGTCCCTCTCCTGTCTAGGAGAGCATGGAATCCTGGTGGTGGCCGTGGATAAAGTGGGTGCATCTGTGGGACTTTGGGAAGGTGGATGTCTGAAAGAGGACGGCAACCTCAGCAGCAGCATGAGTATTCGAGGTACCCTTGCTAAGGAGTGGACCTCTGGAGGGACCTCGGCTAGGGGAACAAGAAGATACGGGGTGCTTGCCAGGAAGCATGTTCTAGAGAGATGACAGACACGGAGGCTCCTGACTGAAAACAGGACAGGCACCGCACGCTGTGACTGAAGTAAGCAAAACCATACTACAGTGCCAATCCAGACGGCCACTTACCCGCTGGCCAGCTGTGGTGACAACAACCACAGACAACAATGTGCTCTTGGTGAAGTTAGAAGACACACGACATCACAGATGAAGCAGAATTCCAGGGAGAAAACAACACAGGCCGACACCAGAGCAACACAGGACACCTCCAGCAGTCCTTGCTCGCCACCAGGGGCTAGCACTGTACACAGCAGTAGATACACCAAAAGCTGTCCTATGGGGCTAGAGAGCTGGCTCCGTGGTTTGGGCAGCTCACAAACTCCTAACTACAGCTCCATGGGTATGTGAAGCTCTTCTGGCTTCATGTCATGTGTACATACACACATAGATACATAATTTAAAAATAAAATCTTTAAAAACAAAAAACTATTCCTGGATACAGTTGAGCTTTGGGAAATGGCAGAGTATGTTGCTTTAGACAAGTTCTTTTGCTAAGAACTGAAAAAAAAATGTCAAAGTTAATCCTTTCAAGGCTGGGTATGGTTGTGGTGCACACTTATAATCCTAATATGTAGAAAGCAGAGTCAAGAGGGCTACAAAGTGAGAATTTTGTTGCTGTTTTTTGTTTTGTTTTTTTTAAATAATCCTCTATTAAGATATTAGAAAGCATCCATAAGAGTGAAAACTGAAAAATCCAGATAGGGAAGAACCCAGAGGTAAGTATTTGTTTTTTAAAAAAGGTAAATATATATATAAATTCTATACCAGGGCTTGGGAGATGGCTCAGTTGGTGAAACACTTTTGTCTTGCAAACATGAGGACCTGAATTCACTCCTTCGAATACACGTAAGACTGGGGAACACGGTGGCATGTACTTGAAATCCCAGCACTGGAGATGGGAAGAGAATCCCAGGGTTCACTGGACAACCTGTCTTCCCTAGTAAGCTGCAGGCCAATGAGGGGCAATTCTCAAAGGAGGTGGATGGTGTTTCTGATGATGCCGTCTCAGGTTGTCCTCTGGCCTTTACACACACACACACACACACACACACACACACACACACACACTTAAAAAAATCTATGCTTAAACTTTCAGTCTAAGAAAAGAGAGTTCCAAATGGAGATCTACAAAGTTTCTGTATCAGGAATTATCTTCAAATTAAAGGCTCTTTTTAAAACTTGCCCAGGGAGGAGAACTAAAGAGAATGCTTGCCCACCAGTAGGAATATGATTCGTCAATGCTTCATATGAACAAAATTACAATCCTTCTTGATTAATAATACTACAGAAAAATAAAACTTTTGAAGTCATAAGTCTCCGTCTTCAATGACAAAGGGCGCTTAGGTGCCAACAATGTCAGGTTCTCTGCTGTCTACTCACAATAGGGGACTTCCCTTAATGAAGAGCAACCCCTCTTCTTCCAAAAAAGTACAAGGCTAAAGAATGAATGAGAGGTGTCTTGTTCCCCTAGCCAGTCCACTGCAAGACTAGAAAAATGATTCTACTAGAATCCCTGGCTTAAAAGATGACTGCGTTCAGCTGGATACTGCAGAGAGGACCCATGGTCCTAGTTATTTGAAAGGCTGAGGCAGGAGAATCACTGGGCCCAAGGTCCAGAGCTATGGTGTGCTATGTTGATCTATGTTGATTGATGCCCACACTACGTTTGGCATCCTTATGGTGACCTCTCTGGAGTGGGAGACCATGGGTCTCTACATTCAGATCAGTAGTGGGAAGATGCCTATGAACAGCTACTGCAGCCTGGACAATGCAACCAGATCTTGCTACCAAAAAATAAAAAATAAAAAAGATAAAGTAGTAGTCATTGTCATTGTACAACGTATACACATTGTGCAACTTAGAGATGGCTTACTGTTGTAGAATATTAGTTTAAGATGTGTTATATTTGTTTATGCTGTGGAATATTTGTTTAATGATGCAAAGATGTGCTGCATTTGTTTAACTCTGTGAAGCTGTGTTACTTTGCCTGCCTAAAACACTTGGTGGTCTAATAAAGAGATGAACAGCCCATAGTTGGGCAGGAGAGAGAAATAGGTGGAGCTGGCAGGCAGAGAGAATAGTAGGAGAAATCTAGGGAAGAGGGTGAGGGGCGAGGAAGGAGAAAAGCAGCACGCTAGGAGCCAGCCACCCAGGCACTCAGCCAGCCAGGAGTAAGAAAGATATATAAAACAAAGAAAGGTAAAAAGCCCAGAGCCAAAATGTAGTTAAAGAGAAACAGGATACTTTAAGTTAGAAAAGCTGACTAGAAACAAGCCAAGTTAAGGCCAGACATTTATAAGTAAGAATAAATCTCCCTGGGGGCTGGAGAGATGGCTCAGAGGTTAAGAGCACTGACTGCTCTTCCAGAGGACCTGGGTTCAATTCCCAGCATCCACATGGCAGCTAACAACTGTCTGTAACTTCAAGATCTGGCACCCTCACATAGATAGACATACATGCAGGTAATGCACCAATGCAAATAAAGTAAAATAAAAAATAAAAATAAAAAAGGAATAAATCTCCATGTATTTATTTGGTAGCTGGGGCCCCCAAAGAGTAAAAAACAAACAAATGAAAAAAGAACTATAGCTTATTAGATATAGTTAATGTGACTCACGTTGCATTCACTTTGAGCGGATATTTTTAGCTCAAGATCTCTAGGAAGCAAGCCCAAAGGCAGGACCAATCAAAAGCTAGCACATGCAACTGCCCTTGTAAGGACAAAACCTCCATCAGCAGCTGAAACATTCTACTCGACCTTGAATAGTTTTTAGTACTGAGGACAAACACACAGGTTAGTTACTCCTGGCCACCGGACAGAATGACGGACGACCCTGCAGTGCAGAATGACTTCCTAATCTGCGTACGACAGCGCTCTCAGCGGTTATCAGCTTCTCGGGGCATGAACATCCACAGGAAAAACGGATAGAAACGGAACTGAGGTCTTCTGGGACACCAGGGTCCCTTGGAATGTGATGTGAATGTTTTTGTCTCACCATTGTGTCTGAAAGCAGGAGCCCTGCAATTCCCATTACTGAGGGAACAGGACTGGAAACCCTTATTCCTGGAGGGGGTGTGAGAACCGATGCTGCCCACCCCAGGAAGAGCCAGGAGCCCTGCAGAGGCCAGCAAGCCCCAGGGACACGACATCCGGGATGATGGCCAGAATCTTCTCCAGCCTAGAGGTCTTAAGTAAGAGACAGGTACTCTGGGAGGAGAGCATGGATCCAGAGCTTCATGAAGGACATGCAAAGAGAAGAGCTGAGGGCAGAGAGACATGGAGAGGACCACACAGGAGCCTCTGGCCAACTAGGTCCTCATCTCAAACACACCGCATTCCTGACAGGACCGGAAACCTTTTGTGCACTCAGGGTAACCAGAGCAGCACTCCAAACCTTAAAGTTCACCCAACTTCGAGCCAGATTAACTTGAATCCCCAGTGGAAGTGGAAGGAAAAGTGTGCCCGTTCCAGATGTTAAAAAAACACTGTTGACACCAGCGTCTACTGTCCTGCTGGAGATGGCTAGATTTTAAAGTCACAAGGCACACAAAAAGGCAAGAAAGTTTAGCAGCAGATACCCAGAAAACAGAGTGATCATCAGAAGACTCAGATATGGCTCAGACATGGGGTGATCGGATGGTAATTATAAATAATTATGATTAACATGCTAAAGGCATTAATGAAAATTCCAAATTCAAATGTGTTATTTTAGCAGAGAATTCGAAGCCAAGAGAAGATGCCCAAAGAATGCTAGAAAGAAAACGACCAAGTAACCAGACAGCTTCTCTAGACAGCTCACCAGTGGAGACAACTCAGATGAGAAAGGAGTCTGCGTCCTTAGACCGAGGTGCTCAACGGAAGTCATCCAAAACAATGAGCGGAAAGGCCAAGAACAAACAGAGCACCAAGATCTCCAGTAACAACATCAAGTAAACGTATATGAACCTGGGAGCACTGGAGGTTAAGACAGAATGGGAAGGATGGGAAACGTCAGTCATTAAAGGCTAAGAATATTATACTTACAACGAAAGCCGCTAAAACTCAGATCCAAGGAGGTCAAGATCTCTCTCTCTCTCTCTCTCTCTCTCTCTCTCTCTCTCTGTCTCTGTCTCTGTCTCTGTGTGTGTGTGTGTGTGTGTGTATGTGTGTGTGTGTGTGTGTGTGTGTGTGTGTGTGTGTGTGTGTGTGTTCCCATCCATGAGTACCACAAGAGAAAATAAGATCCCCTGGGGCTGGAGTTACAGGTGTCTCTGAGCTACCCAAAGTGGGAACACTTAACTCGGGTCCTCTGTGCTGTGGATATCGCTCTGTGTAAATAAAGTTCTCATTGGCCAGTGGCCAGGCAGGAAGTATAGGCGGGACAAGAGAGAAGAGAATTCTGGGAAGTAGAAGGCTGGAGAGACACCGCCAGCCACCGCCATGAGAAGCAACATGTAAAGACACTGGTAAGCCACAAGCCATGTGGCAAAGTATAGACTAACAGAAATGGGTTAATTTAAGATAAAAAAAAGTAGATAACAAGAAGCCTGCCACGGCCATACAGTTTCTAAACAATGTAAGTTTCTGTGTGCTTTCTTGGTTGGGTCTGAGCGACTGTGGGACTGGTGGGTAAGAGAGATTTGTCCTGACTGTGGGCCAGGCAGGAAAACTGTAGCTACACCTCTGGAAGAGTGGCCAGTGCTCTGAAACCCTGGCCATCTCTCCAGCCCCTCCCTGTATGATTTTTAAAACCTCTCATACTTCCCGCACCCAGATACATTATGTTGAAAATACTGAGAACAGCAAACAAGAAGGAATGTGGAGAGCTGACAGGAAAAGCGAATGTATATAACAAAAGTACGCATTACGATAGGTTCTCGTAGAAACAAGACAAAATAGCAAACAACGTAGTTAGATCTTTGTTTTGGAGCTGGGCAGGTTATTTTTTAGATTTTGTTTGTTTTAAGACAGGGTCTTACTATGTAGCCTTGGCTGTCTTGAGACTCATTATGCAGACCAGGCTAGCCTCGAATTCACAGAGATCTCGGTGTCTCCTGAGTGCTGGGATTAGTGTGTGCCACCATGCCTGGCTAGAGCTACACATCCTGAAGTGCTAAAAGGAAAACCTTGCCAACCCAGCACTGCATACCAAGTACTCTTCAAGAACAAAGAGGTAAAAACATGTTTGAGGAAAACAACAACTTAGGAAATTTGTTCTTGGCCTATCTAATACATCTACAAGAAAGGTCAGAGGAAAGTCCATAGGTAAAGGGAACAATCCCAGAAAGAAACTTGAATCTGCACGAAGAGAAACTGGGATCACAGGAGGTACAGCGGAGGTTTTCATGCTGTCGGTTTGCTCTACGATGTGACTAACCAAAGCAGAAGCCACAGCAATGCTCACGCAAAAGTAAAGGCAGACAATGGTCCAGAGATTGTGAGCGGCACAGGAGCCCCACAGGGCTCCCTCCGAGAGTGAAGACACATTCTCTAAACTCCAAAGTTCCGTTTGTTTGGTTTAGGGAGACAGACTCTCTATGTAGCCCTGGCTGACCTGGAACTGTCTATGTAGACCAGGCTAGCCTCAGACTCACAGAGATCCTGCCTCTGTCTCCCAAGTGCTGGGATTAAAGGTGTGCCCCACTATGCCAAGCATAACATTGAAGGTTTTTTTTTTTTTTCAGAAGTATAAATAAATGACTGAATCATAGAGGTAAAATAAAATGATGGAAATGTTCAGAGGAAAGAAAGAAAAGATGTGACAAACAGAAACACAACTGAGTCATACATTTAAGCTGTTTGTATCAACAGTTGCATTGCATGTGAATGGTCTAAACACATCAATTAAAAGGCAGAGTTTGGGGGTTGGATTCTGAAAAGTAAATGTGTAGACCTAGGGAAGTCCAAGGGAAAAGAATGGGAAAACCACTATGGTCTGGGATATAGTGTCTCCCAAGGGTTTGGTGTGGGGATCCTAGCCATGGTAAGAGCTATAATCTAGGTCAAGGTCATGTTGGGTACTTCCCTTCAAACTGATGCAGTTCTCATGGGACCCTGGTTAGTTCTTGAGAAACAATAGTTATAAAAGAGCAAGCCTACCCTCTCTGTCTCCTTCTCACATCTTGTCATGTCATGTCAACAAAAGGGCCCTCATCAGAGAATGTGTAACAGTGTTTAGACTTTCAAATTCTAAAACTGTGAGCTGAACAAATACCTTTTCTCTCCCCTGCCCCAATGGTCTAGTGGGTAGGATAAATAGCTTTTCTTTATAAAGCCCCCCAACTTCGGGTATTTTGTTATAGCAAAGGAAACAAATACAAAGCACATCCTTGTAAACATAAAAGAAAGTTAAAGGAACTATATTAATATCTGAAAAGGAGGTCTTGGAACAAAGAACAGTATCAGATAAAGAAGAGCAAACATCCTGGGCAAATGATTGCAATGTTCCAAGAAGATAGAGCAATCCTAAACAGCAAAGCCTCTCACAACCGAGCACGGGGTGGAGAATAGGTAGGGAAGAAGAGAGGATTTAGGATATTGAGAAGACTCTTGATATGATAGTTACAGACACAGGTCAATGTGCTCTTGGCCAAGCCCACAGAACATAACCCACCAAGAGCGAACCCCAACTTGAACTATGGATGATGAATGACGTGTTTCAATGTTTACCAACTGCATTTCGTGACGTGGGTGGTGAAAGGAATCCTTTTAGCTCCTGTGGTAGGGTGGTCATGGGAGAACACTGCACCTCCTTAATTTTACCAACACTTTTCTCAAATAAAAAATAAATATATTAGACAACTGTAGTGGTATTGTGTTTCCCAAAATATTGTGTGTTCCCTGAAATAAACATATCTGGGGTCAGAGAACAGACAGCCACTAGAACAAAGCCAAAAATGGTGGCTAGAAAATGGGAAGAGTAAGGCATAGCAGAAGTTGGGCAGTGGTGGTACAAGCCTTTAATCCCAGCACTGGGGAGGCAGAGCCAGGTGGATCTCTGTGTGTTCAAGGCCACTTTAGAAACAGCTAAGCATGGTGACCCACGCCTTTAATCCCAGAAACCCAACCTTTAATCCCAGGGAGTGGGGGCAGAAAGAGAAATGTATATAAGGCGTGAGGGCCAGGAACTGGAGGAGTAAAAGCATGTAGTTAGTTAAGCATTTGGTTGGTTAAGCGTTCAGGCTTTGGAGCAACACAGTTCAGCTGAGATTCATGTGGAGGAGGACTCAGAAGCTTCCAGCCTGAGGAAACAGGATCACCTATGGAACTAGCAAGGTGAGATAGCCGTGGCTTGTTCTGCTTCTCTGATCTTCCAGCATTTACCCCAATAACTGGCCTCGGGTTAGTTCTTATTAATAAGAACTCTTTAAGATCCATACTACAGACAACATATTTTGGATATTAATTACTAATTTCTTTATAAAGTTAAATATATATGGGAAGTAAAAACTAAGAACCAAAAGTAGCAACCACTTGAGACATCAGTAATTATTTCTCAGGACAGGCAGACAGAAAAGGCAACATTGTTATAGCACCTGTCAGTAATATCAGCCAACTTACCTGCTTGACCATTCCAAGGCCACTCCTCCAACAGGAGACTACATACTCTTCCCAAGTGCATATATGGGACAGTCACAAAGATGGAGCATATTCTGGCCATAAAAAGTATCATCCAGCTCTGGCATTACAGCTGAATTAATGTAGAAATGCACAACAGAAGAATAATTGGGAGATATACAAATACTAGAAATTAGTTAACACAGATCCTAAAAACCCAGAGTGAAAGGAGAATTATCATGGAAATTTAGAAATGTTTTGTTGGGCAAGGTCTCACTCTCTATCCCAAACTAGCCTGGACTCACTACACACACACACACACACACACACACACACACACACACACACACACACACAGTCTAGGCTAGAAAATTTTTAATTTGGTTAAAATGAAAACAACACATAAAAAAATGGTTTCAACAAAAGACTTGAAAGGGCAGTTTATAGTCTTATATGTGTATAATGAGAAAGAAGAAAAATAATTAAATTATTTTGGTTCCTTTAGTCCCTTTGATTTTTCCTTTTCTAGTTTCAAACTTCTCTATTTGCTTGTTTGTTTATTTTGCAGTGTTGGGATAGACCCTGGAATGCTAGGCAAATGTTGCCACAGAACTGCAGCCCAGGCCTTTGGATTTTTGAGACAGGGTTTTGCTGTGTAGCTCAAGCTGGTCTCAGACTTGCATTGTTCCTCTCCAGTTCAATGTATTTTTAATTGATACATAAAAATTTTAAAAAATGAGGCTGGGGAGATGGCTCAGTGCTATACAAACACGAGAACCCAGGTTTGAATCCCCAGCACCCATGTAGAGGTACCCTGTGTACCCTGTATGCCCTGTAACCCCATCATCAGAGATTTCCAGGATGGATCCTAGGAGTGCACTGGCCAGCTAGCCTAGCCCCAGATGGCAAGCTTCAGGTTCAGTGAGAGACCCTGCCTCAAGAGAACAAGGCTAAGAGCAATGGAGGAGGACATCTCTGCACCTGCACAGCGCCATGTCTGCAACACCTCCCCACACAAATTATACATATGTGTAGAGTGTTGTGTAATGTTTGGATACATGTATAGATTTCATAATGTTGTTTTGTATTAAAGTTCAACATATTTCCTTTGTTTATGGTATTTGTATGATTATTAAGTGCTGTGGAATAACACTCTTGCACACTGTAAAGAAATGCCACTCGAATTGGCCAGTCAGGAAGTATAGGCAGGGTGACCAAACTAAGGATGATGGGAAGGAGAAGGATGGACAGAGGCGACACCAGCAAGGTGCAGAGGGAGGAGATGAACGTGCCATGCTAATAGAGGTACTGAGACATGACAGAGTGTGAATAAGGAATATGGGTTAACTTAAAACATAAGAGCTAGTTAGTAATAAGCCTTAGCTATTGGTCGAGCATTTATAATTCCTATTCATCCTCTGATTCAGTTATTTGGGACCAGGCAGTCAGGACAGAAAACATCCAATTACCATTGAGATTTCTCAATGCCAGGGACTGAACTCAGTTGAGCATGCTCCCTGGCCCACACAGACCTGCTTTACTTTTCATACCACTTTCAGGAATCAGTTTGCTGAAACCTTGTTTTCTTGCTTGTTCTCTATTTCTGGTTTCTTAAGGGAGGGTCTTGAATTTCAATAAAATCTCATGTTTGCATAGAAAGCACTCGTATCCACTGAGCTGTCTCTTCAGCCTCAATTTTTTATTTTTATGTATCAATTAAAAATAGACACACACACACACACACACACACACACACACACACACACACACTACCCATCAATGCTTGAGGCAGGTGAGGCAGTTGCTCCTGTCCCCCACCAGCTGCAACACTTGGGAGAGCAGGCCCTGCACCTTGCTTGGGCAGCACAATAGAACCAATCCTGTTGGTGGAGGTGTGGGTGAGGCAGCCCCAAAGCTGTGAGCATCAGAGAGCCCGTTACTCACTGTGTGTCATGCAGCAGCATGGGCCATGGAGAGACGCCCTCCCCCACTCCACCCTACCCAGCCCATCAACACCTGAGGCAGGTGAGAGAGCTGGCCCTGAGGTCCTAAGAGAGAGACAGTGTAGCACAAATTGTTAGAAGGTCTTATTGATAAAAACAAACCTGGAGCCAGGTATTGGGTGAACACTGAAAGATCAGAGAGACAGAACAGACCACAGCTAACCTCACCTTGCCAGTTCCTCAGCCAATCCTGTTTGCTCAGACTGGAAGCCTCTGAGTCCTCATTCGAATGGATCTCAGCTGATAAAAGCCTAAAAGCTTAACTAGGCTCTAGTTCCTGGTCCTCACACCTTATATACTTTTCTGCTTCCTGTCATTATTTCCTGGGATTAAAGGCATGAGTCATCATGCCTGGCTGTTTCCAGTGTGACTTTGAACTCACAGAGTTCCAGACGGATCTCTGCCTCCGGAATGCTAGGATTAAAGGTGTGTGTGCCACCATTTTCTGGCCTCTATATCTAGTGGCTGTTCTGTTCTCTGACCCCAGATAAGTTTATTAGGGTGCACAATATATTAGGGGACACAATATCACTATAGGACAACTGTTCCTGCTCCTCATCAGTGGCTCCTACATCATGCCTGGGCAACACAGTGGAGCTGGCCCTGCAGATGTAGGTGTGAGAGAACCAACCCTGAGGACATGAAAGTGGGGGAACTGGCTGCACCCATTGCTCATTACTGCAAGGGGTGAACTAGCCAGGGCAATGCAGGAGAGCTCATCTTCGTGGTGAGGACAAGGGAGAGCTGGTGGGCCAACCAACCCTGCAACTACCCAGGCCCAGAACCAGGGTTATGTGTTGGCCCTCCCCAACATCCACCCCATCTGTGATCTGCTGGGACACATGGAGGGGCCAGTCCTGCAGACCCAAAGCTGCAGGATCTCCATAACACAGGGCAACAACAGCATATCCAAGCAGAGTCCCAGGGAGGGCCCAGCATTGACAGTGTGGCAGAAACCAGACCACTGACTCTTTGCAATGAACATTTGCATGTAAAGATATATGGATAAAAGGGTTTACTGTGTGACTCACTGTGTCACACTACAGCTTCCATGATGAAATTGATTTTTCTTTTTTTCTCTTAAATTTTATTTTATTTGATTTTGAGGGGGGAGGTTTCAAGGGCAGAGGGTGGATATGAAGGAGCAGAGAAATAAATGAGATGGAGATGCATGATGTGGAAGACATAAAGATTAAATAAAAAAAGAAAGTTAAAAATAAATAAATAAATACATACATAAATACATAAATAAAAAAAATTGAACTGTAAAGGCACAGATAGGAACACTGCAAGTCTGAGACCAGCCTGAGCTACATAGCAAAACCCTGTCTCAAACATCCAAAGACCAGGGCTGCAGTTCAGTGGCAACATTTGCCCAGCATTCCAGGGTCTCTCCCAGCACTACAAAATAAACAAACAAGCAAATAGAGAAGTTTGAACTCAGAAAAGGGAATTTCAAAGGGACCAGGGGAGCCAAAATAATTTTGAGGAATTATACAGTTCAATGATACACACTCTAAGCTCCTCGCCTCCATCTTTCAAATGCTAGGCTTACAGGTATGTGCCACCACACCTCGTTTCTGAGGTGCTGAGGCTCAAACCCAGGCCTTCATGCATGCTAGGCAAGCGTTCACCTGCTAAGCTGCATCCCTGCCCCAGAATGGGTTCTTTTAGGGCCGTGACATTTTTTAATGCTTTATTTATTTGTTTTGTGTGTGTGTGACTGTATACCATGTGAGGTCAGAAGAAGATGGCAGACCTGGACTTACAGGTAGGACGTGGGTGCTGGGGGGTTAAACTCAATTCTCTGCAAGAGTAAGAGGTGCTCTTAGCCACTGAATCATCTCTCCACCCCCAAGTCTGTGCGTTTTATAACTACTCACTTGTGTTTGTGTGCGTGCAGGTGCATGTCAAGGTCCATGTATGTGAAGACCGGAAGTCAACCTCAGGTGTCATCCCTCAGGTACAGTCCACCTTTTTCATAGACAGGGTCTACTTGGCCTAGAGTCTGCCAAGTGGACTAGCCTGGCTGGCTATAGTAAAGCCCCAGAGGTCCACCTCTCTCCAGCTTGGCATCCATGGCCAGAATTTTCCCTGGACATCTGGGGATCAGACTCAGGTCCTTATGTGTGGATGGCAAACCGGAACATCTTCCCAGAACTACGGCTCACTTTTAAAAAAAGATTTATTCACTTTTTATATGTATGTATGTTTTGCCTACATGTGTGTCTGGTGACCACAGAGACCAGAAGAGGGTGTCACATTCCGTGAAATAGGAGTTACAGACAGTTGTGAGCTACCGTGTAGGTGCTGAGAATCCAACCCAGGTCCTCTGAAAGAGCATCCAGTGTTCTTAACCACTGAGCCGTCCCCCCAGACTCCTATATCTCATTTTTCACACCCTTTTTACTTCTAATTACAGTACTCCCTCCCTGCCTCCTTCTCCCTTCCTCTCCCTTCCTTCCTTACAGGTCTCACTATGTGAACTATACTGGCCTTGAATTCACAATCCTCTAGAGCAAGCTCTGTCTCTGTTTTCAAGTAGAGAATGATGTTTAGAAACCATTTGCCCATATTGAATAAGCATGTTTGCTGGGAAGCCCCTTCTAGAAGATGGGGGTGGATGCATTCCCCTGGTCCTGGCACATAGCCATGCTCACATCTCTACAGCGCTGCTGTGGGAGACAAGAGATACGCAGTGGACAGCTTATAGAGAGCTAGACAGAGCACCACACTAAGGAACCCACCCTGCATTCCATCAATAAGCAGAAATGACAGGAGAGTTTTAAATGATGGAGAACCAATCAGAATGGTCATCTGGAAATATAAATCAATGGCAGAGGAGAGAGAGAGGAGAAGCACATCTAAAACGAATTCAAGAAGCAGAGTCACTCCCTAGGGGTTGGGTAGACATGGGGGGTCTGGAACTGAGGGCATGTGCCAGACATCTGGCTCAGTGAGCTGGCAGATGGAGGCGCCCACAGAACTCTCCAGGCTGAGGATACAAATGACTGTCTTGGAGTAGGTGGATGTTAGGATATGCTTTCAACGCTCACACAGTAAAAGCAATGATCAAATCTGTGGCAACAAAATAAACTGTGACAGGTTTGAGCACTGTCCTAAGGAAAGTTCTGGAAGCCTTCCACCCTCTCCAGCAGAGGTTTCCAGTGACTTGCCAGTGTGAATATTTCCTTGGCAGCCTCCACCATCTAAGAAGCCATTACAGCCCAGCACAAGCCATTTAGCAGCCTACACTTAGAATAATAACTAAGCAGTCACCCCACTCTTCACCATATTTTCAAGGACACATCACAGGTTTCATCAGCTCAGCCTTGTCTAGGCCTGTGGCTATGCCTAAATCCAAGGCTCACATCATGAGGGAGCATCCTGTCTGGCAGCTCATTTCATTCTGGCCAACTACAGGGGAGGTACCCAGGTTTACTCCTTCCTAAAGTAATGGGTACACCACTTCATCTTCTAATACCTGCAGGAATGTGCTTCTCCACAGCCTTTAGTCTCAGAAATCAGCCAAAATCTGTGAAAAGGCAGAGAAATGCTGGTATCTGTTATCATCACTGGTATTTCCAAGCACTTCAAATGACACCCAGTACATGGTAAGCATTTTACATGCCTTTTCATTTAATTCTCAGAGTGAGGCTGGGGAGATGTCTCGGTAGGTACAAAGGCATGAGGACCTGAGATTATAGACCCAGTACCCACATAAAAGCCAAGAGTGGTCACATGTGTCTATAACCCCAGCCCAGGGCTGTGGGGCAGCAGAGGCAGCGGTCACCAGCCAGCCAGTCTCCCAGTGAGAGAGCCTGTCTCAAAAACTAAGGTAGACAGCAAAAGAAGACACCTAGTGTCAACCTCTGGCCTTCACACACACACACATACACACACACACACACACACACACACACACACACACACACACACATGCTACACAAAGCATACACACAAAAATAAATGAGGAAATTTCAGAGTCATCATGTTACAGTCTGGATTTGAAATGGCCCCCAATGGCCCATGTGACAAAGGCTGTCTCTAGTCTATGACACTATTAGGAGATGGAACTCTTAGGAGGTAGACCCTAGTGAGAGGTCACTGGGGCCTCCAAGTGGGAGGGCATGATCTTAAAGGGAACTGTATGTCAGGTCCTCTCCTCTTCCCTTTCCTTCCTGGCTACCATGTGCTCCCACCATGATGAGCTACCTCATCACAAGCCCAAGAGACCAGTGATGGAGAGGACACCCATCATATTCTTGTTTCTCTCCTATTTTACAAATGAGAAACATTTCATGAACTCATGGAGCTAAGTAGCAAGCGGGAGTGAGACTTGAAGCTAGGTCTGCCCTGCCCCCAGGCTCGAACAGGACAACTAACCTCAGATTCCCATCCAGGAAGTCAGCTCTTAGTGACTCATATGTCACTCATAACTGCCAGAGACACCTGTGTGTGCGCCTCTTTTAAAAACTAAGTATTTCTGGGGCTGAGATGGCTCAGTGGTTAAGATTATTGGCTGTTCTTCCAGAGGACCCAAGTTCAATTCCCAGCACCCACATGACAGCAGCTCACAACTGTAACTTTAGTGTCAGGGTATCTGACACCCTCACACAGACATTCATGCAGGCAAAACACCAATGTCATGAGAGACAGAGACAGAGAGAGAGAGAGAGAGATATTAAGTCCCGATACTAATTGGTTCCCTTCAGAATGATGTGCAAGGAGAGTCTCATTTATCTATTTATTTATTTATAAGTCAAAACTAAACTTCATGTGGAGAGATCATTCATCCACAGTGATAAGGAAGTCTCACATCACAGGCTGTGTGTAGGCTGACCTGCCCCCTAGACCCACAAATTACCACTCTTTTGGTATTTTTGTGTGTGTGTGTGTGTGTGAGAGAGAATTTGAGTAAGACTTGCCTAAATTATTTTCAGTGATACAAAAAAATTACTTAGTTTTCTTCCTTCCTTCCTTCCTTCCTTCCTTCCTTCCTTCCTTCCTTCCTTCCTTCCTTCCTTCCTCCTCCTCCTCCTCCTCCTCCTCCTCCTCCTCCTCCTCCTCTTCTTCTTCTTTTCTCTCTCTCTCTCCCCTCTCCTCTCCTCTCTCTCTGTCTCTCTCTCATTTTGTTTTCTGAGTCAGAGTCTTGCTATGAAGCCTTGGATGGCCTGGAACCTGCCATATAGCGCAGGCCAGCTTTGAATTCATGGCATTCCTCCCACCCCACCTCCTCGGTGCTGGGAATGCAGGAGAGCATAACCACATCCAGCTGGTAACTCTGTCCCAGAAGCATTGTCTTCCAGCTTCCAACAGGCTGGAGATATTTTACCACCTCTTCTCTGAGTCAGGTGTTACACAGACCACACACTCCATTGTTTCCCAAAGGAGCTTGTCAGAGGCAAAGGTCACCGTGAACTTGTTAAACCAAGAACCTGCTCTCGCCATCTCCTTAAACATAAATAGATAGTTCTAGTCTTTATTTTTTAGTGTTAACCACAGAACTAAGCCCCATGTCTATCATTTCACACCTGGAAAAGTCTAAAGAATCTAACGAACCAAGTACTGAAGAGAGTGTAGATGGATTTCCTCACTGTAGTTGGAAAACATGTAAAATGCCACATTTTGGATATTCTGACAGCATGGTGTGGCATAAGACAACATGAGCTGGATATACAGATAAGTTAACACAAAGCATGAAACAAACACCATCACATGTCCACAAGGAGGCTACATACAGCTCTGTGGGACATCACTGTATATAAGGCAAGCAAGTAAGAAAACCTAATAACTGTCAAACAGGATGTATAATCTATAATACAGTCATATTAACTGACATCAAAATGAAAAAGGGGGAAGTGATGTGCCAGTAAGAACAGACTTCAAAAAGCATAAGACTAATTTCAAAAACATACACAGTATGTCACATTTAAATCAAATTTAAATATGTACGATGAGTATTAAAATACAGACAGGAAGAGTACCCATCAAATTTGTAGCAATGGTGCCCTTCAAGGAGAAGGGAGGGGTAGCAGTAGGGAAGGGCCCACGGAGCACTTCATGACATTTTAGTCTTCTGTTAAGAAATAAGGGACAATTCAGGAGCGAAGAGCAATCATTGGCTTGTCAGTTCAAGGTGTGGTCAAATGTAAAGAGCATCAGTCGCTCGGCTTTCCTGTTTTTAATTTCTCATAGTTTGTGAAAAGCTAGAGCTTAGGGAATATTAACAAACTCCTAAAATCACATCATTTTTTATATCAAATTGATATTTCTTCTTTCTGCTTTAGCTGTGGCTCCAGAAAGGGTCTGAAGAGGAGGAGGTTTATGGTCTCTTTTGGGGTGTTATGGAAACTTCCTTTACCCTTTGATGTGTCCATCTCTTACAGGATTGTGTCAACCTAGAAAGAGTACAAATCACCACCCCCCCACCCGCCTTGGTCTGTTTAAGACAGGCTTGCCTGGACCTCTCTATTCAGTCAGGCTTAAACAGTCTGTAATCTTCTCTCTGGGCTCCCAAGTGCTACAATTACAACCATGAGCCACCACACCAGCTCTACTCACCTCTTAAAAATTGCCATCATGGCATTTGTGTGTATGAGTGTGTGTGTGTGTGTGTGTGTGTGTGTGTGTGTGTGTGTGTGTGTGTGCATACCCCGTGGTGTACAGGTGGAGAACAGAGGACAGCTTGCAAGAGTCCGTTCCCTCCCTCCATCATGTGGGTCCCAGGAATAGAACTCGGGTGTCAGCCTTGGTGACAAGCGACTTTACTCACAGAGCCATTGCCCTGGCCCTCTACTCACCTTTTGTTTTTAGCTTTCAACATTACAAACACTGCAGTGATGAACACACAGAATGTAAGCTTTTGTGCAAATGGGGACTGTTTCTAAAGGGCAGAATCCTAGGCTTGAGCCTGCAGAGTACACCCACTCAGAACAAATAAGATGGGGGCTGGAGAGACAGCTCAGCAGCTAAGAGAACTGGCAGCACTTCCAGAGGTCCTGAGTTCAATTCCCAGCAACTGCATGGTGGCTCACAACCATCTACAGTGGGATCTGATGCCCTCTTCTGGCTTAAAGTCATACATGCAAATAGAGTGCTCATGGACATACAATAAATAAATCTTAAAAAAAAAAAAAAAAAAAAAAACTGTCTTGAAAATCTCACACACACACACACACACACACACACACACACACACAAAAAAAAAAAAAAAAAAAAAAAAAAAAAAAAAAAAAAAAAAAAAAAAAAAAACCCTGAACATTCTGGGGCTGGAGAGATGGCTCAGCGGTTAAAAACACTGGTTGTTCTTCCAGAGGTCCTGAGTTCAACTCCCAGCAACCACACAGTGGCTCACAACCATCCGTAATGAGATCTGGCGCCCTCTTCTGACCTTCAGGCATACATGCAGGCAGAACACTGTATACATAATAAAATAAATCTTAAAAAAAAAAAAAAAGAACAAATAAGATGACATGCCAAAAAGGATTATAATGAAGTCCTTACCCCTAGTACCTATAAATGTGACCCTATTTAGACACAGGGTCTTTATGGATGGAACCAATTAAGATGGGGTCTTTTTGGACCTGTGACATCACAGACTAGAGTAGGCTCTAAATCCAGTGACTGATATCTTCCTAAGAGGAAGGATAGGAAAGGTTGGGGAAGAGACACACGAGGCACTGGGAGCAGGACATGTTTAGATGGAGGCACAGATTGACGCAGACGGGCTGTCTATCTGAGGACACCAAGGCCATCTCCCAGGCAGCTGGGAAAGCGCAGGCGTGATGCTGACTCACACCTGCTGCGGGGAACAACCTGCTGGTGCCAATGCTGGACTTTTAGAACCGAAAGAACTCATTTCTCTTGTGTTTGTGGTGATTTGTCATGGGGGCTCTGAGGCACTGGTACGGGGGATCCACCAGAGCTCTCTAGCCTGGCAATCCACCACCAAGATCTTGGGGCACATTCTCACCGAGGCTGCTTCAACGATCTTTGATTTTTACCAATTTGACAGAAGGAAATGCTTCAGACTTCCATGGGTTTGAGCTCTTGTGTATTGTATGTGAATCAGTCATTCATAGTATCTGGCCATCTTGTTTGGTTGGTTGGTTGGTTGGTTGGTTGGTTTTTGAGACAGGGTTTTTCTGTGTTGCCCAAGCTGTCTTGAAACTCACTCTGTAGACCAGGCTGGCCTTGAACTCACAGAGTTCTGCCTGGCTCTGCCTCTCAAGTGCTAGGATTAAAGGCGTGCGCCATCACTGCCTGGCCAACATCTGGCCATCTTAACATTGCACTGCTAGTATCTTTGTTTCATAGAAGTTAACCTTTTGTTTGTTGTGTTTTGTTTTGTTTTTGAGACAAGGTCTCTCTATGTAGACCAGGCTGGCCTTGAACTCAGAGATCCCCCTGCCTTTGCCTCCCAAGTGCCGGTGTGTATGCCACCATGCCTGGCTACATTACCTTTTTTGAAATGTGTTTTGCTATTATATATGTTCTCCCAAAATGCCATTCACTGTCTAGAAAGTTTTTTAATCTGATATAGATTAGTCACATTTGTTCTAGATTCCATTTCACATCAGGAAATCCCAGACAACTTTCAAGAATATAACAAAACATTTCACATTGAAAAAAAACAAAAAAACAAAAAAACAAAAAAAAAACCAGCCAGGAGGTGGTGGCGCATGCCTTTAATCCTAGCACTCGAGAGGCAGAGCCAGGCGGATCTTTGTGAATTCAAGGCCAGCCTGGTCTACAGAGCGAGATCCAGGAAAGGCACAAAGCTACACAGAGAAACCCCATCCCCCACCCCCAAAAAAAAAACGAACAAACAAACAAAAAAAACCCTACAGTTGGCCACCTTCACCATCACCTGAGAGGAAAAACTCATGACTCTCTTCAAAATGGCAATGATGCTTTCTGCCCAGATGTCCCTACAGGTAAATCCCTTAGTCAATTAAAATGTTTTTCAAATGTTTAGTTCATATTCAATTTGCTCTTATTTTTCAATGATAGAGAAGTTGAGAACCCCATATCTGAAATGTGTAAGACCAGAAGTGTTTTGGATTGGGGTGTTTTTCAGACTTGGGAACATTAACTTACACATAATGAGACACCACGGTGCTGGGATGCCTGTCTAAATGAGATACTGGGTTACTGTTTCATGTATACTATGATCTGGTCTAGCTCTAGAACGTCCCCAAAGACCCATGGAAGGGTCACCAGCCTGTGGAGCCAGTGGAGGCTACAGAACCTTTACACTGTGTGGCTTTCTCTAGGGAGTCTCCTTCTGTTCACCCCAGATAGAGAGGGTACCCAAAGATCCCAGATCAAAGAAAGGAGAGCATCCAAGTCCAGTTTGCTGAGCTACTAAGCTTACAGGGGTTATCTGCAGGCACACCAACATGGATGATGATGATGCCTCAGTTTACCACTCAAGCATCCCCTTTCCCAGCAGCTGTTTACCATTTACATGACTTTGGTAAAAAAAAAAAAAAAAAAAAAGACTTTGTGAGTCTTGTGGGCTGCATGATCTGTGTGTCTCCTACCTCCACTACCAATAAGGGAACGTGTGGAGACGGGCTGTGCCCTGCTCCACGTGACTTCATGTTGTGTGAAACAGCAGTTTTCAGGCTGTGTCTTGCCCTGGGACTCCATTTTTGCACTCAGCATTTGGCTCCATTTTGAGTGCAGAGGAGGCATGACTGCATCACATTGGGCACTTAACATCATCTACGAGGCACAGAGTGATAAGCAGCTTATCCCTACAAGTAACCTTACCAAAGCAGACTGGAGACACATGGGCACATGGTGCATCAAAACCCTATCTTGGGGTTGGGGATTTAGCTCAGTGGTAGAGCGCTTGCCTAGCAAGCACAAGGACCTGGGTTCGGTCCTCAGCTCTGGCAAAAAAAAAAAAAAAACCTATCTGGAGAGACAGGTCTAAGAACTCACCACACATACCACATGACTTTACCTGGACCCTACAAGAGTGAACCACCTAATATGATGGGTATGTCCCCAGCCAACCTTGTTATCTGATCACCAATGTGTGCATCAAGGGAAGGATAGGTAGACGGCTCCCATGTTCCCAGGGCTTCATCTCAGTGCAGTCCCCACAGCCTTACACTTTGCCTCCCACTGTTTACACATCAGCTCTGTGGACTCCAGCCCTCCAAGTGTACCTGTGTCTCACTGAAGCATCTGTGTCAGCTGCTTCTGCCCCAGCAAGGCCTTCTTGGAATTCTTTGGACCTCTTAACCCCTTGTTGCCATTCTAAAATCTCCATACATATGGAGATAGATAACACTGTGTGAGGTGATCTTAGAGTTCATTCTAGCAATTAAGATTAGAAGAAAAGAATCTGTTTGCCACTGGCCAGCTATCAAGAGATAGCAAGACTACTTGGCAAGTTGCAGACAATAAGAGGTTCCTTGTGAATTTATTGTTATTTAATAAATCCTGGAATTGTGGGAAGACACAAAGATGCCTGCTGTGTTTGGGGAAGAAAAAGCTACACAACACTTAAAGAGATGGGATTCTTGTTAGGAAGTTAGTCACTGGGATTGCGTCCCTAAAGGGTACAAAGACCCTGGTGCACCCAATCACCCTCCCCTGCCACTCCCATTTCTTGGCAGCCATGCAGTGACAAATCTCTGCTACTCACTCTTGAAGTGACAGAATGAGATGCAGTAAGCCCAAAGCAGCAGAGTCAAGTGATCATTGTTACATCATTAGGCCCTCTAGCTGTCCCCTTCTCTGTCAAAGCTCAGTCCCTCTCCAAGGAGAGCTGACGAGAAGCATTCTGTGACTCTGCAGGTCTTGTAGAGTTCTCTCCCTCCCTTGCGACTGAAGCACCCTCCTGCCATTGCCCAGACTCAATATAACCTTGAATTATCTATGGTGTGTGTGTGTGTGTGTGTGTGTGTGTGTGTGTGTGTGTGTGTGTGTGAGAGAGAGAGAGAGAGAGAGAGAGAGACAGACAGACAGACAGACAGACAGAGACAGAGAGAGAGAGAGACAGAGAGAGTGCGCATGTGGGCACGCCTGTGTGTGTGCAGAGACCAGAAGAGGTCCCCTGGACCTCCTTGTGAGCTGCCTGATATGGGTTCTGGGAACCGAACTGGGGTCCTTCACAAGAGTAGCAAGTGTTCCTCACCTAACCATGTCTCCACCCCTGTAACTTTAGTTTATGATGCCTTGTGACTTCTAAGTAGGCACGTGGTGTAAAGACATGTCACCCTTAAAATAAGCCCTATCTATAACAGCAAAAAACTGTACTGTAGCACGAATCTTAAAAGTTCTTACTAATAAAATCAAACCTGAGGCCAGTTATTGGGGTGAATGCTGGATTAGGGATGTTCAACTTGTACCAACAACAATAGTTTGTGTAGAAAGGCAAAATAATTTCTTTACCAGCCCTTCCCAAACATTCTAAGGCAGACAATAGCTGCAATTTAAAGGACTTTTAAACATCTCAACTATTCACCAAGTTTAGCAGCTAAAGGGCGAATAAACAAAAGTGTCACAGCAGGGAACAGCTTGAGCAGAGCCAGAAAACTAAGCTAGGAGTCACCAGAATTCCACAACTACTCCCCACCCTGCTGACCCGCTGTGCGAACTCAGGCAAGTCACTCAAGCTCTTTGGACCCCTGAACCTCAGAGAAACAAACACACCACGGTTCAGCATTGAACCAAAACACTTCTGGGTGCAAGGTTTTCTGGGGCTGGGCCGGGGTGAAGAGTTCCTAAGGACCCCTCTGGAACACTTGGGAGGTTAGGTTTCATTTTCTCCCTTAAGAAAGGAAAGAGCCCTTAGCAAGCATTTGGAGACCCCCTCCCCCTCACACACCTCCACCCCTCCCCACCCCTCACCCCCCACCCCCCACCCCAGGGCCTTAGAGGGGACAGTTCAGCCCTTGAGCAAGAGTCAGAAAAAACAAAAACAGCCGCAGATCACACTGGGTTTTGCCCCTCTCAAGCAGGTGGGCTCAGACCACTCCTACTTGTACTTTCTTCTGGACATCTCTTCTCGGCACAGGCCTGGCACTAGCCCACAATGAGCTTACCAGACACTGGCAGTCATGACCCTCGTGCCTCCTGAAGTCAGGCCCCCAGCTGTCCTACTGGCAGAGGCGACAAGGAACTCTTAAACAGGCATTAAAAAGCACAAGAGACAAAGGAAAATGTTGATAAATTCAGCCGTATCAGAAATGATGATTTATGTGCATAAAAGGACACCAAGAACACAGCAGGGCACTCTTAAAACAAAGGATTTAGTACATAAAATGCAAAAGCAGTTAGCATGAATCCATTAAAGAACTGTTAGAGGGTCTTCCTTAAATGGGCCAGACAGGTTTCTATACCACAGGCAGAGAAGGATTTAAAAGGCTGCTCGAATACTCAGCCTTTCAGATAAAGGAAGCACAGATTACAGGACCCTCACCAGAATGGCAAACATTTATATCTCTCAGGCAGCTCTGGTGAGAAAATGAACTTTGGAATACTCCAGAAAAGTGTGTGTGTGTGTGTGTGTGTGTGTGTGTGTGTGTAAGTTGTACACATGTGTACTTAATTACTACATATCTTATTAATACAAATACAAACATTTATACATATGTGTATATATGTGTGAATACTCACTAAAGTATTCT
This sequence comes from Onychomys torridus, assembly GCF_903995425.1. Taxonomy (NCBI): domain Eukaryota; kingdom Metazoa; phylum Chordata; class Mammalia; order Rodentia; family Cricetidae; genus Onychomys; species Onychomys torridus. Next base: position 45,792,134 of record NC_050451.1, read on the forward strand.
TATTATTTAAATAGAGTATTTTATTAATTCTTTGAGAAGTTCATAAATGTATAAAATTATTTTTTAAGACAGGGTCTCATGTAGCCTGGGCTGGCCTTGAACCTCCAATGTTCCTGCCCCTACCTCCTGAGTAATAGGATTACAGGCAGATACCACCATGCCTGGCTTTTGGCATTCTTTGTAATTCAACTTACAATAAGCTAATAGTTCTAGACACCTATCAACAGAGATTAGTTACATTGTGCAATATTTAAGCATGGCAATGAATGAAGACAAGTTATGGAGCAACACAGAAGGAAATCATTCATATAAAATCCAAAATCACCCAATACAAACTATGGCTGCATTTACCTGTAATGAAAGGTGAACCACAGCGCACGCGTGAACATACACACACACACACACACACACACACACACACACACACACACACACTATAAGCAGCTGCTGTGGCTCACGTCAGCAATCCCAACACTTAGGAGTCAGGCAAGACGACTGCTGTAAGTTCAAGGCCAACATGGGCTACATAGTAAGTTTCAGGCCAGCCCAGGTGCAAGACCCTGTCTTAAAAACATAAACAAACAAGCAGAAACACTCAAAATGAGAAATTTCACATCTGGCCAAGACCCTCTATCTGCAGCTGTCTAGCCCAGAAATGGAGGCACTGCCTGCCCCCCGGCTGCTTGCTGTCTGGACAGCTGAGAAGCTAGTCTTCTGCGGCTCTCTCTCCTTCCGCCAGCAGCGGCCAGCCAGTGCTTCCTGATGCACAGGTCCAAGACAATCTTAAACTAAAACTTCACTTTTATCTAGTGCCTTTGTGCCCATGACACCTGGCAAGTTGGCCAGGTCACATGACATGAACTTTCCCCTGAAACCTACAGGAACAAGACACTCCTTTGTCCTCCAGAACTGAAGGCACGTCCCCTTCAGGACCCTGGCTTGCTATTTTTGCGGCTCTAAGGAAGTTCATCTCTGCACCTGAAAGTTTGCCTTCCCATCCACGGCCCCATGGGGTTGTCAGTGGCAATGATGTAACTGTTCTAGCAAAGCTCTTCCGAAGGGTGACTGGTCTCCACCTCCCTTCTGCTAAACCTATTAAATCTCTACCTTTTCTTTAATGTCATGGAGTGATCTTTTGAGGACAAAACACACCTAAAATAGGCAGCCACATTTGTAAAGTTGGGTCTTTAGTTCTTTAATAACATCGTGTGTGTGTGTGTGTGTGTGTGTGTGTGTGTGTGTGTGTGTGTGTTCCCAAGCATGCAAACATGCCATGTGAAAGTTGGAGAACAGTCTGTGGGGATCAGTTCTCTCTTCCTACCACGTGAATCCTAGGGATCCAACTCAGATCACCAGGCTTGGCAGCAAGCACCTTTACCTGCTGAGCCGTCTCAGCAACCAGTGATGTTTTCTTTGTTTTGTTTTGTTTTGAAGCCTGAGGTACCATTATGCTATTCTATATAGTTTTGTATGTCTAGAATCTTTCATTAAAAATGCTACAAGCCCCACCTTAAAAATACTTGGAGAAACAGATATCACTGCCTTGACAGGGAGGCTCTTTATCTACGTTAAAACATGTTAACTACATGAATTTCACAGAAGAAGCTAAATTGCTGAAATTCTCCAGTTTGCAACCAGGGAGCCTCTTCTTGATCCCATATCTCCTCAGAATTTATTTTTCATGTTGAAACCACGCCTCAGCTATTCAACTATCTTTGGTATGAACCCATGACCCCTGGTAGGATTCACACACATCCCTGGCCATCCACAGACCACACTAGCAGCTGTTTTCCAAAGCTCCTTTCTAGAAAGGCCTCCTTCTTTCCTGTGCCTTGTCTCTGGTTCCTAGTGTGCAGGGTGAGAAAGCTAGATATGAGGCTTCCAGAAACTTGTATATGAAATCAGGATGCAGAGAGAGCTTACTTCCAGGTCTGCCATGGACAGCATTGCTATTGTAACCCATGTCCACAGCCAGGTTTCTCACCTAGTCCCCAGTGTCTGCCAGGGATATAGCAATGGCCTATTTTCTGGAGCTTTTGGGGGCCTGTGGAAGTCATGGTGCATAAACGGCATTTCCTTCAGGAAATAAACCACATATCACATAGAAAAAACAAGTTCAAATTTAGGAGCTTTCTTTTCAGTATATCCATCCATGTCATTCAAATCCAAGCCCAAGGGTGATTTATAAATACAACTACTTTAATCTTCTTTATATGCACCTGAAGACAAACAAGCAATATTTCACACCCCCAATCCTGCAACCGGGTTTTGAAAGCGACCAGATAGCCTTGTAGAAGGTCAAGTCTGGGTCAACATGCCATTGCCTGTAGTTACCAGCCAAGTGCCTTCAGCTACAAGTGCTCAAACACCTAATCCAACCTGCCTGGAACAAAGAAGAAATTAGCTGGTTCACCACACAGGAGGGCCAGACCTGGGAGAACTTGGGGTGCAAGTCCCACAGCAGCTGCAGCTTCTCTCAGCTACACCTCCCTTCCTGTGTCCTCTCATCATGAGGCCAAGGGAAGATGTCTACAGTACTCCTTGCCCTCAAAGCCATGTGTGTGGGGGAGGGGGGGATGGGAGAAGAAGGGTGGTGTCTGTCTGTCTGTCTGCAGGAAACTTGTCAAGGTCTGGATGGGGCCCTTTTCTTCCTTGCACCAAGCCTGGCCTCCCAGGAGACAGAAAACCATGCTGGCAAGGCATGGGTTCTCCCACAGGGCCAGAGCAGGTCAGGTCCATCCCTACAGACTTTATTACACCAAAGTGAGTCTGAGCGCAATGTAAACGGGCCTTGGGGAGTGTCTCAGTCCATCTCCTATGGCTAACAACACAATACCACAGACACGGAAGAGTTGAAGGCAAAGAAGTTTTGATGCAGCTCACAGGTTCTTGCCGTAGGTTGAGGAGCCTCATCTGGCGATGGCCTCCTTGCTGGCTAAGTTGAAGGTATCAGAGGATATTAGGTGTTTAAACAGAGACCTGGCCATGCTGGCTTGTTTGTTTATTGAAACAGTCTTGCCATATAGCCCAAGTTAGCCTTGAACTTACAACGATCACTCTGTCTCAGTCTCTGAATGCTGGGATTCCAGGTGTGTATTGCCACATCTGACCCAAGCTGGGTCTTAAGGCAGATCCACTACTGAGACAACCCATTGTATGAGTAGATTGATCCACTCATGAAGGGAGGGCCCTAGCTGCTTTTGAAAGGTCTCACTAGTCCCACCTCTTACTATCTCAAAATAAAGATTAAATTTCAACAAGAGTTTCTGGGGACAATGCATATTCAAAGCATAGCAAAAAGACCTCAGCATTTAGAGTACATTGTACAAGTTTGGGCTGGAGGTCAGTATTTTATACCTACTGGCCCTGGAGAAGGTGGTTGGCTGAAAGGGCCTAAAACATTTTGGTACAAAGCTAAGCTATCCCCCTAACAGAAGTTTCCCTTATCTCTTACACATTCTGAGAACGTGTGTGTGTGAGTACCATGTGTGTGAGTACCATGTGTGTGTAAGAGTACCATGTGTGTGAGTACCATGTGTAAGAGTACCATGTGTGTCTGGTGCTCTTGGGCCTAGGGTGCACAGAACATTCCAGCATGTGTGCATGTGCATCATGTGTGACTGGTGCCTGTGGAGGTCAGAGGGCATTGGATCCCAGGAACTAGAGTCAGGGTGGGCAAACCCCAGCCCTCCCAAATGCAACAATTGCTCTTAACTCTCTTCATCCCCCACATACGCTCTTTTTGAAGCAAACAAGACTTTTTTCAAATAAGAATACACATTCAATAATTTGTTCACTTTGGTAAAACTGTACATAAATACCAGAAAATGCACGTAGATTAAAAAGACACACACACACACAAAAAAAAAAAAAAAAAAAAAAACAAAAAAAAAAACTATAGTAATGATTATTCAGGTTGCGTATCTCATGTCCTAAAATCATGGAGCAAGAAGTGTTCTGAATTTCAGTTTCTGGGTTCTAGAATATTTGCATAGACTTTGATGGTTGAACATCTCTAATTCACAAATCTCCAAATCTAAATGCTCCTGAATCTCACATATTCTGAGCATTATGAATTTTGTAGTTTCAGACTGCAGATGCTCGAGATGTTGTAGGAAATCAGTCACTGATGACAGTGACAGCCGATAGATACCACACTTGCGTATTTCTGAGCCTGAATATGTGTCAAGCAGTTCTTTCCTCCTTGCTGCAGCATTATGGGGAGTCCACATTACCTCTACCTCCACATGCAAAGGGGAAGCTAGCTGTGCCCAGAGCTTTCTCTCCAGCACTGTCCTCAAGCATACAGTGGGGAGAGGACACCCTACTGGAATTTTCTGCACCCCAGGCCCAAGCAGGCAGTGAAATGTGTGGATTCTGAGTTGCTGAGAAGGATGAGAACCCCCAGGGAACCTCTGGATTCTGGGTGGGGCAGGCAGGTAAGAGGAGCCAGAGCTGCAAATGGGAATGGAAGCCAGCTGGCCCGTTGGCACTGGGGAGGTAGATACCCTCTATATTCCATACTGGGCTTCTTTATGTGCTGGTAGGATTGGTTTGGGACAGAAAGAAGTTGAGTCAAAATTACGACCTTCAGCCTGATTCACATCTCCCCCCTACTGACTGAGGTATGGAAATAAATACTCCACTTTTCTCATCATGTGAAGGAAGATAGCATGAAATTAGTGATGCATGGCCACGGACTGAAGAGTCAGCAGGCAGAGCACACAGGTCAAATCTCACAGTGGCCCGTCGGCATGCTCTCTGCTGCCATACTATTTTATTTTAAGGAGTCACTACACTGGTACATTTTACGTGAAAATTTCTAGACTTTGAACCACTAGTGAATCATTCAAACAAGAAACACAGCTTTTTTTTCCCCCTCTGCAGAATGGAATCAAAGCCCATCAGGAAGCAAAGAGCATATCTGAATGCCAAGGCCATGGTCCCGGGGCCTGCTTCCCAAACATAGTAACAAGGTCTCTGTGACAAAGTAACAAGCATGCCACCAGAAATCCTGGTCCCAGCGTTATTAGGAGAGTGGAGGGGGAAAGACATAAAAGGGTGGCATGGGAGGTAGCGGGCTGGGTTAACTGATACTTCAGTTCTCATTTTATCACTGTTTATACAACAAAACAATGACTCCTACATATTCTAATGTCCTCTCAGGAAAGCACCACAACCAACTTCATTGTTTGTAAGAAAAAGAGAAGTCTCTTGCTGCTCACTCACAATGTAATTAGTGAAAGGCACCGGTTTCCCTGAGTTTCTCAATTGCTAGGGAAGGGATCCCATGCCTGTGGGCTGGGGAGAGAGTAGCTGCCAAACAAAAGCACCCAGCACAGAGAGAACAGCACAGTAGACGGTCCTGAGCTCTACAAAGGACAACAGCTGGATGCTGACAGTGGCTACAGGGAACTGTCCCAGTTACGGGATGTGACAGACAATAGAGTTTGGGCTTGTTTGTTTGTTTGTTTGTTTGTGGGGTTGTTTGTTTGTGGGGTTGTTTTTTAAGACAGTATCTTGATCTGTAGCCCAGGCTAGCTTACTATAATGGCCCATGATAACTGATCTTGAGATTCTCCACCCCAGCCTCCCAAGTACTAGGCTTACAGGCACACACTGCCAGGCCCGACAACAGAATTTTAAGGGACGGAATGCATATTTTTCATAATTCTGCTTTCTGCCATAACTGTAGCTATTAAGGTGCTCACCCCGTGACTCAGCGCTCACCTGAGGTTCCAGCAGCAGTCACGTGACGCCCACCATCCCTGCTTTCTCTGCTGCAGGTGAACTGTGAACTCCTCTGCAATGGCTAAGTTATGAAGACAGTCCATGTTCCACAAACAACAAACTAATAGAGCAGGAGACGACGGCAAATGATTTGACCCAGCCCTGGTAACAACACACATCATCGATGCACGGCGTCCTCGTTTGGGTAAATAACTATGATGAGCGGTATTTTTTCACAACCAAAACATGTATCTCAAAGTTTAGCTTGAGGAAAGAATAAGAGGAAAAGTCGGGAGGAAGTAAGTGTTCCTGGCCCTTCTCACACACCAATCGCCACCCTGGTCCCCGACCCCAGATGGAATTTTGCTATTCAGTTCCCAGCAATTCCAGATAAAGCTACTGTCGAGTTCAGAAAATGATACCAAAAGTACAGTGACTTGACATGCTGAGTACACTGAATTAAAGAAACTAAAAGGAATTGGAAAGCTGCCTCCGACAAAGTTTGTCCCAAACTTCCAACATGGGCAGAGAGCTCTGTCTGAAGTTCCCTGTGCACACAGCATTGCCCACCTTGGGCAAGGAGAAGGCAGGACTCCTACTGCATCCTTTAGAGGGCCAAAGTAACAGTCTCTATGACCCATGTCCCAACTCACTGATGCCAACTGCCATGGCTTCCCAGTGACAGAAGGCTTCTGCTCAGGACAGTGGGGACCGTCAACTGAAAGGAGCCTTTTGATCCCACCCCATCCACGGCGCCTCAGTTTCTGGACATGGACTTTCCAATGAAAATAAACAACTCAGGCAGTGCAGAGTCAGCAGCGCTAAGTCCCCCACGGGCTGATGCTACAGGGGGAGTGGCAGGAAGCCCGAAGCCCTGGAAAACCAAACAAACAGTAATGGACAACTTCGCACGCAGCCACCCAAACGCCAGTCTCGTGGTCTCGGCCCAGCACGGAAGTCTGCCCCAGGAGCCCCTTATCAATATTAAGTTGCTGGAAAGAGTTCCTCATCCGCCTTTTAAGCAGGCTGAGTCCCTGGTGTGCTCGGTACAGTACACAGGATCTAATGGACTTGGCGAACAGTGGCCACACAGCAACAACCGTGAGTGAAAACACTTAGGGAAAAATAAATGGAAGCAAATATCACAGTTGTTAACCCCCTGCCCCCACCCCCGATGCTTCTGAAGCTTTAACTGTGTGTGCCAGGTATGCTGTGCCTGCAGAGAGGGGCTTACTTGGCAAGCATGAGGCCCCATCTATGGTTGGTCTCCAGCACTGAAAGTGTGTGTGTGTCTGTGTCTGTGTCTGTGTGTGTGTGTGTGTGTCTGTGTGTGTGTGTCTGTGTCTGTGTGTGTGTGTCTGTGTGTGTATGGCATGGCCACTGTTAGTGGCAACCTGTGTTTCTGGCCTGGTAACAAGATCAAACAATTATTTTCCTAGCTTGAATTTGTCTATTCCATTGAACATATTTTTATAAAAATATTTAGATACATATTCACTTTTACTTTGAGCATTAACTGAACAACCTACAATTTGTAGACCATAATGAGTAATTAGATTCTGTCTCCGCTGATGATATAATCAGCGCAAAGTCAAAAGTCTATATCAGAAATTAATTGTTCCATCCTCCTAAGAATATTCAATAGGGTCCTCTTCAGGGATTTGGACTTTCTATTTTAAACTCAGAGGACAGCAAGGTCATTAGGCTTGTCTCTATTTTTATTTTTATTTTTTGAGACAGGGCCCTACTATGTATGTAGACCAGGCTAGCCTCACACTGGAGAAGCTCCAGCCTTAGCCTCCCAAGTGCTGGGATTATAGATGCATGCAAGCAAATTTGACAAGCAAGAATATCAATGTTGGGTTGAGTGTGGTGGTACACAACTGTAATTCCAACACTTGGGAAGAAGAAATGCAAGGATCAGGAGTTCAAGTTCAGCCTTAACTATATAACAAGTTTGAGGCCTACCTGGACTATATGAGACTCTGTCTTGGAAGAGAAAAGAGAGGAGGGGAGGGAAGAGAAAAAAGAGGGGAAGGGAAGGGAGGGGAGGGGAGGGGAGGAAGAGTCAATGTTTGGACAATGTTTTGTCAATATAATCCTTTCAGAATGCAATACACACAATACTTGAAATCAAGCTACACTAACAGATTGCCTCTAAAAGGAGGGAGGGAGTGGGAGAGATGACCAGCAGTTAAGAGCATTTGCCCTTGCAGAGGGCTCAAGTTGGTTCCCAGCACACACTTGGTAGCTCACAATGATCCACAGTGTCAGTTCCAGAGGATCTGGAGCCTCTTCTGGCCTCCAAGGGCACCAGGCAGGCATGCAGTACACTGATATACATGCAGGCAAACACTGATACACATAAAATAAACAAAACCTTTAACAGTACATAATTAGGCTCTGGCCAGGCCATGGTAGTGCATGCCTCCTTTAATCCCAGCACTTGGGGGGGGGGGGGGGGGGGGGGCAGCAACAGGTAGATGTCTATGAATTTGAGTCCAGCCTGGTCTACAGAATGAGTTCCAGGACAGGCAAGGCTACACAGAGAAACCCTGTCTCAAAAAAATAAATAAATAAAATTGGGCTCAAGAATTAGCACAGCAGTTAAGAGCACCTGCTGCTTTTGCAGAGAACCTGGTCCATTTGCCAGCATCCACGTGATGGTTCACAGCCATCTGTAATTCCAGTTCCAGGGGATCTGATGCTCTCTTCCAGCCTCCTTCAGCACTAGGCACACACATGGTATGAATACATACATGCAGACAAAGCACACATACACATACAATAAAAATAAATTAACCAGGCACGGTGATGCATGCCTTTAATCCCAGCACTCAGGAGGCAGAGGCAGGCAGATCTCTGAGTTTGAGGCCAGCCTGGTCTACACAGTGAGTTCCAGGACAACCAAGGCTACACAGAGAAACTCTGTCTCAAAAACCAAAATAATAATGATAATAATAAAAAAAATAATAATAATTTTTAAAGGGGAAGAGGAAGATAATATAGCACCCAGCAATATGTATCAATATGTATCAAGCCAGATAAGAGTGTTCACCTAGAAACTCCATTTTTTCTTTTTTCTTTTTTGATTTTTCAAGACAGGATTTCTGTATGTAGGTTCGGTGCCTGTCCTGGATCTCGCTCTGTAGCCCAGGCTGGCCTCGAACTCACAGAGATCTGCCTGCCTCTGCCTCCCGAGTGCTGGGATTAAAGGCATGCTCCACTGACCGTGCCCAGCCCTAGGCAATGTCATATCCCTAGCTTTCCCCATCTTCTCTCCTCACGCAGCTCACTAGCAAGCCTCAGGCCATCACTGTCTGTCTGTCACCTGGATGGAGTTCCATCTCCCTGGACTCCAAAGCCAAGCTCCCTCCAGGGCACACATTCACTCCTCATTGCAATCTGCCCTGAAGCCTAGGTCAAAATCTCAACTGGCCAGGTCCCAGCCTCACAGAGTACAGATGTCAAAAAAGATGGCACTGAACCCCTTAAAAGCACATGGCACCATGTGCAACTTGGATGAAAGAAAGCAAGTCAAAGTCAAGTCAAATTCAGACCTATGCAAACCTTCACCGGGTGAGGACCAGAGTCCACTGCCTTCTACCATTCTGCCCAGGACATGGCTTCATTCTCAGTTATGCAAGGCAAAGGCCAAAAAGAGCAGATTGCGGTGTTGGGGATTTAGCTCAGTGGTAGAGCGCTTGCCTAGCAAGCACAAGGCCCTGGGTTCGGTCCTCAGCTCCAAAAAAAAAAAAAAAAAGGAGCAGATCGCCACGGACTAGTTTTCTACTGATTTTGCAGATCACAGTCTGAGACACACAAGCCATACCCCAGCTGCCTCATCACGGAGGGCTTGTAAGGTAAACACTCGCTGGAGGGCCAGCCATGTTGGTCATGTCCCTGCAATCAGGTGGAATGCAAAGCCATGCCCTTCCCACCCGTGACCTCACTGCCCTTTGTTTACACCGTGACTAATCACTTTCTCAAGTCCTGATTTGGTCACAGAACCTAATACAGCCATGTGTTACTGGATGGTAGACATATTTCTGAGCGCTGCTTGAGGAGGCTATTGTGTGGTTGTGAGGTCATCCTAGGCTGTAGTTACACAAAGCTAGCTAGTCCTGGTCAGGTGCTCCACATGGTCACTCCTGAGGCATGGTGGGAGCTGAGGCAGTGACTCAGTGGGAGAGAAAGGGCCTGGTGTGCCTGGATTCCATCCATCCCTAGTACCACATGCAAAACAAGACATGGTAAGTTTGAGGTGTATAAGATTGCTGCCAGCATCTCACATACACACACACACACACACACACACACACACACACACACACACACACACGCGCGCATGCACGTTGTTTTGGGGTGCATGTATGATAAGGTCTCACATAGCCTAGGTGGCCTCCAACTATACATGCAACTGAGGATGATCTTGAACTCTTGAGCCTTCTACCTCAGCATCCCAAGTGCTGGGATTACAGGATTAACCACCATGTTAAGATCTATGTAAAGTTTGGTTTTTTGTTTGTTTGTTTGTTTGTTTTTAAGTGCAGGACCTACACTTTAAAATAATGATTTAAAAGCATAGTACAAGCTGGGTGTGGTGGTGCAGGTCTGTAGCCATTATAACATGGAGGTTGAGACAGGAGAATTACTACAAGTTTGACTACCTGGTAAATTCCAGGCCAGCCTGGGCTCAGTAAGATCCTATCTCAAATAAATAAAGAGTAAAATAATAATAAACAAAAAGTATACTACATTAAACATACATACTAGTGTCATTTTTATTTATTATGATGTTAAGTATTATATGCTAAATGTAATTGTACCACTAGTATAAGACTTGCACCTTGGTAGGTCGATTTGTACAGCATCACCACAGATATGCTCAACACATTGCAATATGGTATCAGGGCATCAACGGGCAAAGAGGTCTTTCAGCTCTCATATAACCTTTTCGGTCCTACAGCAGCAAGTCTATGGGATCCTTCAGTTGGTCGTGCAGCATATGACTGGGCATAACTACAGAGAAAAAGTTGCCTCATATGTATAGGGTAACAATTTTATTTCTTGACTACATTGTGTATCTTTGAGAGCTAAACGTGGCCCAATAAAGAGGCCAAAAAGAAAGAAGGGGGGAGAGATGGAGGAAATGCAAATACACAGCAAGAAACCACCTCCTGCCTAGGTCTGGAAGCACACTGTTTGAACGTGGCAAGAGAGAACCATCAGAAGAAAGAGTTCTGGTAGGAAGAAAGATGGCAGAATGTTTTCCACATTTCCCAAGCCAAATAATGAAGCCGTGTCCTTCTGAATGACCCTTGAGCGGAGGGGGCTTGCACTCCTTAGGGTCTGGACTGTGGGGACTCTAAGACACAACAGACTTCTCTGATAACCAAGTGGCCAAGAGTGTCCAGGAAGCCCCTCTCTTCTTCACTGTCCTCCACACTTGGTGCTACCGCTAAGACTCAAGCGCTTTCCTTTGACCAGACCTCTGATGCGTGACAAAGCCAAGTGAACCTTCTTCCCCCAAAGGTGGTTTTCATCATGACACACCTCAGAAACCTTGCCCAGGGCCTCGGTCCACACACAATCTCTTCCTGTCACCACCTGCTCTACAGCGTCCAGAAGACTGCTGATACCAAGATAAAGAAAGCCCTTCTTTGTCAGCAGCAGCAGACAGAACCCACCGCCAGGAAGGCAAGGGGAGGAAGAGTTGGTGCCTTGCTTGCAGAAGGTAAGAACTGTCTCAAGGACGTTCTAGAATGCCCCACCCAAAAAGTCCTTCACAGCTACACGCTCACCCGCCCTGTATGTATGGACCGCTATGTCAAAGTTTCTCCAGGACATTCTGTGAGGTATCACACAACTCGGGAGGTGTTCAGGCGGGCAGTCGCTCCTGCAGGCAGCTGATGTCAACCCCCGCCTCAGTCAGTCCCCAAGGCCCAGGGCCTCGGCATGGAAGTGACTTACTTGAATCTCTCCCTTTTGCTGACAAAGCTTCACTTCCCTTGTGTGGCACACCTATGGCTTGCCGTAGCTTGCATCTGAATTACAACCTTTTTTTCTCAGTCCTGAACAAATTCTTTCTGCTTGAAAGTATTTCCTGTGGTTTCTTTGCAGCTTTGACACTTTGTAAGCCAGACAGGGCACTCCTGGCCCCTGGGACCCAACCTGCAGACATTAGTACCACTAACTCTTAAAACTGAAGAAGTCCAGCAAGTAGCAACTTTTCCTCCTGTTAACAAAAAATATCTGAGGAACAGTGGCTGGGGAACTGTATCTGGAAATCAAAACAATCTCACGAGAGTCAAGCTTCTTCATAAAGAAACTGACAAGGTCAGTGCACAAGGCATTCTGTTGCTTTGTAGTAACAAGTCAACTAAATTCCATACTTAGTATTATCATGGTCTGAGGCTATAGCTCAGTGATGGGATGCTACACAAGGCCTGGATTCTACTTCCAGCATTAAAAAAAAAAGTCTTCATTGAGAATGTATATACTTCCTTTGTTGTTATCATGCCCTAAAATAGATAACCACTTAGTATGTTGTATTAATTATTATAAAGCATTTGGGAATGACTTAAAACATACGGGAGGGTGTGCCTAATGTCTGTGCAAATGCTGCCCCATGCCATACAAGGGTCTCGGAGTTTGGTATCACAAGAGGGTCTTAGATCCAGTCTCCCACAGATGCTGATGGACGGTTAGGAATGGCCTTCAAGAATGTTCTTACTAGGCCAGAGTAATGGCTGGGGCCAGTAATTTCAACACTTGGGAAGCTGAGGCAGAAGGATTGGAGTTTGAAAGGAGGGAGAGAATCCAGGAACACTGTTGGTGAATGGAAGCATAATCCTCACACCACTGTTATCCCCACTTTACACAGGATGGTAGGACAGAGAAGATAGTTTCCACCTCGAGGTCACCTTAGCGACAGAGCTGAGCCATGAATCCCAGAGTTTACAGCTTTAAGGACCAACCTGCACTGTAAGTGGTGAATTGGGGAGGGGCCCAGGGGGCCTGGTACAAGGACAAGCACTTCCTGTGTAGTCAGCAGGAATCAGCAAACAAGGCCCTGGGTCAGCACCCCTCCACGCTTGAAATGAAAGATTATAAAACACAAACAAAAACAAATTAAAAAAAACCATGCCACGGAGACTCTACCCGGACTCAAACCCTAAAATATTTATGGCCCAGACCGTAAAGAGAAGGTTTGCTGAGCCTTGCATTGGAGGAAGCTTTACTAGCACTTGAAAAGGTAAACTGAGGCCCATTAAAATTTTAACAGTTTATTTGAGCACACAGTGATGCCTGAAGTAGGCATCAGCAAACCCAAGAGGGTCTGGGCTCTGTCATGGGGGTTGGCAGGGAAGGCTGGCACTGGATAACCTGACTGGTGAAAGTCTGAGCAGTGGTCTCCTTTGACAGTCCAGTGGAAAGTCCCTGGTTACCCAGGAGTACAGTGGCCCTCTGTAATGGGCTACGACCAAGCTGCTTTTACACAGGCCCGGGGTAAGGTGCCCACAGCCTCCCAGTGAGCTCCCATTAGGTTGTTTTAGACACACAAACCTTTAGCAGTCGATCAATAGTAACACATTTACAATAATAATTATTTTAGTCTTTAACCCATAAAGATAACCTCAATATGTTAAATTATATTGTTTCCTGGGCATTAATGCTCCACTGTAAAAACAGAGTTAATGATTGAATGGTAGGCGTGTAAACGATTTCCCAACCCATAGAAATGCATAGTTGTGAAGGTCAGTATGATAAGGACATGGAAGACATGTATGTACTGTATTATTAAGTACAAATGTTTAGTCTTCAGGCTGGTATGTAACCAAGGGCAATCTGCAACTTCTGCTCCCCCTGCCTCCAAGTCCCAAGGGCTGGGATTATAGGTGGGCACGCACTACCACATCAGTTTATACACACTGGGCTAGGGCCTGGGCTCCGTGAATGCTAGCTATTCCACAAACGGAGAGACAGCCTCATGCCCCATTTCTAAAATTCTGAATAAATGAGGGTTTTGTTTGTTTATTCTTGAGACAGAGTCTCACACTATAACCAAGGCTGGCCTCAGGCTCACTAATGTAGCCCAAGCACCCTCAAACTCATGATAATACTCCTGCCTCAGCCCTCCCCACGGCTAGAATTACAGGTATGTGACTCCACATCCAGCCCACTCTCCTTATTTTAAGTATTACTAGTGTTCTGATCCAGCTTCTAAAAAGAAGTAAAACCTTGGAGTGCCACTTCGACCGGGGATGTGGAAAGCAGTTTATAAGTTACATTTTGTCATCTGTATGTATGTGTATGGAGAACATCCAGGCTTTGTGACTCTCCGTGGCTTCAAGCATCCGTCCTGAGTCTTGGAAATTGTCCGTGATGGCTACAGCAGAAGGATGCTGTGTTCCTGTTTTCTACGCCTTCGTCTAAGTTAGCTTTTTTCTTGACACATACTGATGACAAAATTTAACTTATGAAAACGATGCATAGCAACACTAAGTACCGAGTATGTGTGCTAGTGTGAGGACCCAGACACAGACTGATGTTCACCTCAGAAAGCCCTTGGCGGGGGGGGGGGGGGGGGACTCCCAGGAAAGTCTGGGTGCAGCTGGAGGGAAGACAGAGCTTTTCTTGACTGCAAAAGCGTACAGGAGCCACACAGCTGCTGCTGTGGGAGACTCGTGACTTAGAGACATAAAGGTGCAGAGGCATTGGGAGCTCATGGCAGACCTCAAACAACTATGAAAATAGGAAAGTGCACCTGCAGTTGACTTCTTAACTAGACGGACCGAACTCCATTCCTCAAACCAACAATCTAACGGGAAGAATCAGTGTCGACATTCAGTGGAAAAATCACAGGAAAACACACTAAAAAGAAAGAAAACAGTCAGTGGAACTGGATCCAATGAAAATCCAGAGACTGGGATGTCAGAAGAGAGACGAATGCTGTAGTGAAATGCTGGATAAAAATGACAAAGAGAAAACTGCCTTCGATGCGAGGCAGCTGGTCTCTGAGATGGACACCTGTGACTCCGGTCTCCAGAAATCATGCCTTTGTACAGTCCCTGCTCACAGTGAATAGGTCTGGCCTGTGTGGCCTACACAATGGGGGAGGGCTGGTCCCATGACTTCTGAGACTTAGTCATGGAAACTGCAGTGTTTGCCACCTGCTGTGAGATCACTCACCTGCTGCTCTATCGTGAAGACAGTCAGTGACCAATGAGAGTCCATGAGGAGGGGCTACAACCTCCATCCACAAACTTGGCAGAGATGAGAGGTCCATCTTGAAAATGATGCCCCCAGGTCTGACTAAACCTTGGGTGACAGCACCCCTGGCCGATAGCAATATCAAGAGAGAACAAAGCCAGAACCACTTTGCAAAGTATCTCCAATGTAAAATCTGTTTACCATTGCTTTAAGACAGCACAAAGTCTTCCAGCTAATGGGATACACGGCAATAAGTAACAGTCAGGCACACCACCAGACTCTACAGAAATGAGGAGCCAACAAGCATGGAAATAGGTAGAAACCACAGGAGGAGAGAGGAGGGAGGTAGAGAGGGAGGAAGAGAAAATGTAGGACTCAAACCAACTTACTACTTTTCTAGAGTTGTAACTGAAGCACTTAGAAAAAGGAAAACAAATCAAATCCAAAACAAGCAAAAGGAAGGAAGTATAGTTGACGGAAGAATCGGTCCACTCTAAGGAAAAATCACTACAGAGAAAATAAATAAAACCGAACTAGCTCTTTGAAAAGATTTGTAAAACTGATAAGCCACTTGAGGGGAAAAGAGAGAGCGAGACTAACTGTGGATATCAGGAATGGAGAAGAAACAGGAACACAAACTTGAGACACTAAAAAGACAACAAGAATGTTACTAATAACTGTGTTTCCATAAATTCAAAATTTGGGATGTCATGGGCAAATTCCTCAAGAGACTACAACTTCCAAAGTTATCCAAGCAGAAATAGGGAACCCACAACCCTGCATCTGCTAAAGAAACTAAGCTCATTGTTTAAAAGTTTACAACCAACCGATGGGAGTAGATGCAGAGACCTACAGCCAAGCATTAGGTGGCGCTGGGGGGCAGAGGGGAGGAAGGATTGTAGGAGCCAGAGGGTCGAGGACACTAGGAGAAGATGGCCCACAGAGTCAACTAAGCAGGGCTCCTAGGGGCTTACAGAGATTGAAGTGACAATCAGGGGCCCTGCATGGGTCTGCACTAGGTCCTCTGTGTATATGTTATGGTTGTGTAGCTTGGTGTTCCGGTGAGACTCCTAACAGTAAGAGTGGAGGATGTCTATGATTCTTTTGTCTGCTCTTGGGACCCTTTTCCCCCTCAAACAACTGAGGCCCTTGAGATGACTCTGCAGCTAAAAGCACTTCCTGCCAAGCCTGATTACCTGAGTTCAACTGAAAACCACATGGTCGAAGCAGACAACTAACTGTATGTGAGCATGTACGTGTGCGCGCGTGTGCGCACGCGTGCGTGTGCATGTGTATGTGTGTGTGTGTGTGTGTGTGTGTGTGTGTGTGTGTGTGAATTTAGGGTATAAATAAATAAATATTAACCAAATGAACCCAGAAAATATAAAAAGGGTAATATATCATAACCAAGTAGAGTTTAATCTAGGCATGCAAGGTTGGTTCAACATTCTAAAATAATCCAATAAAAATTCACCATATACCCAAGGCCCCAGGTTTGGTCTCCAGAAACAGAGGGAGGGAAGAAAGAAAATACAGTAATAACAGATTAAAAAAGAAAACCACACAGTTCTCTTAGTGAACAAAGAACATGCATTTGACAAAATTCAGAGTTCAACATCCATTCATTATCAATACTCAACAAACTGGAATTAAAGGGAATTTCCTCAACCCGATATAGACACCAAAAATAAATTTAAAAAGGAACTCTAACATCACAATTAGTCATGAAAAACAGAACGCTCTCCCCCCCATAATAAAAAACAAGATACAGCGGCATGGCTATCAGATCTTATACTCCTGATCAATACCACACAAGACAGCGTAATCGGCACAAAAATTCCGTCAATAAAAGTCATAGCAATTGGAAAACTGTTCAGACACATGTCTGCCTAAACAGAGAATCCTAAACAACTACCAAAATACTGCTAGAGATAATGGGTGAGTTCAGCAAGACCCCAGGACATTAAGGCTAATGAACGTAACAACTGGAAGGGGTTGTTTTTGACAGAGCTATTGAAATGGAACTAATGTCACTAAGCACTTACAAGCATACCTGACAAAATGCATGCAAAGTTGCTATTAAAATCTACAAAACACATGAGAGAATTTTTTAAAAACTCAATAAACAGAGGGGTATACCATGTACATGGATTCCAAGGCCCAATCTTGATGCCAGCCAGTTCCTCATAGTAATCTATAGTCACTCGAACTTCAGGGGGATTTCTTTCCTTTTTCTTTTTTTTGGCATGGGTTGTGGGATGGAATGGAGGAGTGCATGTGTAGGTGCTGGTACACATATGCACAGTTCTCTGATGAAGGTCAGAGGACAGCCTCAAGTGTGGGTCGCCAAGTGCCTTCCACCTTTTGTTTGACACAGGGTCTCTCACTGGCTTGGAACTTCACCACACAGACCAGGCTCATTGGCCCTGGTATTTCCAGGCATCCAACCGTCTAAGTATGTACCCCAGGCTGGCTGGATTGAACAGTAACCCCCTTGCCTTAGCTCCCCAAATATTAGGATCACAGGTGTATCCCACCATACCCAACTGTATTGTTTGAGGTTTTGAGGGGGTGAAGTTAATTTTTTTATATATTTTTTTATTATGTGCATATGTGTTTGTCTAAATGCATGCCACATGTGTGCCAGTGCCACATGAGGCCGGAAGAGGACATTGGTGCCTGTGGAACTGGAGTTATAGGCAGTTGTGAGCTGTTGGACATAGGCGCTGGGAACCAAACTCAGGTCCTCTGGAAGCACGGCAGGAACTCTTAAGCTCTGGGCCACCTCTTTGGCCCGATGTATTTTTTTAATCACATTTATTTATTTAGTGTGTGAGTGTACACCCTGGCCTAGGTGGAGATCAGAGAACAACTTTTAGGAGACATTTCTTTCCTTCCACCATGTGGGTCCCAGGGACTGAACATAGGCTGTCAGGCTTGGTGGCAAACCACATGCACCTTCACCTGCTGAATCAGTCCCCATATTCTTTTCTTCTAAATAGTTTCTGTCCATGATTGGCTGGATCTATAGATGTGGAACACACACAATCAACAAAACTGTGCTAAGTGCCCTTCCCCAAACTCAAGTTCTCAGATTAAACATGGGTTCCAGCCCCTCGGGCCTGTGTTGTTCACAGGCCAGCTGTGTAGACATCTGTCCCATGCACATGGTACTGAACACTGAGACAAGCACCTTTTATCATACTCAATGTTATCTTGCCTGTGTATGGTAATGCATACCTGTCATCCCAGTGCTTGGTGATGGCAGGAGACTCAGACATTCAAGGCCAACCCTAGCTACATAGATAGTTCCAGGCCAGCTTGGGCTACATGAGACCTTGTCACAAAACAGACAAATAATAAATGCAGCCTTAGTAAACTCGATTTCCTTTCTTACAGGTTTAAGAGAGTTAAAGCTATACTCATTGGTAGAATGCTTGCCTAGTATTCACCAGACTCTGGATTCAATCCCCAGGCAGCAATGAAACAACAAGAAGCTATATTTTAAAAAATATGGTGCATGCTTTTAATCCCAGCACTTGGGAGGCAGAGGCAGGTGGATCTTTGTGAGTTCAAGGCCAGCCTGGTCTACAGAGAGAGATCCAGGAAAGGCGCAAAGCTACAAAGAAACCCTGTCTCAAAAAACCAAAAACAAAAAATCAAAAAAAAAAAAAAAATTAGCATATAAAACAAGTGTAGCAGGAATCTAAAAAGTTCTTATTAATGAAATCAAACCCGAGGCCAGTTATTGGGGTGAATGCTGGAAGATCAGAGACACAGAATAAGCCACAGCTACCTTACCTTGCCAGTTCCTTAGGTGATCCTTTTTCCTCAGGCTGGAAGCTTCTGAGTCCTCCTCCACAAGAATCTCAGCTGAACTGTGTTGCTCCAAAGCCTGAAGGCTAAACCAGCCAAATGCTTAACTATCTCTGTTGCCTAGTTTTCACGATTTATATATCTTTCTACTTTCTGCGTCACTCCCTGGGATTAAAGGCTGGATTTCTGGGATTAAAGGCTCTGTCACCTAACCTAGCTGTTTCTAAAGTGGCCTTGAACGCAGAGATCCGGCTAGCTCTGCCTCCCAAGTGCTGGGATTAAAGGCGTGCACCACCACCGCCCAGCTTCAGCTATGGCTCGCTCTGACCCATTTTCCTTTTTTTTTTTTGGTATGTGGAGCTGGAGCTGAGGATCGAACCCAGGGCCTTGCGCTTGCTAGGCAAGCGCTCTATCACTGAGCTAAATCCCCAACCCCATCTGACCCATTTTCTAGCCACCATTTCTGGCTCTGTTCTAGTGGCTGTCTGTTCTCTGACCCCAGATAAATTTATTTCGGGGAACATACAATATTTGGGGGGAACACAATACCACAAACAAGTGTCACATGCCTAGTGTGACATGCTGCAGAGGAACCTTGGAACTCCAATTTCAGGGCACGCCTGCCATCCCAGCAGCCTGTGCCCCTGCCTCCCCCACACACACATACAACCACCTCCATTCCCACTGAAGTAACCACTGTGAGCCTCAGTGACTAAGACCCAAGGTCCAGTAAGCTGCTATTCTTTAAACCAACACAGACATTTCAAAAATGCTGCTAGGAGTGCGGCTTCCTGTAACTGAAGCCCGTGTCTGGGAGTCCTTTCCAAATGAGACCAATACCTTTCCAAGCTGTAAAGAAAGATGAGGTTCAGGTGCAGAGTCCCAGCATCTGCAGGGACTGTGTGACTCGGGGCTTCTAGATTTCAGCCATGGTCCTGCCTTTGGAAGCAAGTTCCATTTCAAGGCACTCTCATGGCTCCGGCCAGCCACCTTGATCCCCAGGCTTCAATGGCAGAGATCAGATTATGCCTCCTCCAGCCGCTAATGAGCCTTAATGCTCTTCGGAGGGTGGCGCTTTCAGACCGGCTTTTGAGACACAGCTTATTTTCCAGTACGGTAGACTTTCTTGCCAGGCAGGATTTGGTTTCAAAACTGCACTAAGTTCAAGAAATTCAAGTTTCTTTCTTGGAGGCTCCCACATTTCGAGAGTGCTAGGAAGCCTTCTCACCAGTACTCCTGCCCTCTGGGATTCAGGTAGAGGATTCTCTTAGGGGAGGAAAGAACTCAGCACAAGGGAGCCCAGGGCTTTGGCCGCAGGGACTAAGCAAATCCTGCAAGGGTTCTGTTTGGGGTTGAGCAGTTGGGGCAGGCAAGCTCCCTGGGTGCATCTGCTTATCCTGAAGCTCTGTCTCCCACTTCGGAACATTTCTCCAGAATAACAATTTTGAGAAAACAGCCTGCTAGCACCCCATTTTTCTACAAGAAAAGTGGAGTTGTGTGAGAATGGGTGCCGTTCCTGCGGGGGCTCTAGAGGGGCCCACACCTGTGATGCCAGCTCCTTAGAGCAAGAGGCAGGAAGGCCAGGAGTTCAAGCCTCAGCTACATAGCAAGTTTGAGGCGAGCCTGGGCCACATAAGATCCTGTCGTGAAGCAAAAACTGAAGGTCCAGGAGGTCTGTGGGTACACCTCAGTGACAGAGCTATTTCCTAGCTGTGTGAGGCCCTGGGGACAGGCGCCAGGAGGCTTTTGAAGCTCCAGCTTTCTTGATCTTCATAGATGGAAAATTAAGTTCAAACACTCTACTTCTGTCTCATACAGTCTTAAGGAAATTAAATACAGCAAGAAGTGGATTTGTTTTGGGAAACTGGACCTGAGAAAACGCTTAGATTTCTGTGCCGTGTGTGTGTGTGTGTGTGTGTGTGTGTGTGTGTGTGTGTGTGTGTATCTGTATATATACACAATATATATAAATGCTTGTTTTCGAAATGGGATCTTACTGGCCTCAAGTGTGCATGGATCCCCTTGCCTCTGCCTCCTAAATGGTACAATTATAGGAGTGACTCACCACATCCAGCCTTCTCCAAGTTGTATATTTAACATTCCTGGATATTAAAAACATTAACATAGTCTTTAAACCATGTAGCATACCATTACATGGTTTTTCTATTGGGGGGGGGGTTGCCTGGTAAACAAAGATTGAAACATTGAGAGGTACTAATTATAGACATTGAGTTATTATCATCTGCCTCTTGTGGTGACAGCGGGATCACAAGTTCAAGGACAGCCTTCGCTACATAGCATGACTTGGTCTAAACAGGACCTGAGCTGTAGCTCAGCAGTGGAGAACCTGTGTACTGTGGGCTCAGCCGTGGAAAACTTGAGTACCATAAGCAACATCACAAGGAAATAAGAACTTTAAAAATTGTGTAAGGAAACTACAAGCCAGGTGTAATGATGCGTGCCTATAATCCTGGCTCTTGGGAGGCTGAGGCAGGAGGATGTCCTTGGGTTCAAGGTCAGCCTGGGCCACATAGTGAATTCCAAGCTAACCTGAACTGAACTACAGAGTCAGAAAAGTGGTCATCTAGCAAATGGGATCATCATGGGACTTCCTTCCTTCTGATTAGTCACCTCTTCTGGCCATCCTCTGAAAGATTATATTTTCTAAGGGAAAACACAGAGTGTCCCGCTGATATTATTATCCTCCACATGTTAGAGAGGTGAACTCGTTTCATCCAAGGAACCCTTGAGCAGGCATTAAAAGCCCCTGAGTCACTCCTACCTCAACTGCTTTCTCCTCTTGCCACACCTGTGTCTCAGTCACACTAACCTTCTAGGACATACACACTCATCTCCTCCGTTCTTCTCTTTCTGAATACAGTCCCTACCCTGACCCTTTCGGCTCCCCACGACCCCCTTTCACCCTCCCAAACTCCACCTGTCAAACCCTATCTGCCTTAAACCTCCCCAGGCCCGCACATTCTCTCCCTGTCTCTGAATTCCCGGAGACAGTTTCTCAATGCAGGCTCTCACAGGAATTTAACCTAACAGGCCTGTATCACTCCTCTCGTGATGAATTTAATCCCAGCACTTGGGAGTCAGAGGCAGGCGGATCTCTGTGAGATCCAGGAAAAGTGCCAAAGCTACACAGAGAAACCCTGTCTTGAAAAACCAAAATAAAAGATTATCCCTTAAAGGATTGACTTTATATCCAAGACACCACAATGTCTTCAGGCTATTGAAGATTTTTATTATTATTAAATTATTAAAAAGATTTTTTAAAGATTTTTTTAGATGGATTTATTTTATGTACATGAGTATTTTGCTTGCATGTATGTATGTAGATGTGAAGAGGGTGTCTGGTTCCCTGCACCTGGAGTTACCAATGGTTGGGAGCCACTATGTGGGTGCTGGGAATTGAACCCACATCCTTTGGAAGAGCAGCAAGTGCTCTTAACTGCTGAGCCATCTCTCCAGCCCCACAATACACTGTATTAGATGGTTATAATAGTTATCTGCTAGACTTTTTTTTTTTTAATAGGGAGAGAAGTCAAAGAAATCC
This sequence comes from Onychomys torridus, assembly GCF_903995425.1. Classification (NCBI taxonomy): domain Eukaryota; kingdom Metazoa; phylum Chordata; class Mammalia; order Rodentia; family Cricetidae; genus Onychomys; species Onychomys torridus. Next base: position 45,814,458 of record NC_050451.1, read on the forward strand.
ACAGGCATGGTGGTACCTGCCTGTACCCTGGTGCTCAGCAGGCTGAGGCCAAGAACTATTCCTTGAGCCTACAAATTGAAGGCCAGCCTGGAAAACACAGCAAGAAAGTTCTTGAAGACAGGTACTCATTATCCTAGAGCATGTCTTCACACCCACTAGTGCTGGGATATGTGTAAATAAGCTTTCTAAAAGCAACTTCAAAGGAGGCGACATGGCAGACTGTCACACACCCTGTGACAGAAGAGAAAGTAGCCTGCCTCAGTGTCGAGAGTTTATCCCACTAGCTGTGGGATAAAATTTCTATTTCTGGGAAGGTGGACATGCTGGGGAGGCTTAAGACGGGCTCACAGGGTCCAGCTAACCTAGAACTTGCTATGTATCCAAGAATAACCTTGACCTACCCCTGCCCCCACCTCTCAAGTGCACAGAATACTACGCACGACCACACCTGGCTGGAGGTGAAATTTCATGGATGAATTCAAAGGCTCTGTCATGAACATCTCTGAAGAAGTGAAACATCTCTGGGCACCTGGCTAGACAGACCCAAGGCATGACAGTACGCTGGAATGAGAGATGCCTGATGGGAGACAGGAACAAAACGCTTTGTGAGGTGAGAAGCTGGAAACTCACAGCGGAGGTCCACATTTCAGATCTCACTCAATAACTAAATCAGACAAACATGGAATTATAACGAGGCAGTTCTGCTATTTAAGTAGACGTGGCTGTGCCTGCATCAGCAGGTTCCAGGGATTCGGCCGGCTTCAGATTGAAAATATGAAGGGGGGAAAAAAAGTGTGCCTCCTCTAAGTATATGCAGACTTTTCTCATCATTATCCCTAAGCTGAACACCATATCCACTATTTACATAGCTCGGTTGTTGTGTTGGGTGTGACAGGTCACTGAAATTATTTGAAGTTCACAGGAGGATGGAAACAGGGTCTATGCAAAGATGGCACTGTTCTATTTTTTAATTAAAAATGTTTTTATTCATTTTACATACCAACCACAGATCCCCTTCTCATCCCTTCTCCCTCTCCCCCCACCTCTGCCTAACTCCACCCACCTACTCTTCCTCCCCTCCGCCAAAAGGGTAAATTCTCCCATGGTGCGGGGAGATAGCAAAGCCTGCTACATTCAGTTGAGGCAGAACCAAACCCTCCTCACTTTATGGCACCTGCGCAGCTTTGAATTTTACAGCCACAGGGACCTAGGCCGATGCCCTGGGGATGCTGATAGCTCTAGCATCAATCTACCCCAAAAGAGGCGATTTATTTATTTGTTTGTTTGTTTGTTTGTTTATTATGTATACAGCACGTATGACCGCAGGCCAGAAGAGGGCGCCAAATCTCATCACAGATGGTTCTGAGCCATCATGTGGGTGCTGGGAATTGAACTCAGGACCTTGGGAAGAGCAGTCAGTGCTCTTAACCTCTGAGCCATCTCTCCAGGCCAAGAGGTGGTTTTTAATCCCATCATTGACTAAGTAGAGCCTTGCCTTCCAGGAGAGTCACCTTAGACAGACTCCCAGATGGGAATCCTCACACCGCTCGGAAGTGAGGTTATCACCCTCATACAAATGAGGACGTGGAGCTTAGAAGTTACTACACATACCAAAGCTCCCCAGCCACTGCATGTTAGACTGTCCCCAGGCCTGTCTGACTTGAGTGTGTTCTGAGGCTGCAGGGAAGGCTCCCACCTGCCTGAATTGTTCTATCCCACTCCCATCCCCCACCCCCACCCCGCAATCCCAGTAATGAAACGCACACTTGCTTCAAAGTTTAACCCACACAAAGAAGCTGCTCCGCCAAGACCAGACCCAGGTGGCTTCTGTGCTCTCCAGAAGCAAGCCTAGGGAGTTAATGTGGAAACAGGGTACCTGCGAGCTCACCAGGACACTCTCTGAGCCCTCATGGGGCCCTGCATTTCATACGGCCTATACCATACCAAGAGACAGACAAACAGACAACTGAGGGTGGTACACATGCTGCAATCCCAGCATTCAGGACACTGGAGCAAATGGACGGCTGCAAGTTCAAAGCCATCCTGGGCTACATGGCAAGTTCCAGGTCAGCTTGAGCTACACAGTCAGACTTGGTCTCAAAAAGGAAGATATTCGGGGGGGGGGGGGGGGGGGGAGGTGATGGAAAGAGAGGAAGAGAGAGAAGGGAGAGGAAGAGATCCCACCATCCACTGGGTATATATCTCAAGCCCCCCTGTGGATGCCCAAACCACAGACAGTCCAAATATTGTTCATGTTGTCTTTCCTAAACATGCACATATGTGATTCAGTTCAGTTTATTAAGTGAGAGACTAACAGTAATAACTAACGCAGAAGAGTCACATAACACACTGGAAAGTGTTATGGGACTGTGCTGGTGGCAGAGGGGCCTGGAGACAAGGACATTTTTAGACTCTTATTGACCACAGGAAACTGAGACCGTGGGTGAGTCAGGCTGCTGTATTTGAGAAAGAGAAGAGCTGAGAACAGTCTTCTTGTCTCCACCCCACCACACGTTTGGTAAAGAAAGTGGAGAACTCGGAGCCACAAAGACAAGGAACCAACCTCTCGGGACAGGGTCCTCAACGAAAGACAAGCAGCCTCTCTGGCTTCTCCACAGTCTCCTTAGAACACAAACACTGAGGAGTCCTGGGAATAGCCTTTGATTTTTAAGCAAATTCATTCCAAGCTTATAGTAGAAAGGGATGGTTGCACTTAGGAGCAGGGACTGGCGGCAGGGTGGGCACTTGAGCTGTGGGGACAGTGGCCTGCAAAGCTGCGGTCCCAGCACCCAGACGCCAGACTCAGGCTGGAGCAACCACTGCGTTCTCCAGACATGAAAAACCAACAGTGCCCATAAGAATTCTTTTTTGTTTTTCTTTTAGTGAGATTATCTAAAATCCCAAATGCTAATGGAAGATTTTCTTTTAGGTGACTTCCTTCAACTTTCTACTTATTAGAGTGAAATGTGTCCATTTAAGAACGCAAAGCCAGACCTGGTAGTGCTCACCTTTCATTTCAGGACTCCTGTGCCCGAACTCTGTATGTTCAAGGCTAGCCTGGTCTACAGAGCAAGCTCCGAGTGACAGAGCAAAATAAAAGTGTTAGGAGTCCAGAAACCCTATTCTTCCTCAATATTCTGACAATTCTAGGACATTGCATCGTAGTTTGATGAGCATCTGTTTCATGTCACACAAAACAAAATTCTGACCTTGAAGGTACAAAATGTCCACACCTTCTATGGTGGAATCTTGCCTGCCAGGGATTCGAGAAAAGTCAGAAGACAACCTCTGGTCTCTTCCAACCCTAGAGCCTTGGCTTTGACTCACCTAAATGTGCATGGCGCCCTCTACTGCTTCTGTGAGCCTTGGCTTTGACTCACCTGAATGTGCATGGCGCCCTCTACTGCTTCTGTGAGCCTTGGCTTTGACTCACCTGAATGTGCATGGCGCCCTCTACTGCTTCTGTGAGCCTTGGCTTTGACTCACCTGAATGTGCATGGCGCCCTCTACTGCTTCTGCTAGGTTGCTGCAGCCGCTGATGAGAGACAGCTGCTGCTCAGCACTCAAGGAACCTTTCAGAGAACCGGACTGCTCCAGCAACTTCATCTCCTTCCTGCAAAGAAGCGGAGAACAGTCACCATTGCAACTAAAAACAAATGTAAAGATAACGCTGGACAGACACAGTGCAAAGTCACAATGAGACAGTGTCACGCATTTTAAATGATACTATCAAAAAGGAAGGAGGAGGGAGAGGAAGGAGGAGGATGAGGAGAGAGATGTGATGGATGGTGAATGTGGAGAGACTCAAACCCTTCTTCCCTTCTGGGAAAGTAGACAGTGCCACAGCTATGGGAGTCAGTGTGGAGTTGCCTCAAAACCTTAAACCAGCTGTTTCTAAAAGAATTGGAAACATTCTTTTTGGTGGTGGTGGGGGGTTCGAATTTGTACATGTGTGGGTGTATGGAGAGGCATTCACATATATGTATACAATGTGTGTGGATTCTGCTCCTCAGGAGCCATTCACTTTTTGGAGACAGGGTCACTCACTGGGACCCAAGGCTCACGGATTCAGCTAGGATTCACGGATTCATCCAGCCCTAGGGATTCCAAGCATGCACCACCACGCCAGGATTTTCCCCTGAGAACTGAACTCAGGTCCTCATGCTTTACACAGCAAATACTTTATAAACATCACTATCTCCTCAGGCCCCAGAATCCAACCTTAAGGAGGTTCTGCACAGCCGTGTTCAGAGCAGCACTGAGGAAGCAACGGAAGGCTCTGCTGATTAATAGAAAAACAAATGGAGCATGTACATACGATAGATTATTATTCCTCCTCAAGAAGGTGGATAGATGAGTAAAATGTGTTCTAGCCAAAAGGAGTACCATTCAACCTTTAAAAGGGGAAGAAATTCTGGCACACACTGTGTAGCTGTTCTTAAAGACCTCATGCCAAGTGAAATCAGCCATTCACAAAAAGACAAACTCTATGACAGGTCACACTTGGATACGGTACCAAGAGCAGTCAACTGGGAAAAGAAAGCAGGGGGGCGGTGCCCAGGGCTGAGTGTGGGGGAATGAGGAGGTAGCGGTTAACTGTGCAGCTTCTGCTCTGGAGGATGGAGAGCCCGTGCCTCATGCACTGGCTGCATTTGAAATGGTGAGAGAACAGATTCTGCGACGTGTCTTTCGTCACATTTTGACATTTTTAATTGAGTTTTCTATCTTTCAAGTAAAAGGTGAAACCAACTCCATGGCAGGGTGTGGATATGGCCAACGATTCATCCTCATTCCCGGCTCAGTCCCCTGGCAGGGAAGAGTCTGTTGAAAGCATTGTCTCAGCCGGGTGTAGTGAACCTATGATCCCACCACTTGGAAAGCTGAGGCAGGAGATCACCTGCAGCACCACCTCCTTCTGAGACTACTTTATCTTTGATCCGCTGATGACCTTGAACCCAAAGCCAGCAGGAGCAAATGCAGGGGATCTAGCCAGGTCTGTGAGAATGAGAGGGACAATGTCGCATGCATGTCTCAGGAAGAGGGTGGCAGACTCGAGCTTTCACGGGGTTCAAGCATTCCCTGGGCAATCCCGAGGGAGCCTCTGGAAGTGGGCTCTCCACGTTAGATGCCATCAGAAAGCAGTACAGCTAAGGATTGGATTCCTTGACATCTCACATATGGATGGCATACCTGTGTCAAAGCTGTGTGGGCAAAGAAGCAACTTTCCACCAACAGAGGGGCACTGGGCATCTGTGGGGCCCTCGTTATCTTCAGGGCACCCTGTGACCTTGCTTTGTCTGTAATTGGACACAGTTAGCCTTGCTCTATCTTGATCTGCCACAAGAGCTGGACTGGTGGCCTTGAGTAGAGCACCATGGCACAGTTCTGAGTGCTAGGCAGTCTCACGGCATGGGGGCTGGAAATTTAAAAAAAAAAAAAAAGTGTGCCAAGATATAAATAAACTTCCATATTATCTTTAACCAAAAGAATTGCCATGTGATGATGAATCTACTTTGTCAACTTGACAAGATTTAGAATCACCCAGTCGGCACACCTCTGGGCAGGTCCATGACGATGTGTCTGGAAAAGTTTAACAGAGGAGGGAAACCCAAGTCTGGGCAGCACCATCCAATGGGCTGGAGGCCCAGACTGAAGGAGAAAGCAAGATGGCCGGAGGCATGATCTCTCCTCGCTTCCAGTGGCCAATTGTCTCATACCCCTGCTGCCATGTCTTCCATCACGGTGCACTGAATCTTTTCTTTTCAAGACAGGGTTTCTCTGTGTATCCCTGGCTGTCCTGGAACTCGCTCTGTAGCCCAGGCTGACCTCAAACTCAGAGATCCACCTGCCTCCACATGCTGGGATTACAGGAGTGCACCACTGCTGCCTGGCTATGTAGCTTTTCTTAAACTGTAAGGCAAATAAACCCTTCCAGCTGATATTGATTTTTCAAGTATTTTATCAGAGTAGCAAGAAAAAGATACACTAATACACTTCAGAAAACAACGCTGAGATTGTCATGGGACAGACAGTGCATGGGTCTCTTCTGGTACAGGTAGAAAAGAGTACCAGTAGGCTGTCACCAGACATGGGAATTGGACTTTTTTTTTTAATTCAGGGCCTCCCTGTTTGGCTTAGACTGGCCTTGAACTCATGATCTTCCTGCCTCAACCTCTGGAGTGATAAAGATCACAAGCATATGCTACCGCACCCAATTTTGGCCTCATTTTCTCGACATTGTTTTCTTATCTGTTTTAATGGTCTCAATATTCTATGACAGATTTTCTTGGGAGGGGAGAGGCAAGCTGTTTCCTTTAAAAAGAACTTCTCTAACTGGGGTAAATCAACACACTTGCCACCAATGAATAGTGTGCTGGTAATGGCTGCAATATACCTATTCTACCACTAGATGTCAGGCTAATGTTAAGATGCAGAATGAAAACACTTGGATGCCAACCCTGGGGTGTGGGCCCAGCACTTGGAAGGTGAGGGTAGGAGAATCAGAAGTTAAGGATCTTCCTCAGATGCATAGCACAGCAAATTACATAGCAAATTTGAGGCCTGTCTGGGACACAATAGACTGTCTCAAAACATAAACAGAAGGGAAAAATATGCAAACAACTATCACTATAAGGTAAAATAAGGGTGTTTTTTTTTGAAACTATAAAAACAAATTTTTTAATTTACATTTATTTACTCATTCATTTGGGGGGTTTGTGTGTGCGTCTATGTGTCTTTGTGTGTACTAACACACATGGATTTGTATGTACTTGTGAGAGTATATGTGCCACAGCACATGGATGCCCCATCATGTCATATACAGGTCAGAAGACAGCTTCCAGAAATGTCCTCCTTCCACCCTGAGGGTCCTGGGAATCAAACTCAGGTGGTCAGGCTCTGAAGCACCTTTACCCACTGAGCCACTTCACTAGTCTATTTCTATTTTAGACGTTGTATTAAAAATCAGCAACTAGAACCGGGTGGTGGTGGCACACACCTTTAATCCCTATACTCGGGAGGCAGAGGCAGGTGGATATCTGTGCGTTCTAGGCCAGCCTGGTCTACAGAGTGAGTTCCAGGACAGCCAAGGTAAGCCAGCCTGCTCTACAAGGTGACACTTTTCTCAAAAAACAAAAATAAAAACAAACAAACAGCCCAAGTACCTGTCTAAACAGTGAGGACAAAGGGGAACTGGAGCCCTGGCCCACTGATCAGTAGGACAGATGTGGTACAGGTGCTGTGGGCATGACAATCCCTTGAAAATGAAAAGCAAGAGGCACACAAAACTTCCTCTGACAGCACGGTGCTCTTTAAAACCTTGAGAGCCTTTAACCAAAGACTATCTGTAGTTTGCCCAGGGCCTTCTACTGAGTAGTCATACCTGCTACCCAGCCAGCCAGCCCTGGGAATCTAAAACCCTCTCTGTGAAGCATCTAAGCTTGAATAGACTGCAGAGACAGAAAAGAGCCTCCAGCTCTCCACAGGAAGTCCACGGGTCTGACAGGCAGGAGCGTCCCCTCCCCTTTCTTGGGCTCTGAGGCTGGTGGCAACTCTGGAACTCAGCGGCCAGGAAAATAAAAGAGAGGCCCAGTTAAGTCTTAGGACAATCAATTTTACCAAAATTTACAGTGTAGTCTCAAGTGCCAGCTCACTCAGGAAAGTGGCACTGTGCTGACTTTTCCTGTTGTCAGTCAGACGCACAGGGAGACAGCTACCGTTTGGAGGGGTCCCCCAAGGTCCATGTGCTGCAAGATTTAAATAGTGCTCAAAGGTGGTGGGACCTTTAGGAGGTATGGCCTACTGGAGGTGAGGTCAGAAGCATGTAGTGATGGGTACAGGTTTCACAGCAGGAACCTAGTTTGTGGGAGAGTATGTTGTTACAAAAAGAACAAGTCCACCCCTCCCAGGTTCCTATCTTTCTGAGTCACACACACACACCATGCCCAAGTCTTCCCACTGTGTGATGCCATTTGTGATGTAGCCAAAAGGCCCTTCCCAGAGAGAGCCTGAATGGAGCTGCCCAGCATCAGATCTTCAGCTCTAAAACTGTGAGTCTCTCCTCTTAATAAAATAGGAATACAGAGGTAGGGGCGTGTGTGTGTGTGTGTGTGTGTGTGTGTGTGTGTGTGTGTGTGTACATGCCTCTCTGTATGAAGGCCAGAGAGGGTGTCAGGTACTCTTCCCTCTCTCTGCCTTATTTCTTCGAGGCAGGGTCTAGGACTCATATTTTTAGCTAGGCTGGCAAACCCCCACATTTCTGTCTCTATGGCACCATGGTGCTAAGGCAGCAGACATGGGCAAGAACATGTTCTTGGTGCTTGTTCTATGGGTGCCAAGACTCAAAGTCAGGCTGTAGCGACTGTGCGGCAAGCACTCTTAACCATCAATCCATCTCTCTGGCCCCAAGTCACAATTGTTTTTTTTTTCTTTTGAGACTGTGTCTTTCTATGTAGCCCTGGCTGTCCTGGACTTGTTATGTACACCAGGGTAACTTCAAACTCAGAGATCTACCCTCCTCGACCTCCCACGTGCTGGGATTAAAGGTGTGCACCATCAGGCCCGGTCCAAGTCACACTATTCTTGAGCCCACATCTTTAGTATCGTCTAAGCGTGCACAGCCTCTCCACAGTGTGGAACAGAAGCAGCTGGCCTCAGAACACTCAGGAACAGTCACCTGCAGCCCTACTGACGAGAGCAAGTCACAGGATTCAGGCTCCTCCCAACTTTTCAGATGTCCAGTCCTCACAGCGTGCCACTGCAAATCAGATTAACTAAGGCTATTGCTGTACGGGAAGAAAAACAAATAGAGGAAGTGAAGCAATTGCCTGAACTGTCACAATGGCAGCCAAGAAAGACCAGAATCTGTGAACACCCAGATAACTGGGGCGGAATGACCCAGCTGAGTCCACAACCCGCCACTGTGGACCTGAAACCACCAGGCTCAGTACTCCTGGGCCCGCACCCTGTGCGCCCTGCGGGGTCATGAGACTGCATCTGCCTCTCCAATTACACTTTATTTACTTATTCATCACTAAAACTAGATATATCATCCCTTCATGAATACATCTATGATGTCATATTTATACTTTTAAAAAACATATATACTATATATACATAATTTTATACTATATTTACTCTTATTATGCTCTCTGACAATATGTTTTATTATGTTTTCTGTGTGTAGCCAATCTATAGAAATATAGTAATTTTTTTTCTTCCACATGATATTTTCTCTGCTTCCTTGGGATTTTCACCTCCAAAGCCTATGTTCAAATTTTTCCCTTCCAAACACTCACCAACAGTGTGCTAGAACTACCAACTCCCTGGTGGTCTCAACACACTCCTCTGAACTGACCCAGTCTCCCCTGACTGGGAAGTAGCACTTTAGGCTTTGACGGCATAGGGGTGTATGGGCAACAGACCGAATGCCAAAATAGACACTCTGCAACAAATGGCCGGGGCTATGTTCTGTACAACACCATGTGCCTGCAGAATGTCCCTGTATGACATTCCCCTGGCAGAATAAGGTCACCAGTCCCCAAGCCTTCAAGTCCATGGCGGTGGCTGACTGCAGAAGCCCAGTCAAGGCGGGCACACTAGTTCCCACATGTCCTGTCACGGTCCCTGGGTCTGCCGTCTTGGTGGGGCTCTCTAACACGGAGGCTGCTGGTCTAAGCTGCATCCCTTCTCTATCTAGCAGATGGTATGGGGTAGTGCTAGAAAGTCACAGCGGACAACTGTGGAGGAAAGTTTCCCCACCCAAATCGGCAGCGTCTTGATGCACGGTGCCTTCCAGGCTTCTGCTGAGTCACCATTTGTACTGCCCCACTGGCCAGTCCACACGGCCTGGCCCAAGTCCAAGGTCGGGAGTAGAAAGCCACCTTATGCTGGGTTGACGGACACATCTGTAATCCCAGGGCCTGCTGGGTTGACACATACATGTAATTCCAGGGCTTGGGAGGCAGAGACCACCCTGGGCTACACAAGGAGTATTGGCCTCAAAACAAAACAAAAATTATATTGCAAAGGGGCCAAAAAAAGGATGCTTGTCTCACATGCGTGAGCCCCCAGGTTCAGTCCTGTGTGGGAGTGTCAATAGACAGGGCAATAATTTATGGCCATTTTGTGGTCCACTATTCTAATGAGTGGTTTGTGTTGTTTGTGTTGTTGATGTTGTTGTTGTTTTATTTTGTTTTGTGACAGTGTCTCATGACCTCAAACTCCTGATCCTCCTGCCTCCACCTCCCACGTGCTAGGATTACAGGTATGGACCTCACCCACTATTCCAGCTGTTCTAGCCTAAGGTGTGTGGGAAAACTAAAAGTTCCCAAGCCGAAGAACAGACGAATCCAGAGGAATCCAGGCAGAAACAGTTTAAGATGAAGTTTTGGCTCGGGCAGAAAGGAGGCTGGAAAAATTAAAAACAAGGGATCAGGTCACCTGCAGGGCATGAGTTCAGAAACAACGTCAGGAGCCAGAGGGCAGGGCAGCTGCCTGTTTCAGAGATCACTTCCCGTGGTTTATTAACTCCCGATCTCTGTACAAAGCTGACACATTTGCAGAGGGCAATGAGTCCCAGTGACCACAGAGCAGAGAAAAAGAAAATAACAAAAGAGATGTCACCCAAAGACAGGGATCATGGCAGAGGACATGTGTTCATACCTGGGGAGCTGCGGGCAGTCAAATGATGACCCACGGCCTGAGGACTTGGAGAAATGCAAACCCTGAAAACTAACGCACGCAGATCCACAGGCGGCTTTGATCCACACTATGCTGATTGGGTTTCAGTTTATAAGTGTTCTTAAAGCCATCGCTCTGAAGAGCTTGAGACCTAACACCTTCCGAGCTCAGAGCAGATCAAAGGGGAAACAGGAGGCCCGGGCAAGGCCTCTCCCTATGAGATTCCGCCCTCCACTCTCACTGTGCCTCCCTGCTAGGAAAAGATCAGTCTTGGATGACATTTTTTCCCATGCACTAAGATCTCCTGTCACATAGTATGAATTATGATAATAACTTCTTTAATGTCTTGGTTTTTATTTTGTTTTGTTTTATTTTATTTATTTCATTTCATTTTATTTTATTTTATTGAGCCAGGGTTTCATTCTGTGGCCCAGCCTAACCTGGAATTTACCATAATCCTCCTGCCTCAGCTTTCAAATTCTGGGATTACAGATGTGCGCCACTCACTATGCCGAGCTTCTAATGTCATAATATTTTTTAAAAATACATTGACTTCTCCATTTGTTTTTACACTTTTCAAATCAATGTGAACTATTTCTACTATTTAAAATTAGTTACCAAGAAAGGCAGTGAATACCTGAAATCTCAGGACTTTCTGGGAAGAGATAAGAAGGTTGTGAATTCTAGGCTAGCCTGGACTACATAGCAAATTTAAGGCCATAAACAAATAAACATAAACAGATACCATCTCTGAAAATACAGAAGGGGCACTGGCCTAGGGTCAATCTAACATACAGGGGGTTTCTAAGACTGTCTAAAATTGATGTGTGTGTGTGTGTGTGTGTGTGTGTGTGTGTGTGTGTGTGTGTGCTGGTGCCTGAAGAGGCCAGAAGAGGGTTGTGTGCCCTGAGCTATAGTTACATGCAGATGTCAGCTGTCTGAGATGGGCAGTCTCAACACAGACACAGCGCTTCTCCACTCAGCAATCAGACTTTGAGACAACAGATCTCCAAAAACTGAAATTTCCCTGGAAATCTCATGCTGAGAGAAGGAAAAGGGTGAAGCCCTGGTACCAACTCAAGGAGGAAACTGGCTCGCCAGAAGTGACTTTGTGATTCTGCTAGCTCACCAAGCCACCTTGTGGGACCAGAAGCTAGACGATAAAGGCTCAGTGATGGGCAGGACCACACCATGATCAGGACTGCTCAGTTATGCACAACACTTGTCCTCTGTTTAAACCAAAACCTTGTGTTAGGATCCTCCAAAACAGACTTGGGGATCACTAGACTTTATTTGTTCCTCTTCCCCATATGGCCACATTGAATAAATCTCCTTCCTCTTCTTTCCGCTGTAACTTGTGTCTGTAATTGGTGTGGTAGGGTGCATTACTGAGCCTAGCTTGTTGGGCAGCGGAGCCCATGCTTTGATCCTAAAGCCTGGGTAATGGTTGCTTTGGCCAGCTACCATTTCCACAGCAAGGTCTGCAAAGCTCTTACATAAACTACTCCTGTGGGGCTAGGAGATGACTTTGACAAAGGATTGCTGTTCCTCCTGCCTTCGGGATCTGAATCCTCAGGTTCAGCCAACAGCAGGTGGAAAATAATAATCAAGAAAGTTTTTCATCTGTGTGGAACATGCACAGACTGCTTTGTCATTGTCCCTAAAGTAAGCAGCAAACTACTTCCATAGCATTTGCCTTGCACTGGGAATAATGAGCCACCTGGAGATGGTGGAAAGACACTGGGGATGAGTAGGCTCAATAAAGATGCTATGCCACATTCCTACAGGCAACTTGGGCATCTGCAGATTCTGGTGAGGGATCCAACTGATACGCTTTTACTAATTCCTTTAAATCTTCTCTGAAAACTTCCACCCCCAGAAATACGGCAGACCAGAATTTCTGAGGAGTCACTTCACAAAATCTTTACATGGGATTCTGAGTTAGGATAATTACTATGCACCAGGAAGTCACAGCAAATGAAAATCTTTAAGGTTCACCCGTTAGCCAGAAACACGTTTGTAATGGAAAGAAGGAAAGAAATTGGGTCTACTTTTGGTAGAGCACATGCTTACACATACAAGGCCCTGGGTTTGATCCTCAGCACTGAAAAAAGGACTGGAATATATAGATGGCAAAAGGTCATGTGAAGAGTTGACCCATATCATATGCCACCAGCGGATCAAAAACAAGGTAGCACCGTTAGACACATACTGTGACTCACTAATGGCCAGAACACTGACTGCACCTAATGCTGGCAGAGAGACAGAGCACTAGGAACTCCGACTTGTGGCTGGTGAGAATACAAAACAGTATAGCCACTTTGGAAGGCTCTTTATAAAATGGAATATATTTTTACCAGTTAATCTAGAAGTCATGATCTTCAGTATTTACTCAAAGGAATTAAAACATGTCCACACTAATCTACACATGAATATTTATAGCATCTTTATTCATAATTTCTAAAACTTGGAAGCAACCAAGGTTGCTCTTCAGAAAGTGAATGAATAGTCCAGGCCATGGACTATTAATTCAGTGTTAAAGTGTGGTAGGTCATTAATACATGAAGGAAGCTTAAATGCACATTGCTAAATGAAAGATTCCAACCGGAAAGAGTTACAAGCTGACTCCAACTATGTAACGCTCTTGAAAAAGACAAATTATGGAGACAGTAAAAATATCAGCAGTTGCCAGGGCCTGGGGAGGGATGTATGAACAGGCAGAGCACAGAGCGTTTCTTCAGGAGGTAGAACTATTCGGTATTATCCTGTAACAGTGGATGCACATGAGGACAACCCACAGAATACAATACCAGAGGAGAACCCTAATGTCAACCAAGGGCTGTGGGAGACAATGATGTACCAAGGTAGCTTCGTCTAGTGTAGCAAATGGCCAGCGGGAGAGGGATGTTGAAGTTGGGAAACATTGAGTTTGGGAAGTTTGAGGCAGGTGAGAATCGCTGTACCATCCTCTCAATTTTGCTGTGAGCCAGCAAAACTGCCACCCTGAAGGACATGGAAACAGCTGCAGAGGCACCACATGGGACTGCAGGCTAACACACGTTTGGGTCCTCCGCCCCTCCCTCACTTGCTGATGTAAAGGCCCTCTTCACAATAGGAGCCCCTTCGCCTGTCTAGATTCATGTGCTGTTCCTGTGAGCCTTAAACCTGGCCTTTATCTTCTCAGGGTCCCAAGAGCTATCTCGTGAAAATGGGCAATTACAGGGAGTCATGGCCTGGAGGACCTGAGCAGTGAGATGGACTGAGCGGGGCAGGGCCATCGGATGGCCTCCAAGTGTGCGAGCAGGGCCTACCTGATGTGTTCCAGGGACTCTGTTATCTGCTGTTGCTCAACATCGTAGAGTTTCACCTTGAAGGCTCCACTGGCAAACAGCATGGCCCAGCTCCGGCCAATGAGTCCGCTGGGGAAAAAAGCCAATAAAAAGGATCCAAGTCACTTATTGATCCCATCACTTTTCATGTCTCATATAAAGCAACTATAAAAATTTTACAACACCCCCCCCTTATAACATTTAATAAACAACCTGAAAAGCTTACACAGACATTATGTTGGATTGTGTGGTACCTGGAATCTAGAAAGATTTCAAGGGAAGATGTGTGTCGCTTCTGCAACACTGCCACTTTTACTTACACAAGAGACTTGAGCATCCATGCTAATACCCAGAGGGGACCTCAGAAGCCCTCACTCATGAATACTGAGGACAAGTGTATTTTCCCTATCCACCGTCTCCCCCGATAATGACTACCACTATCCCCACACCCAAGCATGGAATAGGTGCCAGACACCATTAGACACTTTCCAGGTCTCACCTCTGTTAATCTTTGCAGTACCTAGAAGTAGATGCTATTGGTTTCTCTTTTATACTTTAGGAAAGGAAGGCATCAAGGGATAAATCCCGGGCAGGCTGCTTGTGCTGTGACTAGGAGATGAAGCCAGGAGGTCTGACTCTAGAGTCCTTACTCTTTGTTTTAGGTTTTGTTTTATTTTTATAAAGAAGAGTGGGGATTTTTATCAAAAGATATTTTAAATATAGATTCCCAGCATGCAGGTTAAGAGAAAGAAAGGTGGGGCTAAAGAGATGGTCCAGCACTTAAGAGCACTGACTGTTCTTCCAGAAGACCCAGGTCCAATTCCCAGCACCCACGTGGCAACTCACTACGGTCTGCAACTCCAGATCTGACAGCCTCACACCAATGGACATAAAATAAGACTTAAATAATTTTTTAAAATGTTAGAGAGAGAGAAAGGCACCAAGAAAGAAAGATACACCAGACAGCATGTGTGTGAGCTTCTCTAAGAAACCCCACCAAGATCTAACTTTTGCTTTTCTTGCTTCCAGACAAGGTCTCCTGTAACAGCCCAGGCTGGCCAGGGAGCTGAGGGAAACCTTCAACTCCTGATTCTTCTGTTCCCACCTCCAGAGTGCTGTGATTCCAGGCTTATGTGCCACCAGCCCAGTTTACATAGTGCTGAAGACCAAAGTCAAACCTCTCCCATGCTAGACTACACTCTAGCAGATGAGCTATGACCTGAGCAAAAGTCTTAGTCTATAATCCATCCACCCTTCCAGACTCACTGCAAATCAAAGGGCAAAAAGTCACCATTTCCAAAGGACTGAAAACAATGTTATAAAACACAGCTGGGTGCATAGTATGCATATAATATACCTGTTATCCCAGAACTTGAGGGTCAAGACAAAAGAGTCTTGAGTTCAAGGCCAGCATGGGCTACCAAGCGAGTTCCAGGAAAGGCGCAAAGCTACACAGAGAAACCCTGTCTCAAACAAACAAACAAAGTCCAGAACAGTCAGGGTCCAAATTGGCTCCTAATCCCATTCTTTCATCAAAGGAAGCAGGACACCTTAGAGAAATAAATAGTTCTAGGACTGAGCATGTAAGATAAAAGATGACCCTGGAGTGGTCAGCAACACCAGAAGGCCAGGAAGTGAAGGCAGATGCCTGGCTGGCCCAGCGTGTCAAGGAGATCCATACAACCATTAGGAGAGTGCTTAGGGGCCAGGGCAATGAAATCCAGCTTTCATTACATAGAAACGAATAAACAAATAAAAGTACCCTTGCAGGAGAATTCTAATAATTCATGCTGCTACATCCCCTTCGGGGACATGAGGTCACACTCTGTGATGGCTATTCAAGCAGCTGAGTACACCTGTGAGGGGTTTTTCATAACTGAATCATTTGAAGTGGGAACTGTAGTTAGAGTTTTCCTGCCTGGCCCAGAGTCAGGACAAATCTCTCTCACCCACCAGTCCCACAGTCTCTCAGACCCAACCAAGGAAGCACACAGAGACGTATATGACTTACAAACTGTATGGCCGTGGAAACTCTTGCAAACACGTTGGGCGCCATTTGTAGTTTGAGTTTTCCTGCCTGGCCCAGTCAGGACAAATCTCTCTTCCTCACCAGTCAGTCCCACAGTCGCTCAGACCCAACCAAGAAAGCACACAGAAACTTACATTGTTTAGAAACTGTATGGCCGTGGCAGGCTTCTTGTTATCTACTTCTTCTATCTTAAATTAACCCATTTCTGTTAGTCTATACTTTGCCACATGGCTTGTGGCTTACCAGTGTCTTTACATGTTGCTTTTCATGGCGGCAGTTGGCGGTGTCTCTCTCCAGCCTTCTACTTCCCAGAATTCTCTTCTCTGCTTGTCCCACCTATACTTCCTGCCTGGCTACTGGCCAATCAGCATTTTATTTATACAGAGTGATATCCACAGCAGGGAACACCCATCTTTAATCCAGATCTTAGAGGTGGGACGGCCCACCTTTAATCTGGGTCACACCTTCTGCTGGCAGCCTCTATAAAGGACGTGGAAGAAGGAAGCTCTCGCTCTTTGCCTGCTTGCCCTCACTTTCACTGGCAAGTCTATTCCTTTGCTGAGATTGGAGCCTACTTCTTTGGGATTCTGGCATACACTGAAGACCTCATGGGCTGAACAACTACTAGATTCTTGGATGTTCCTTTGGGAGACAATCACTGTTGAACTAGCTATGCCACAGTTTACAAGCCACTCTATTAAATTCTATTATAGATTATATTCATTCTATCAGAACTTCCATCCATCCCTAATGGAACTTATGTAGAGCTACTCTCAAAAGTAAGGAAGGAAACAGAGTAATTCAGCCATAGAGAAGCAAGGTAAACAGGACCTCAGCCAGGTTGCTCAGGGTTACTATCAATAATGGTGAGTCATACTGACTGTTCACTCCCAGGATGTGCTGTGATGAGAAGGACCCTTGACCTCTAAGCCCTTCCCCCCACAGCCTGCCTAATCAGGAGCAAAATATTAGGAGAACAAACAGAATTCAACTTCTTGCCTGGTGTTCTTCAAAACTGTCAAGGTCACCAAGAACAAAGAAAATCTAAGAAATTGTCACCATCTAGAGGCATTGATACAGAAACAGCAACGGAAGTGGCCCTCTGCATCAGTGAGGGGTTAGCTCCGGCCGGGGCCCTCCTGCTCCCGTCCCAGGAGGTGGCCATGTTCCTGCTCCCATCCCAGGAGGTGGCCATGTTCCTTGCATGACTCAGCATTGGCACAGGACCAATACCTATCGTCCCATCTCTGTAGATCCTGCCTTGATCATCTGTAAATGACTTACACAACAAAAATGCTATTATACATGACGGTCATACTACATCGTTTAAAGCAATAGCTCTCAACTTTCCTAATGCTGAAACCCTTTAATACAGTTCCTCATGTTGTGGTGACCCCCTCCCCCCAACCATAAAATTATTTCATTGCTATTTCATAACTATAACGTTTCTACTGTTATGAATCATAATGTAAATATCTGTTTTCCAATGGTCTTAGGCGACTCCTGTGGAAAGGGTCCTTCAAGCCCCAAAGGAGTTGAAAACTGCTGGTTTAGAGGATAATGACAGGAAAAAGTCTGCCCACATGAAGTCAGGCACTTTTCTGTCAATTATTTTTAGGCCATGTTTGGTTAAATCTGTAGCTATGGAGCCCAAGGACACAGAAGTGTGAAGAGAGTCTTCCCCTGAGACTTTTTCCAAGCCAACACCGTTGCTGGACCATGTCCTGTGTTCAGGCAGACATGGAGCGGCTGAGAGTGCCTGGGAGTAAATGGTACAAGTAAGACCTTGCTTCCATCTTAATCCCAAGTCCTGGAAGGGTCACTGGATGGTAAACCAGTTCCTCCTGGTGTATCTCAGCATGCCGATAGAAACTCAGTTTTGTGCAGGGAAGTGGGAAAAGCAGTGATGATCAGCAGCAGCACATTGTTTGCTCTTGACAGGATGAACTGCACGCTCTGGGAACCTTTGTAATCTTGGCACACTGTAGAGCCTGATAAGTGTTAGCTGTTGACAACAACAACAAAAAAAAGCTGACATATGCTACTGACAAACTCTAGATAAAGGTCAGTGGTGCTTCCTATGGGGTGAACACAAGCGCAAAGGCTGGAGATGTGCAGAGCGCCAGCTATATGCCAGGCACCACTCCAGCTCCAGATCAGATCAGACAGCCCACTAACGGAAGTGCCAGGAAAGAGGAAGTAGCAGGAAGAAGGGCGTGGAGTAGGAAGTGGGGACTGGGAGGCAGAAGAAATCTGAGAGCACCACCAGGGACTAGCTTACCAGGGCACTGCAGGAGGTGAGGGGAGGTGCCTGGAAGATCCCTTCCTGGAAGAACTGGAGTGTGTTTGCAGGTCCAGGTGAACAGGGCAGCACCACTAAACAGAGGTGGCAGGAAAGGGTGGCAGAGGATGAGGTCAGAAAAGGGAGGTCAGAGGGGTGATCTCATTGCATACATAGAGCCTCAGAGGCCATGGCAGGGTTTATGTTTTTAAGCTGGGTGTGAGGGGTAGCCAATGAAAAGTTTTAGATTACAGATGTGATTTTTAAAGCTGATTGGTTTTAAAAGTTTAAAAGGAGCTCTCTGGAGCTGGGCACGGTTGTGCACACCAGTACTCAGGAGGCCGAGTCAAGTGAACTTTGAGTTTAAAGCTATTCTGGGCTATACAGCAAGACCCTGCAACACAGACACACACACATAGGTGCACACACACACAGAGACACACACCACACCTCAAGATACTGGGCATCAGCAGCAAATGTAGCTTCCAGTCAGTCCTGAGATCACTAAGTAAACTACAGACTCCAGTTGCTGTGGCACTAAACTGGGATGTGTAAACTGGATTTAGGCATGTCCCACTTCTGGTATGCTCACCTTAAGATGTATTTACCAACACAACCTCATCACAAGTCAAGAAAAGTCTGTACTTGAGCAAACACGGGAGTAAGGAGTTCAGATGTCCAGAGGCGGTTTCAAGATGTGGTGGGAGAATAGACCAGGACAGAAGCAAAGGATGATAAGTAGTCAGCTGGGTTTTAGATGCATAGCTTCTTCAAAAATAATTGCTGGTGGTCTATATGATGTGGGTGGGGGGGGGGAGAATCAAGGATGATGCTAAATTATGTTCCAAGAACAGAAAGAGTGAGACTCTATTGATGAAGACACTGGGAGAGAAAATCAGGAGTTTGGTACAGAATATTTTTAAGTGGGAAGCCGACCTTAAAGAGGTATGGGTCTAGCACATAACTGGATAAGAACTGGTTCAGAGTCAAGGCCTGGCCTGAGACATCAATGTGGGCATTTGCAAGATTGAGATCTCCAAGGAAGTGAAGGTTGATAGAGAAGTCAAAGGGTTGGGCTTTGGGACAGTCCAACAGTCCACCTTTTTCTTTCTTGGAGATAGGGTCTCACCATGTAGTTCTGGCTGGCCTGGAACTGGTTATATAACCAGGAGGATGTTCCAACTCCAGTGGGGAAATCCAGTGCTGGCCAGGTGATTCAAGGAAGTTCAAGGGGTTGCATACATGACTACCTACTGAGTTCAATCCTAGATCCCACAAAGTGGCAAGAGAACTGTTGAGATTATCCTTTGACCTCCACACATGCCCTGCATCATGAGCAAGTGTGATGGTAGGTAGGTAGGTAGGTAGGTAGGTAGGTAGGTAGATAGATAGAAAGATAGTAGGTAGGTAGCTAGATAACAGATATATAGATGATGGATAGATAGATGGGTGGGTGGGTGGATGGGTAGGTGGGTAGATAGTAGGTAGGTAGAAAGATGACAACCAAATGAGAAGGTGGGAAGGGTTGGGGGGGGCAGAGAAACCAAGGAGAAGATAGCACCCATCTGTGTTCATCGATCAGGTTTAGAATGGACTGAAACTCAGTCATTTAGCTAGATAAATAGGAATGTGAATCAAGGTAAGAGCAGTCTAGGGAGTCCAGTGTCAAGAAGAGCCTGCCTGGGGAGGGGCTAGGCAAAAAAGGGTCTCTGGATATTAACTACCAGTTTCTCAGGAGCAGAAGGGATAGGTGGGCATGCTAATATATTTGGCAGTGTCTCAACTGTGGGAGATTTGACTCCATGTTCTGCAATATCAAAATCTTCTATAATTAATGTGTGAGATGCTCTAGATGTACACTGATCAATATGGTAGACTTTAGCCATGCATAGCTACTAGAATTTAAATTACAGTCAAGTAAATGTTAAAGTTGAGTCAATGAGCAGAACTGAACACAGTTTAGGTACTCAGTTTCCACATGTCACAGTGGCTACCAGGCTGGACACAAGGTCCAAGATAACTTTCCATATCCACAGGTCAGACACTGGGAGAACTTGCATCTGTTCTGAACATGCTGACTTTTCCTGGTCATTACTCCCTAAACAATTACAGGGCACTTACACTATATTAGGTGAGGTATAAAGATGGGGGAAATTCAGGGGATATGGGATAGGAATGGGCTTCTTATCTAGAATCTAGCTTAATCTCTTACCAGTTATGAGTAAGGAATTCCATAACAATTAACATTTGCTGTAAAGCCTGCTTGGCTAAAGACAGTATTCCTGTTACACAGAGGCTTCTTAAGTAAGAATGTTAAAACAGCAATGAGTCATACCTAAGGTCTAATCATATACATACAGCCTTACTCCCACATGTAAAATATATTTTTATGTGACATTTTCTGGAGAGATCACACCCTTCTACATATGTTCAGACTTGTTATGTAGCCATGGATGGTCTCAAACTTACAGCAATCCCTTGAACTCAGTCTCTTGGGTGCTAGGATTACAGGCACCACCAAGCCTGACACTAGCTACTCTTAAAGTTAGCTGTCTACAGCTACCTCTTTATGAGAACAAGTTGAAGTAAAGCTGCCTCTAATCTCTTGATTTAAGTGAGCTATATAAAGTTGGTTAGTATTAAATGTTTCCTAGGAAGGGCACACCAGTGCTGTTGTTGACTCAGAGGCAACCACTATATCTCTGGTTGGTTCTCTGTGTAGAGGGAAAAAATTAATAGGTTGTTTTTTTTTTTTTTTTCAGGAAGTCCTTAGGGCAGCACTTGGAAGAAAATTTCTCTCTCAGAAAGTTTCTTATGTTAAAAAAAAAAATGAGGCTTAAGAGCCCTGACCCCTAACTGAGAATCTATTGACAGTTGATGGCTTCTGGGGGAGGGAAGGTCAGTTTTATTTAGGGGTGTGGCCCTTGGTAAGTTAACCAACCACTCATGAATGGTTCCATACCTATAAGTATATGGGCACCACAAATTGGAATTTTTTTAAACAACAACAAAAAAAAACCATAACATTGGGAGGGTGTGGAGAGGTAGGTGTAGAAGGTGAGTATTACCGAAATACACTGTATGAAATTATCAAATAATTCATAAAAATATTCTATTAAAATTACAATTGCCCCAAAGTAAAATTCTGGACACTTACTAATGAAAAAGAATCTAGAGTATAAATTTCTTGTCTAATATTGTACTGGCCAGAGTCATCAGAGAGGAAGAAGCCTCAGCTGAGGAAATGCCTCCATGAGACCCAGCTGTAAGGCATTGTCTCAATTGCCAGGATGGTGGTGCCATCCCTGGGCTGCTGGTCCTGGGTTGTATAAGAAAACAGGCTGAGCAGGCCATGAGGAGCAAGCCAGTAAGCAGCACCCCTCCATGGCCTCTGCATCAGCTCCTGCCTCCAGGTTCCTGCCCTGCTTGAGTTCCTGCCTAGACTTCCCTCAGTGGTAGACTGTCACCTGCAAGTGTAAACTGAAATAAACCCTTTCCTCCCCAAGTTGCCTTGGCCATGGTGTTTCATCACAGCAGTAGTAACCCTAACTAAGACAAATATCAAACAATGTTCTCCAGGGCCTTCATAGTGTAGGACCTGGGTGATGGCTATTGGAAACATTCAAACATCTGTGCGCAGGACCAGATATGGATTAAAGTGCAAGTGTGGGCAACACAGTATCAGCTCCTAGGGGAAGTTTCCAGAGACCAGGTCTATCTGAGAGAAGACTATCCCTGAGCGGAGTGCTAAATACTATGTCTGATGAAAAGAGGGTGAGGGAAAGGCAGCTCCAGCAGGACATGCACAGTGCCCACCCCTTAGCAACTGCCAGCACACATGCCCACAACCACCCCAGACAGGTTTCTATCTCAAACGAGCTCATGTCGAGAGTAGGTTTACCAACACAGAACAGTGAATGAGCACAGCACTCCAACAGAGTGAAAGCCCGGGAACACAACTCAAGTGCCCATCCATACTCATCTCTATTCCAGTCACTAAAGGGGTCGTTTCTTCATTTTGCCTCTTTTGCTCCCACAGCCTTATCGAAGACTACTGGGGTCCAGCCCTTCTATAGTCTTCTCCCAGGGTTCCAGAAGAGACGCTGCCAGCGGTGGATCAATTTGAGGGATACTCGAATGAATCTATGTACACCGAGCTCTTCAGTCCATTCACTTTATTCTTCTAAGTCAAAATCTCTCTGCACAACTTCAGTTCTGTTCTCATACTTAGCTCCTCTCTGACCACTCATTGTTCTCAGTTCCTTCCATCTTTGTTTCTTCCCCTCCTCTCTCCCCAGTCCAGTTTAAACACACATACAATCCGCAATTCTCTGGCTTCGCCACTATCTGCTTAGGCGGGGCAAGTCTGCTTGGTAGCTAGAAAGCCTGCGTCACACAGCTTGATGTATCAGTTATGAAAAGGCCCTTTTTCTGAGCACTGTTAGAGGGGAAGTCTAGAGGTGCCACTTGAGCTGTGGAAGAATGGAGATCTAACCTTACTTTGCACAAGAAACAATGCTATCTACCTAACATCTGCCTGGCCTAGGTGGTGTCTCTGTATGGATTTAATATTTACCTTAATTCAGAAGGCTGTCTGGAATGCTTATTCTGTCTGTTATGACAGGTATCTCAGATAAAATGCTTTTGTCCGGAGATGGCCCTGGCCTTGGATGCTTGCTAAAGAAGATAATTACAGAAGGCAGACATCTGATTCTAATGCTAAAAAGGTGGGAAAAAAAAATCCTGGGAAAAGGAAGTCTCCCCTGTGTCATGGTTGTCCAAATACCTTAATTGCATAGAGAAAAACTGTGCCCAGAGAATGATCAATCACACTGTTAGAAGAATCAAATGGGAAAGCTGTAATAATACACATGAAATTGTGCTATATTCAAATATATGTGATATATTCAAAAGCCAGTGCACCAATACTTCCTTGAGTCTTGCCTTCCTCTGGAGAAGCCCTTGACTCTTCCAGGTAAATGCTATCATAATCAGCTGAATTCCCACATCATATTTCTGTGTCTCATAGCACAGCCTCACACCATGTTTTGGTTTTGGTTTTGATTTTTCTCCATCCTTAATGCTCCCAAATCTACTCTTCCCTACTGTTTTGAAACAGCCTGCCCCAGAAGCTCATAGGGTTAAATGGTCCTAAGTAAGGGTAGGCCTGGTAGAAATAGCAATAGAAAATAATTAAATCAAGGCCAGATTTCTAGAGAGGTGTGGCCTGTAATCCCACCAATAAGAAGGCTATGGGCTACACAGGGGGTCTGAGTCCAGCCTGGCCTACATAATACCTCTCTGTCCCCTACCTCCTCTCTCTCTCTCTCTCTCTCTCTGTCTCTCTCTGTCTCTCTCTGTCTCTCTCTGTCTCTCTCTCTCTCTCTCTCTCTCTCTTCCCTCCTTCCCTCTCTCTCTTCCTCTCATTCCCTCTCTCCTTTGTGGTTCTGACACTTGAAAGGCTGAGGCAGGAGAATATGAGATCAAGGCCCGCCTAGGCTGCATAGTAAGGTTCTCTATCAGATGGAGTGAAAATGACCTAGGGTATAGTTCAGCAAGGAACTTACCCAGCATTTGCAGAGTCCAGTCCAATCCCCAGCACTGCAAGGAAATGAAAGGAAAGAAGAGAGGGGTGAGGAAGGAGGGAGTGCAGGCCAAAGAGAGGGCCAGGGTGTAAGACACTTGCCATTCAAATCTGGCAACCTCATAAGAGTTTGATCCCCAAACCCCACCTGGGGGCATGGAGCAAACCAACTCTACAAAGTTGTCTCCTGACCTCTACTCATACTGACTGTCTCTCTCTCTCTCTCTCTCTCTCTCTCTCTCTCTCTCTCTCTCTCTCACACACACACACACACACACACACACACACACACACTAATAAAAAGAATAATTATTTTTAAACTCGTGTAACTGCTTTAAAAAACAAAAGTGAACCCCAGCCAGGTCTATTTTGCTGTTGCTTTTGTTTGAGACTCTTGCCCAGGTTGGCCTGGAACTTGAGAGCCTCACGTCTCCGCCTCCTTAGGATTACAGGTGTGCAGGTGTGCGGCCTTGCCAAGCTCTTCATCCAGGTTGAAGGAATTGATTTACATTCTGGGCACCACCTGTTAAATGGATGGTCCCTTGCATCACCTATGGGGCCCTGAAAGATGAAGATGGAGAGTGATAGAGAAGACAGAAATAAAGTTACTAGAGATGAGACACACGGTAGAAGATTAGTGACAGATACCATATAGACGGGTGGATGATTGACTGATAGCTGGATAGACAGATGAGAAAGGAGGGTGGGGAAGGGTGAGGGGAGGCCAACTTTGTGTCCCTAAGGGTGTTGTAAACAAAAGACAGACAGAACTTTCTCATTAGAAGACAAAGTAACATGCAATGGCCCCAGGCCAGCCCGTGGTGCATAAGATGCCCCAAAGCCTCTTCGAGGTTGCCTGTCCAAGAGCTCAGATAACTGACTGCTGAGTAGTTCCTCCACCTGACACACCTGTTAGGCTCAGGCACAGCACTACTTCACTCCCAACATGAGATCCAAAAAAACCCAGCCCTTGACCCTGGCCCATCACAGAAGGCGAGGCAGCACAATTCACCACAAGGGCAAAGTGCACTTTTTGATATTCCTTGACCATTCAACCACAGGCACCCACCGGAAAGGACAAAGGTGCAGTTAATTCCACAGTTCTGTAAGAGAGAAAATGGCTGGAGGAATCCTGACACCTTCCTCCAAAGGGTTCTAAAGGAAAACCCCTGAACTTGGGACTGGTCTGCAGGTGGGGCAACAGGTGGTCAAAAGCATAAACGGGACATGGGGCCACTTCTCAGATAACCATCAACCAATACGAGTTACTATGTGCTGCTACATGTGGATAGAATGATAGACAGCTAGCCAAAGAAAAGTACACATAAAGAGCAATGAAGGAAAAAGGGAGGCGTGAGAACAGAAATCAGTGTGAATGAAGAACTTGGGTTGTAAAGTGACTCAACCTCCCTCCTTGGGACACATACACAAGAGTGAGGAAAGCCAGATGTTTTGACTGACAAGGGCTCTGCCTCCAGAGACTTACCAGCCTAGCCCCGTGGTGCACATGAACCTTCTTAACGACCCACACCAATCTCTATCAATTACTATCATCTTGGGTAAATCACTTGTCTGTGTTCTTAAAAAAACAAAAACAAAAACAAAAGCAAACAAACAAAAAACATAAGGGCACTGTTTTCAAGCTAGGTGTGGTAGCACACACCAGCAGTCCCTGTAATTGGGAGGTAGAGACAGTAGGATCAGGAGTTCAAGAACAGCCTCAGCTACTTAGAGACTTTGAGGCCAGCCTGAGCTACATGAGACTCCCGGCTCAAAACATTAGAACACAGTCTTCGCAGGATCATCGCTAGTACTCGATGCCAGACACCTCTGAGGAGCCCTGCACCACTGAGCTGTCCAGCCCGCCTGCACTGACAAGGGTAGAAAGCTCCAGGTGACCCCACACCGACTTAAGGAACACATTAGCTCTCCTCAGGGCTCCGCCAAGCCTCAGCCGCCACCGTGTCTCCTGCCAGGCCAGCTCCGGAGTGCAAGTGCGAAAGCGCTTGGAGGAGCGAGGTACAGCCGGATGCCCACCCGAGGCACCCACGGCCTCCGGAGCAAGGCCCCGCGTTCCGAACGCTGCCGGGGCGCCAGCCACTGCAGCGCCGCGCCACTGAGACCTTTACCTGCCTACGATCACCACCCCTCCCGCTGCGGGGGACGCCATGGCAGATCCGGGCCTGGCAGCACAGCTGCGCTAGCGGAGGGAGCAGGCAGAGCAAAGCCGCTGTGAACGGGTATGGGGCTGGGCGCCAGGGTGGGGCTGGGCGCCAGGGTGGGCGTGCCCGGGCCTCGTGCAGCCGCGCCCATTGGCTGCCACGCTCCTGGGCGGGGCCGAGGCGCAGGAGGGCGGAGCCTACGGGGCTAGGCGCTCCAGCACAGGGAACGTGGATGAAACCGAGAAAACCAGACACTTCTGAGCTGAGCAATTTTTACTTTTCAGTTTCCGACAGGAAATCATTAAACCGGTGTCCCTAGGAGCGGATGCTGCCAGGTTGGCACAAAGCTTTACCCTAGAGACACTTTCATGAAAAATGTTCCTTTACAGACATTTAGGACATACCCGGCCGTTTGTTTCACTGTTTACGTTGGACTCTGCACCGGAGATGCAGGTCTGGTGAGATACCTGCCGCCTGGCTTCCTTGGTGTGAACTGAGGCCCCGGGTACTTAGGGACAGCTACAAAGGAAAACTCCGGATATGTCACTCTACGAAACGGAAGGACGCGTTTGAATTCCTTGTAAGGTGCCACAGCCACTGTGTGCTTTACTTCCTCCTTCCAGAGGCGTGCAGTACCATGAGTGTTAAAAAAAAAAAAAAAAAAAGCCAAGCGGGGCATACACCGCCCCTGCTCCTTTTCAAGACCTAAGGCAGCTTTCAACTGCCTCTTCCTTTCTGGAGAAGAGGTCAAAATGACTAAGGTAATGCCATCTTGTCCTAACTTCATTTTGTGTCCGCCTAGCACTGCTCAGCCTTCAACCCCCAAAAGCCGTATCTGCCTTAGCAATGCTTTTTTTCCTCTGTGATCCTGACCATGGTCCAGACATATAAACCAAAATAATTCATGTTTGTGCAAGCTAAGACTAAAATTAGAGGAAGTGTAAATAAAAAAAGAATTGTCATGGAGTGTCTGAAAAATACTGCTGAGTTTTCCAAGAAAACAGATGTTATTAGGCCACCCCAAATTCCTCACTAATGCAATTATGGTTTTTGTCTTTAAAAACATTGTACCCCAAGAAACATTTTGGAGGCATGAGCCTACTGTGGGTCTGGCCATTAATAAAGGACTAATATACTTTCTGTTGGCTTAATAAACGTGGTTGTCAGTAGCTATCTCTTGTGGGTCATCTCAAGGTCACAGGAAGTCACTGGGAGAGCATCTGCCACAGCTCAGACTTCAAAGACTCCATCCTCTGATGTCAACAGTTCCTGAAACAGACACTAAAGATTACATGGGTCTGGGCACCAAAGTGAGGACCCTGCACTGCCCACTACCGGGGAGGGTGCCCACTACAAGGTTTAATGTTTGGGCAAACAAAAGTCCCAGGCCTTTCCCTACTACAAAGAGCATGCCCTTCTTGTGCATGGCTGTGGGGTACAGAGCTTCAAAAAGCCTCTAAAAAGCAGTGCCTGGTGTCGATCGCTGCTAATCTCACATATACGGTATGCTGAGGCAGGAGGACTGATTGATCTCAGAAGTTCAAGGCCAACCTAGACAACTAGTCAAGAACCTCTCTCTACTTAATCAATCGAAACTTTAAAAAAAATTAAAATGAACCCCTTGCAAATAGCCTAACACTGACTTATTTTTACTCTCAGTCTAAGAGACTACACCTCTTAACCTGTAGGTCTTTTGTCAACAAAACAATACCAAGTTCATTTGTCGGCTAGCAGCTGATGAAAATCTTAGGCCCTCACAGTTATTAATACATTACAGAATTTAAAATGTAAGTGCTATTTTGTTTTGTTTTTCCCATGCTGAAGCCCAAACCTGGGGCCTTGTGCCTGTTAGGCGATGCTGTGCCACAGAGCTACCCACCCACCCACCCCCAACTTTTATAATCCTTTCGGCTTAATTCCAATTCTAGAATCTGTTTTACAAAAATATAGAGACAGGGATACAGAGAAAATATCTTATTTTCAGCGTGGTTTCTAAATGAATATTTGCCAATTGAAGATGGTTTTAAGGACGGGTTGAGCTCTTTCTTTCTGTGCCGATATCACTCCCGCCAACATGGTGAACGTTCCTAAGACCCGCCGGACGTTTTGCAAGAAATGTGGCAAGCACCAACCCCACAAAGTGACCCAGTACAAGAAGGGCAAGGATTCTTTGTCTGCCCAGGGAAAGCGGCACTATGACAGGAGACAGAGCGGCTATGGAGGGCAGACTAAGCCGATTTTCCACAAAAAGGCTAAAACTACAAAGAAGATTGTGCTGAGACTTGAGTGTGTCGAGCCCAACTGCAGATCTAAGAGGATGCTGGCTATTAAGAGATGCAAGCGCTTTGAACTGGGAGGCGATAAGAAGAGAAAGGGCCAAGTGATCCAGTTCTAAGCTGATCTTGAAGACAATAAAATCATGAGCTTGTACTCACCTCTTAAAAAAAAAAAAAAGATGGGTCGATTTTCGGAGAATATCTGCTTCTGGTGAGGTTAGAGGAACAAGGATGGAATTCAGCATCTAAGTACTTAAAAACACAACAGGAAGACCTCCCCAAGTAGAGAATACAGTGGTCTCAGACACTGAACAAAATGCAGTCTGGGTGGCTTTCAGTGTAGCTCAGTTGGTAGAGTTTGCCTGGTTTGATCCCTGATCCCCAACACCACGTGAAAGGTATGTGCTACCACTGCTGGGCCGGCCAGGCTGAATCTTGATGTCTCCACTTCTCTAACTCAGGAGACCTCTCTCAAACCTCCTGGCTGTTTCCTTTGGGCCTGGTAGCCATTCTCCTTCTCCCATCCCTTGTATGGCCTAAGTCCCAGTGAGGTTGTCATATGCACAAATTGATGGATGAGTGCTCTTGAGAAATTCCCCGAAGTGTGTGTGTGTGTGTGTGTGTGTGTGTTGCAATCGAGCTTTGATGCCTATATGGCAAAGGTGGGAGAGAGAGGACTCTGGAAAAAAGGGTGCTGGCTCCATGAATACAAGATTACCAGTCATTGGTTTGAGTTCCCAAGGGCATCTAAAAACTAAATACTTTGATTTAAATTTTTTTTTTAACCTGAAGATTTTTGTTTGTATGTTTGTTTTTCAAGACAGGGTTTCTCTGTGCAGCCCTGGCTGTCTTGGGTCTCACTCTGTAGACCAGGCTGGCCTTGAACTCACAGAGATCTGCCTGCCTCTGCCTCCTGAGTACTGGGATTAAAGGCATGCACCCACCACCACCCGGCTTCCTCTTATGTATTCTTAATTTCATGATACTAAGGAATTAACTGTTAAATCGGTGTATTCACACAAGCTAAACTGACCTCTGACACCAAGTAACTCTCTCTGCCCTTGAGTTTGGGTCCTCAGAGCTCCTTACATGCCCAGGTGTTGAAGGCTTGGTCCGCAACCCGTGGCACTTTTGAGAGGTGACAGAATCCTTAGGAGGTGGGACTTAGAGGAAGTTAGCCCATTGAACAATAAACAATAACAACCTTGAGTGGCATATTGGGACCCAGCCCTTGTGCTCTTTTCTTTGGCTTCCTGGCCACCATGAGGTAAACAGATTTCCTTGCTCCTTGCTGCCTCCATAATGTACTTTACTGCCCCAGGCCCAAGTGATCCTCCGAGAGATCATGAGACAGAATAAAGCTATCCCTTCTTTAATTTGATCATCTCGGACATTTTGTCCAAGTGACTGAAAGTTGACGAGTGCTTTTTTTCAATAAGGTAGCCGCCAGCCACATGTATTGACTGCTACTTTAACTATGACTGAAGTAGCCAAGGAAATTCATTTCTTTTCAGTTAAGTCTACTTTCAGTCAATGGCCGAGTGTATCCAGTATCGGATAGCTCAATTCTAGGCATTGAGAACAATGATAACCAAGACCCATAAAGACCTTTAGTTTCATGAAGTTTCCTCTAAGTAAAGATACAGAAACTAAATGGAGGCAGATAAGCACAGTACATATGGATTTGGAATCAGTGGTTAGCAAAGGCCTCTTTGGGAAGGTGAGATTTGAAGTGTTGAAAAATGTCTGGTAGGGTGTTTTTTAGGGTTTTTGTTCATTTGTTTTCTGTTCACTTTGGCCAGAGAGGACGCACAGATTCCTCCTTGGGCCTAGTGCATAGGCAAGCATTCGATCACTGCGCTGTATCTTCAGCCTGAGGTTTGGGGTGTTGAAATAGCTCTACTGATCTACAGCCTCTCCAAATCCAAGACTGTTTTCACCAGAAATTATCTGAAACTTCCTCTCTTTCTAAGGAGCCCGCTCTACTTCCCCTTTGCAGCTCTGACAACTGCATCCATGATGTCTGTCTGTCTGCTCTTTTCTCCGAGCTCCTGGGATGCTGGTCACCAGCACTGCACACTGCAGCCCTCCCTCAAGTTTTG
The DNA here is from genome assembly GCF_903995425.1 of Onychomys torridus. Taxonomy (NCBI): domain Eukaryota; kingdom Metazoa; phylum Chordata; class Mammalia; order Rodentia; family Cricetidae; genus Onychomys; species Onychomys torridus. The sequence continues at coordinate 45,844,901 of NC_050451.1, forward strand.
GTTATTCATTCACTCAGTTTTTTTTTTTTAACTATGCAAACCAGTTTGTTAACAAATGCTTAATGTTTAGTCTTCAACTAAATTATAAACATCTCATTTTTTTTCCCTTACTAAGCACATAATAGGTTTAATCTTTAATGATGCTCCTGCAAGCTTTCTCTCACTTTATTTCCAAAACCTCAGGGAAGGGACAAAACATTCTCCTGCTTTGTTTCCTTTTTCAGTTTGACAGTGACACTGTTCAGGGGAAGACATCCATGCCAATGGAATCTGCCAGGCTTTAAGCGACTGCTGTACTCATACTTATAGAATAACAAGTCAAAGCAGTGAGCCTCAGAGCAGACAAAGAACATTACTTTCCAAACAAGTTGAGGTGAAATAAAATTCAAAATAGGCAAGCCAGGAACATTGGTACATGACTGTCATGGCAGCTGGTCAGGACACTGAGGCAAGAGAGTCACTTGATCCCAGGAGTTCCAGACCAGCCCGAGCAACATATTGGGACTCAGGCTCAAAGTTTATTTTAAAGCTTTATATAGGGCCTGGCAGTGGTGGTGCACACCTTTAATCCCAGCACTCAGGAGGCAGAGGCAGGCGGATCTCTGTGAGTTTGATGCCAGCCTGGTCTACAGAGTAAGTTCAGGACTATGTAGAGAGACCCTGTCTCAGACAGACAAACAGACACGCATGCACGCACGCGCACGCACACACACACACACACACACACACGCACGCACGCACGCACGCATGCATTTTAAATAGGAAAAATAAAACTGTTCCCAGCACTTCAGTTCTAGACCAGCCTGGGCTATAGAGTGGGACCCTGGAAAGGGCAGAATGGAAAGCAGGAAAGAAGGAAGGGAGGGAGGAGACTATGCTTCTGTTGGAAGAGACAGGGACCCTTAAAAAAATAGAATACATTAGCAAAATATTATAACATTTTAGTGTATCATAGTATTATTAAAATTAGTAGAAAAAAATCAGGTAAAAGTTAGCTGTGGGGATATATGGTAATTTTTTTTCAAGGGATGGCTCAGCAGTTAAGAGTACTGACTGCTTTCTCTGAGGACCCAAGTTTGATTCCCAGCACCCACATAACAGTTCAAGCTATATGTAACTCCAGTTCTAAGGGATCCAGTGCCCTCCCCCGTCCTCCATGGACACAGAGCACATCCGTGGTACACAGAAACACATGTGGACAAAACACCCATTAAACATAACATAAAAATAAATAAATCTCAAAAGTTTTTTTTCAAGTCTTGTAAATGTCGGTTTTATAACATTAAAAAAATTACTTAAGATAGTTAAACTATAGCTGGGTGGTGGTGGCACACTCTAATCCCAGCACTCAGGAGGCAGAGGCAGGCAAATCACCAAGTTCTGGGCCAGCCTGGTCTACAGAGCTAGTCCCAGGACAGCCAGGGATACACACAGAGATATCCTGCCTTGGAAACTGGGGGTAGGGGTGGGGGCAGGTGGGGGGATGACTATAGATCTCATTTGTCAACATTAACTGCTGGGTATGATCTGAAGAACTCTGCAAAACACATTCATCATGCTTTGAAAGACAGGCAATCAAGATCCAGTTCTAATATTTGTCTCCCCATTTTCAAAAGTGAATGGAGGAATTGATTCCCTTGGCTTTAATTAAGGAAAGACTGAGTGGGCTCCTGATCGGCCTGCCACACTGGGGAATAGAAAAGAAGCCTAGGGGCTGGAGAGATGGCTCAGAGGTTAAGAGCACAGGCTACTCATCCAGAGGCCTTGAGTTCAATTCCCAGCAACCACATGGTGGCTCACAACCATCTGTAATGAGATCGGATGTCCTCTCCTGGCATGCTGATACAACACTCACATACATAAAATAAAGCCTAAAGGGAACTCTGTTGTAAATTCTCCTCAGTTGGAGAATTAAATTTCCAGTCCCCACTGGCTGAAGTTTCAAGGAGGGAAAGAAAGATTGTCAGGTAAGATCAGACTGTTTCTCAGTCACCTCTGTCCCCACTCCTGCTGCTTTGTTCTTCCTGAGTCCAGTTGGATGACAGGAAGGGGTTCAGGACAGAGGGCATAAGATTCTCACTGCTCACTGCTTCTCTTAAGGATGCTTAGTGAGGTCTGGATCTGGCAGATAAGACAGGCAGTGTCTCTTGGCTGCTTGGATGAACTGGACCTCTAGAGGGACCCTCTGGGTATCTGCCTTCCCTTCCTCAGATTTCCTGGTGGCCTGCTTTGCCCCACTCTCCTGTGGAAGTCTTGCCCACCCAGATGAATCCGTCCTCTTTGTCTGGAGTCACATGATCCCAGGAGTCTCCCATGTGTTTCCTCATCTGTGTTCACTTAAAAAACTCAAAGTTTTGCTGATCGCCACCTAGCAACATTTCCTGCCTTTGCTGAGCAAGGATTTAACCACCCACCCACCCCCTTTATTTTCTCTTTGGTCTTTCTGATTTTTACATTTTTTTTTTAAGTCAAATATTAACCCATCAATCCATGTCCCAAATCACAGTTCTCTGAGTGGTCGTCAAGCTCAAATTCCACTTCACGCTTTCAGATTCAGCCAACCACAGGACAAATACATTTTTGAAAAAGGTACTACATTTGTAAGGAACATATACAGACTTTTCTAATTATTCCCTCAACATTCCATGTAACAACTACTCCCATACTGTTGGCATTGTTGTGGGCACTGTAAGTCATCTGGAGAATGTACACAGGTTCTATGTAAATACTACACCATTTTATTTAAGAGCTTTGTGCAGCTGTGGATTGGGGTATTTGCACACTGATCTATCACCACTTCTAAATCCATGCAAAGTTTTAAAACAACTAGAAAAGACAGCCAGCTTTATATATCATCTATCATGCCTCTGTGTCCTTCCCCTGCATTCTGTTCTTCCTCATCACCTAATATTTACCCTTTTTTTTAATATGTGAGAAAAGTCTTTATTTGTTAATGCTTTGATGATTGTCATTACACATAATCCTCAGAGTTTAAAAAGAGTACAATGGGGATCTTTCTTTGAGAAAACATGTCCACATTCAATATGATATTGTATATTAAGTTCAAGTCTCTGAAATCTTGTAAGAAAAAATGGAACATCATGGACCATATTTCTGAGAAGCTGGTGGCAGTTGATGGCTTTTGGAAGAGGAAGTCAGTTTACTTTAGGGTATCTATGCCAGCTAGTTTGAGCAAACTTAGCGGTGGCTCTAATACATGAGCATATGGGCATGCACTGCTGCCCTCTTGCCTGCTAGAGGTGAGCAACCTTAAATATTTGCCCTTTTTTGTTTGTTTATTTGTTTGTTTGTTTGTTTTCTAGGCAGGGTTTCTCTGTGTACTTTTGATGCCTAGATCTAGCTCTGTAGACCAGGTTGGCCTCGAACTCACAGAGATCTGCCTGGCTCTGCCTCCCCAGTGCTGGGATTAAAGGCGTACACCACCACCACCCAGCCTATTTACCCTTTCTTATTCTCCCTTCTACTAGTTAGTTATACTGGACCCACGTGTGTAAACTCCAGTGTGAAACCCTGCACATTCAGAATAGCTGTTCTAGCTGTCTTGAGGCTCATTGAAAGAGATAGACTTTGAGTCTGGTTAATCTTGATTCATTTTTTTTTTTTGCAATAACGTTTGGTTTAAAAAAGATATAAATCCTGATCAGCACAAAGTTGTCACAATTTTTGTGCGTACATATTTATATATGTATGTGGGTGTGCACTTGAATGCACATCTGTGTGCCTGAGTGTGGCGATCAGAGGTGTTTTCCCCAGTTGCTCTCCATCTTATTTTTTCCCAGTGCTCCAAGGATTTGCCTGTCTTCACCTCCCAGGCACCAGGCTCACATACACACACCCCTGAACTGGCTGTTTATATGGTTCCTGGGGACCCAAACCCGAGTCCTCAGCTTATGTGGCAAGCACTTCTCATACTGAGCCATCTCCCAACATCAAAGTTTTGTTTTGTTTTTAAACAAAACCAAACCAAGATACTTTACTGCCATCTTCTGGAAGATAGTTTTTTTGTTTTTACTATTACTATTATTACAAGTATCAGATCTATGGTGCCTATGATATAAATAGGACCACCTTAGGTAGTTCTGTCCCAGTGCATAACAAGAGCTGTGATAATCATAATATTCTTTAGGGAACTTGATAAGCTTGAACGTAACTATATTCAGACAGATGATGACTTTTCACCAGAAAGTCCTGTTTCTAATAACCATGTATAATTACAGTGACTTCTTTCCAAGTAACCACTGAATTTGCTACGAGATGACATCACCTATATTTTAAATGTCTGTGAATACTCTGAGTGGCAGGTGAATTGTCAGCAGGTGATGGACATCCTGAATGTGAATCTATCCAAAGGTGAGAAGCTAGTTCAATAAGCACAGTCTTGGTCGAGGAAATGGAATGATTACATCATGGCCCAGGGTGACTTTTGAGGGTTGTTATTTGTGCTAGAAATAGAAGCTAGGCTTAGAGAATTCTAAGCAATCGGTCTACTATGGAGCTGCCCACAGCCTCCTTTGCCTTCCTTTCCTGGGATTTCAGAGGACAGACTTAGGTGCCCCTTCAGAGCTGTTAGTGGGTAAAGATGGACTTGTAGCGACAAAGATTTCTTTGGTTTTTTCCTCACAGTTCTACAACCCTCCCCCCCCCCCCACATACATACATATATCTACCTTGAATTTGAAAACAGGACAAGGATTCTTTACTATCGAAATTTTAGGTCAACATACCAAATAATGGATTTCATCATGGCATCTTCATACACGAGTGTCACTAAACTTTGTGTTCACTTGTCCCCTCCCCCACTGGTGTCCTCTGTGCCTCATTCTCCATCCCAGCTGGTTCTTCCCCTAGTCAGGCCCTGTTGGCTTTTTCTGTTCCATGTGCTCCATTACCTTCTCTATAAAAAATAGAGCCCAGCCAGATGTGGTGGTGCACAATTTTATTCCAAGCACTCAGAAGGCTAAAGCAGGAGGATCTCTGAGTTCAAGGACCCTCTGGTCTACATAGTGAGTTCCAGGTCAGCCTCAGCTACAGAGCAAGGCCTTGTCTCAAAAACAGAACAAACCAAGTACAGAGAAACAAAGGTTTTTGAAGCAAAAGAGTCACCTAAGGAGACGAAGAATACAGCTATGCTCTGTACACGTCCTCCAGGATTTTAATGCATTGTAGAAAGTACTTCCCAGTGCACCAGTGACATGGGTGGGACCTTTAAATGGTTGCCAGGCCACAAGAGCAGAGCCTTCCCTGTGGCTGCATTCCTGCTGAGCTACTCCTGGCCTGGCTCCAGAGAGTAGCACCCAGCCCTAATCCATCCTTCGTTTCTCTTATCATCCTATGTGAATCTTGTCTCAGAGTCTCCCAAGGATTAAAGGCCTATGTAAAAGTTGGTTCAGGAAACCTGGGAAACCATGGTACCTGAGAAATCAAGGAATTTGCCCTTGGCGTTGTATCTTTGGTAGCTCCTTTTGGGTTGCTTTGAAGGTCCAGAAATTAACTGGCTAAACTGTAAATAGAGAGAAAATAAAACTGCCCTAGGCAAAGGGAACATGCTTCAGTCCTTTGAGGCTGGACTCCCCTACAGCCACAAAAGGCTAATTTCATTCTTAAGATGCCTCTGAGTCTTCTTTCCACGGATCCACATGAACCCACACACCCATGCCACGACAAACAGCAACAACGGGACTGGAGAGATGCCAACATTTCAGGAGTAGGGTCCTGATAAGAGCATGAGCTCAGCCCTCTCGCCCACCTCCATCTACCCTTCCACTTTCTACTGTAGAATGACACAGACCGAAGACACTACTGGATATAGTAGGCCTTGGGATTCTTTTACTCTGGTGATCCAGACAGTACTCATGGGTAATAGAGGAAATGCTCTTGCAGTGTTGGTGCTTGGGCAGCTTTTATGGCCTTTATTTCCAGCAGCTGTGAGCAGGGGGGAGACAGACAGCAAGTGGTACCCAGCAGCAGTGAGCAGATCCAGCAGCAGTGGCACACAGTAGGTGGTTTCTACAGCTGTGAGCAGAGGCGGCACACTGCAGGTGCCTTCCACAGCTGTGAGCAGCAGTAAGTAGCACCTCTAGCTTACAGCTGTCCTGCAGACTTAGGGAGTCAGGATTCCCCAGCCTTGACATGGCTAGTGTTACACGAGCCTGGACTATCCAAGACCTTTGACCTTTAATGTCACAGCCCTTTGGACTATTTTCAATGGCCAGGCCTGCAATTTCTCTTCTCTGGGTTTTTATAGCCTCCCATGCTTCTTCACCTCTTAACTTCCACTCATCTTCATTCTCCCTGCCCCAGCCCCTCTCTAGAACTTTCCAGGGCCTTGCATTGCTGTTGCTGCAACCACAGTTTGCTGTTTTTCCTTCTGTCTGTGCTGCAGCTCCTACTTCTGTCACTGTCCCCTGCTTTCTTTGTGTTCCCACTTTGTCCCACCCAAATAGTGAGAGAACAAAGGCAGCCAGAACAGACCATCAAGAGAAGGTTCTTATTGGGTCCAACGTTGCAACACTTGGTGTGGAGTGGGGGACATAACAGAGTGACTCTCAGCTAGCTCAAACAAGCAACCTACTTGTATAGCCAGATAGTGTGCTTGCAACAAACACGACAGAGCCCTTGCCTAGCACACATAACCCTGAGGACTGTGAGAGGGAAAAACGGTTTGTACATGGGGTGATTTTAACATTCTTCCCATCCTTGTAGCACTATCCAGCACAACTTTCCGTGTGATAGTGTGAAGGCAATATGAAGGCCTAGACTTGACTTTACAGACTCCGTCTTAGGGAAGGGCCACCATCTTAGACCACCTGCTGTACTCAGTTCCAGGAAGGAGCTCAGGAATGTGCCATGACAACTTGAACAGATACAAGGCAGGAAAGTTTAACAAGACCCAGATGCTCCTGCAGACATTGTCTGCGGTTTATGGCCCTTGAAGATATCCAGATAATCCTGCTCAGCAGGTTGTGGTTCCCCGCCAAAATTCTAAACCAATAGTTCCAAGTGTGGTTTTGTGACGAAAGTCTAAACCAATGATTTCAAAAACTCACCTTGCCCCATATCCCTTCTACCCAATCCCAAGATGCCAAGGCATGTAATTCCTGACTTGTGGATTTTCCCTTTAAAAACTCTCCTACCCCTGGGCCCACTGCTGCTGCCGCATTTCCCTCCATCTGCTGAGTGCTGGCACAGGTTCGAACCTGACAATAGAAAGACCCTTTTGTGCTTGCATCGGAAACCGGCTCCTTGGTGGTCTCTAGGGGTTTTACAACACGGGTACAACAATGGGAGTGTTCTGTTTTGTCCTTACTGATACAGTGGCCGGTAGCCCCATGTGCTCTTGAGCAGTTGAATGAGGCTAGTGTGACTGAGAGACTGAATTTTTTTTTTTTTTTTTACAGAAGGAAAGGCTATGTGGTAGTTTGGATGAAAATGGCCCCCATAGGCTCACAGAGAGTGGCACTATTCGGAGGTGTGACCTTGTTGGAGTAGGTTTGGCCATCTTGGAGAAAATGTGTCACTGGGGGTGGACTTTGAGGTTTCAGAAGCTCAAGCCAGGCTCAGTGACTCACTGTCTCTTCCTGCTACTGCCGATCCCAATGTAGACCTCTCACCTCCTTCTCCAGCACTCTGTCTGCCTGCATGCTGCTATGCTTCCCGCCATAATGACAATAGATTAAACCTCTGAACTGTAAACCAGCCCCAATTAAATGCCTTCCTTTATAAGAGTTGCTGTGGTCATGGTGTCTCTTCACAACAATAGAAACACTAATAAGACAGGTAAGAAGAGTTTATTTCAGCTTACAGTTTGAGGAGCAACAGTCTATGAAAGAGGAGTGTAGCTAGAGTTTTTGTGGTCCTTCCTGGCCCACAGTCAGGACAAATCTCTCACCCACCAGTCCCACAGCTACTCAGGCCCAACCAAGTAAACACACAGAGACTTATATTATTTATAAACTGTATGGCTATGGCAAGCTTCTTGCTAACTGTTCTTATATCGTAAATCAACCCATTTCTATTAATCTATAAGTTGCCACGTGGCTTGTGGCTTACCGATATCTTAACATGTTGCTTCTCATCATGGTGGCTGGCAGCATCTCTCTGCCTCAACCTTCCACTTCCCCAAATTCTCCTCTCCTTGTCCCTGCCAATACTTCCTGCCTGGCTACTGGCCAATCAGTGTTTTATTTATTAACCAATCAGAGCAACACACTTAACATACAGAACACCCCACAGCAGAGGGGAAGGCATGGTGACAGGAGGCTCCACAGTGGTGGGGCTGTGCACCTGGACTCATAGCCTCACATCTTGGAGAAACAGGGAAAAGACAGAACTGAATATTTGTTTACCATTCTAGTTGGCGGTGGGTCCTGGAAGACTGGAACCAATAAATGGGGCAGACTAAAGTCTTATGAATAGTCAACTTTATTCAGAGCATCAGACAGTTTATACGCAGAGGATTAAGAGGAGTCACCTGAGCAAAGTGTACTGTCACAAGGACAAGTCTCATGTGACAGACAAGCTGCACATGGCAGAAACATGTTTTTCCATAGACACACATAAACAAATAACAATAGCCAGCTGTAATGACTAATCTGAAGGAAACTCACTCCTATCCTCTATACCTGTGAGGGGCACAAAAACACAGTCGGAGAACAATTGCCTGTTTTTGAAAAAACTAAGATCACAAGACTCTTGTTTGTTTTCTTGGAATTTTCTCACAAGCACTCAAAATTCTCCTCATGTGACTCCATTCTTGGACCATGTTCCATCAAACATTTAAAGCGATTTACTTTGAACCACATTAAATTTAATTTGAAGTAGCCACCAGTGGCTAGTGGCTCTGGGTTGGGCAGCACAGTTTCTACACGCTCTTCCATCTGCCAGGATTGTCACTGACTGACACATGTGTGGATTCCCCATAAACAAATGGATGTATGAAGAGTGACAATTTCTCTTAGGCCTTCAATAACAGATCACTAATGCCAGAAGTAGCATACATGTAATTTTTCTGTGGGTCTGTCTGGTTGGTTTCATTTTTGTTTTGTGGAACAAAATAAAAGCTGGGACGCAGGGTTTTGTGCATGGTAGACAAGTGCTCAGTCACTGAGCTATATTCCCAGTCCAGTTTCACTGTTTATCATCAATATCTTTGTATGATATTCCTTTGGAGATTCTAGTGTTCTCATTTGTTGGTGATTTTGGAGGCTGAACAGGGGGGAGTTTACTTTGGGTCGGAAAGGACATATCTGTTTCTTTCCAAACCACATTCTATCCTTTACTGATCCTACTTCAAAGTGAAAGCAGAATTTACTCTTTTATCATGAAATCAGTTCCATTACTGACGCAGGCAAGCAGGGGGGAAAAAAGGACATGTTATACTAGAGAATAAGGCTTTTTATAAGCAAGCACATTTGAAACAGAAAAAGGGAACGCCCAAGGGTAGAAATTTACTTTGCCCATAAGATACACAGACCATCCTTTCATGGGCTTCAGACAGCATGGAAGCCTGGGCTGCAACAAGCCAGCAGTGTGTAGAGCCCATGAAAGAGCCCTAGTGTGTAAGGCGAGAAATCCATGGAGTCTATTTAATGAGCAAGGAATTTATTAGGGGGTAATTCACTACAACATAGGTATTTATCATGGGTCCAGAAAGCTGAGCTATGTCCCACACTGATATTCTTCCAAGATCTGCCTGGTCACTCCCAGCATCCAAACCATGAGGGAGTAAAGAGAATGCTGTGTAAGTACATCCCAGGTCTGAAGGGTCCCAAGTGTCCACTACCCAGGGGCATGTATTTCAAGGTCACAGGCAAGTGCAGCAGTTACCTGCTGCCTCACTAGGGGTGGTACTTCAAGGTCATAACTAGAACAGCATCTCCCCCTTTTGTCTAAATAAGAAAGTTCTAACCTAACACATACTAAATACAATAGAAATGATTATCAAGTATTGTCCAGGAGAAATAAAGGGTAATGGCCTAAACAAAAATGATCTACAACCAACAAGAATAATGTCAAATTGGAGACACATACTAAAATCCAAAGCTGTCCAGAACATAAGTAAATGGCATGTTATAGAGATTATTCCAAAAGTTGTCCTATCCTGAAGAATCTGAATCTAGTACTTACTATGTTCTAGCTAAGATACAAGAAGATTGTAACTGTAACTATTAGTCTTCAACCCCATCAAAGACCTGAGAAGGAATATAACAATTTCTGAGAAAATGGGATATGCACGCAAGCAGTTTTCCAAAATCTTTTGAGAATAATCAGAGACAGCTGGCAACCTGGATAGTCACCTAAAGTTTCTCAGCACCATTGGGGCATCCAATTTGACTGCAGGCCTAGACTATCTGACTGACCATTTTCAGAAGCGGGAATTTTGAAAGACCATCTTACCCTGTCTTGGCAGAGTTCAGTAGTCACTTTTCCTTGTGTCTCGCTTGTCCAGAAAGGACAGCATTTGTACTGTCAGCAGTCGAGGTAAGGGCAGTTCTTTGCCCAGCAGGCCATTATACACCAGGAAGAAGACAAACTTCAAAATGGAATGTCTAGAAACCCAGCATTTTCTTGGGATCAGATCAGTGCTGCCAGGAGCAATTGTGTCTCATGTCAACAGAATTCTAAATTATTTAAATGTAATATTCTCTAAGTCTATGAAGTGTTTGGAGATTATCTATCCATCTGACCTATGTATTTATAAATCTGGACAACCTAACTAATGTAACTATAGAAATGGCAAGCATAAGTGACTATAAATCTGTAAGTCTTATCTACCTAAATAACCTAAGGACTACGGATTCATATAAACAAGGTAAACAGTCTGTAAACAAATGTACAATAAAAGGACAATGACCTTGCCAGGTAGTGATGGTGCACGCCTTTAATCCCAGCATTCAGGAGGCAGAGGCAGGTGAATCTCTGAGTTTGAGGCAAGCCTGGGCTACAGAGTGAGTTCCAGGAAAGGTGCCAAAGCTAAACAGAGAAATCCTATCTCAAACAAACAAACAAACAAAAAAGGCCAATGACCTCAAATTTGTGATAATACACAAAATGTCTTAAACAGAGGTAGAAATGTATAGTGCAACATGCAATATGACAACAATCCTAAATATGTATCAAGATACACAATATCTTAAATGGAGGTAGAACATACATACAGTATGACAAATATAATTTTACATTTGTATCAATATACAAGGTATTTCAAATAGGAGTAGAAATATATGTATAATATAACAAATGCAGTTTTGTATTTGTATCAATATACAAATTATCTTAAATAGGATTATAAAAATAGTTTACATTTGTACTAATATACAAGAATCCATAACAGTGCAAATTTTCTAAGGCTGATATTTTACTAAATTAGTTTACAAGTATATACAATAATCTACCTCAATATCTTATACCTATCCATTCCCCTTTTTCTTTTCTTTCTTTTTTTTTTTTTGGTTTTTTGAGACAGGGTTTCTCTGTAGCTTTGGAGCCTTTCCTGGACTAGCTCTGTAGACCAGGCTGGCCTCGAACTCACAGAGATCCGCTTGCCTCTGCCTCCCGAGTCCTGGGATTACAGGCATACACCACCACCACCCAGCCCCTTTTTCTTTTCTTAAGGAGAATACTGACTCTAATTTTTATTGTTCCACCACAGCCCTATAACTATTATCCATAACCCAGAGAAAATTAAACCTTTGGGAAAGGAGGCCTTGTTTTCTTATAATTGTTTCCTGATGTTTAGGGGGCAATGGTATCTCTGTGGGGTCCTGTAAGAAAGTACAGATAGTTAGATCTCAATAGGACTAGTTGTAGACTCTGCAGCTAGTCTTAGAGTAATGGGTAAGGTTGAGTGAGATTCTGGCTAGAAGTGTAGTATGATGAACCATCTCATCTTGGATTGGAGAGTTTTCAATTCAAAGTTGATCACTGAGTAATGTTCATGAGTACCATGGCATCATTCTAGACTGGGTAGAGTTGTCATTGTGGGGCCCTGCTTCCTTCTGGAGACTTCAGAGATTGATATTAGAAAGACTTATTTTTTACTGTGGAAAACCTAAACATTATTAATATCAAAATGGAAAGTTTAGATTTATTTTGGCTAGAGAAAGGATTATCCAAAAGCAAGAACAAACACGGAAAGAAAGAAATAAAATCTTGACAACAATGGCCCCTAGATTAATGGTTTTCTTCTGTTTCACACCACTTGGCTCTTCTGATATGAGACAGAATCCCCTAATTTTTCTTTTAGCAATACGCTTGGGTTTAGAGAAGGAGAGAGCCACATTCCAACTTCAAAGCCAGCTTGATTTATAAATGAATTGAGGCCACAACTATTCTAGAGTTAAAGAGATACTGATGTTAGGCAGTGAGCTATTACCCTGTAAAGTATAGTGGAACCAATAGGTTCTTCCATTCTGCTATAGACATCTGGATGTCCAAAGCCTTATGATTTCTTGAAGATGGTTATTCCTATTATCCTGTAAAGACAAAACAAACAAACAAACAACAGAACTCGCCCTTACCCTTGTTTGTTGAGTCTTTCTAACAACTTGTAGAGTTGTCACATTGGTGGATGAGCTACTACTTCTCTTCATCAAGGTTTCTCCTCTCCAAATTTAATTTTTATTAATTTTGTTGATATCCATAGATCTTTTTTCTCCTGTAGAAACAAAAGCAAAACTCCTTCCCCAATGTAGGATGTATCCTGGTTTCCATTCCGTGGTCAACACATCTTTGAAGTAAACCTATTGGTTAAGCTCAGGAGTTTTTTCCGTTGTCCAGTGTCTCTCTATGGCTGTTGTTCCTTTCTCATCAGCATTGAGAAAATTCAAGGTTAATAAAGCACTATGTAATCTATTTATAGGGGTCATTGCTACCTCTTTCTGTTTACTCAGTATATCCTTTAAAGTTTGATTAGATCTTTGTATGATCTGTGGCTTGTGGGGTAACATGCTTTATATTATAATAAGCAAAAAAACTGTCTCCTTTTACTTGAGACATATGCTGGAGCATTGTCAGTCTTAGTTTGTACAGGTATTTCCATGATGGCCATAACTTCTAATAGGTGTGCAATTACAGAATCAGCCTTTTCAGAACTCATAGGAATTGCCCATTGAAATCCTGAGTAGGTGTCAATAATACTGTGTACATATTTTAACCTTTCAGATTCTGCAAAATGAAACACATCCATCTGCCAAATTTCATTTCTTTGTATACCTTAAGGATTACTTCCTGCAGGCAATGGAGTTTGGTTATAGAAAAAAAAAAGTAGGATTTTGTTATTGTTGTTGCTGTTGTTTACAATTTCCTTGGCTTGTTGCCAAGTGATGGAATCCTTCTTCAAACCCTTACTATTTACATGGTGTTTCTTATGAAATTCTGAGACTTCTAGCACATTACCTATTAATAGCTGATCAATCTCATCATTACCTTGTGCTAGAGGACCTGACAGACCTGTATGGGATCTGACGTGTTATATATAGGATGCTCCCTATTTCTGATGATTTCCTGTAATTGTATAAATAGTGTAGTTAATTATGTATTATCAGGAATAAATTCAGCAGTTTCGATATGTAAAACAACTTTCTCTGCATATTGAGAGTCAGTGACAATATTGAAGGGTTCCATGAAGTCCATTAGTATCATAAGAATGGCATACAGTTCTGCCCTTTGTATAGAATTGTAGGGGCTTTGAACCACTTTACTTAAGTCTCCTGATTTATATCCTGTCTTTCCTGATTTATTTGCATCCATATAGAATGTGGGGACTCCAGAGATTGGTTTTTATCATACAATATGAAAAAGGACCCATTCAGTTCTTTTTATGAATTCTATTCTCTTGCTTTTGGGATAACAATTGTTAATCTCTCCCAAAAAGTTACTGCAGGCTCTTTGCCGATATTCATTATCTTCCCATAAGAGGAAATCTCCTCATTAGTTTAGGGTATTACAATTTCTGCTGGGCCCATTCCTGTCAATTCCTTTTAGAATCAAATCAGAGATTTTCCACATAGGTTTTTAATTTCTTACTTGGTTTACATGGTAGAAATATCTATTCCATATAATATCTTCCCTCTGCATCCAAATCTCTGTGTGGGAGTGTCTGGAGGGGAATATGACCAGAATGCAGTTAGGTTCTGGATTCAACGATCCAAATGTGCTTCTTGTATTTTCTTTTCTAGTAGAGCCAATTCCTTCTCAGCCTCAGTTGGTAATTCTCTTGGACTGTTTAAGTCCTTGTCCCCTTTCAGGGTATTGTCCAGATTTACTAGTCCATCTTTAAGTATTCCAATGATGGTCTGTAAGATGGAAATGCTTCCTGACAATTTTTGAAAGTCATTGGGAGTCTACAATCAATCTCTCCTGATTCGTACCTTTTTGGATCTAATTTTTTGGATATTGATCTTATATCCTAAGTAATTAATAGAATTTCCTCTTTGTATCTTTTCAGAAGCAATTTGTAGCCCTCAGTGAGGCAAAACTTTCTATACTTCTTCAAACATACTTTTAAGGTAGCTAATTTTGGATCAGCTAATATCATCCATATAATGATAAATTATGGGTTGTGGAAATTTCACATGAATTGTATTGGCACAGGGTGGGGCTATTTAGCATTCCCTGAGGGAGTATCTTCCATTAATATGTCTTGACTGGCTGGCAATTGTTATAAGTAGGTACTGTGAAGGTAAATTTTTCTCTATCATTTTCCTGTAAAGGTATGGTGAAGAAACAGTCTTTTTAGTTAATAACTATAATAGGCCATCCTTTGAGTAACAGAGAGGACAAGGGCATCTCATTCTGTAGGGAGGCCATAGGCTGAATTATTTATTAATTGCTCTCAGATCTGTCAGCATTCTCCATTTACCAGATTTCTTTTTAATAATAAATACAGGAGAATTCCAAGGGCTGGTAGATTCTTCAATGTGTTGAGCATTTAACTGCTCCTAAACCAGCTGTTCTAAAAGCTTGTAGTTTCTCTTGTGTCATAGGCCTTGTCCAGCCCAGATTCATCAGTTAGTCACTTTAAAGGTAGGGCTGTTGGTGTTAGTTATTTATTGGCGCTTTTAACCCGCAAGGAACACATCCCGAACACAACAAATCCACAGAAGAGCTGTTTATTAATAGAGGATAGAGGTGATAGGCCTATGTGAAGCACACAACGTGAGTGAGGAGAGAAGAGAAGGGGAGGAGAGGAGAGAGAGACCTGTGCAAAATGGCACCGGCTTTTTAAAGAGTGGGCCACGCATGCGTACAGGACCACATGTGGCTACTCCATGCATGCGCGTAGATTACATGGCCGCGCGCACTTTATGCAACCATGTAAAGCCACGGAGTCCTAGCCACACGAGATGCTCAGACCTGGAAATGGCTATTTTGAACCGGAAATAACTAGGCGGTCCTCTGGGAAAGCCCAACCGTGTGGACATGTTGTGATTTCCTATCAGTTGGTACTTTGGAGAGTTTAACGGCAGTTGTTCTCTGTTTATGTACAGCCTGAATGGTTGGTGGCTGGTTTTTGTTGTTGTTGTTTGTTTTTATAGTATCTTATAATATTATTCCCAGAAACATGAATTGGTCTGTATTCCACTTCTGAGATTGGAGGAATTTTAATCTGGATATTCCACTGCTGTAACAGATCTTGGCCCCAAAGATTCACCGCTACATTTGCCATATATGGCGTCAGCCTTCCTCTCTGTCCTTCTGACCCTATACATTCAACCCATCTCAGACTTTGTTTTACTTGAGACAGGGTTCCAGTTCCTACAGATTGGCCAATTCAGATGCCATGATTTTGGTATCTGTGTCTACCAGGCCTTCTAGAACAAAGCCATTAATTCGAATTCTAAGCTTTGGTCTTTTTTCATTTATGGAAGTCTGCCAAAATATTCATTTTATGATTTTTTTGGAATTTTGATCCATCTGTCAGACCTGTTCTATCATCCAGTGCAGTATCGTTCTTTGCATTAGACACTAGGTTATTTAATTGTCCTGGAGAGGAATTTCCTCCACAGTGGCTCACAATGTTTGGACGTTTGGTTTGGGGGCCTGCAAAAGGCCCCCCAAGGTGTTTCCCACCAGTAAAGGATTGCCTTCTATATCTGTTGTTGATCTGCATTCATTGGTCCAAGTTAATAAAGCATGAGATTGTTGGGCTCCACATAATGTGAGAAATCCAGAGAGTCTATTTAATGAGCAAGGGAATTGATTAGGGGGTAACTCACTACAGCACAGGTATTTATCATAGGGTCCCAGAAAGCCAAGCTATGTCCCACACTGATCTTCCAAGATCTGCCTGGCCAGTCCCAGCACCCAAACCATGAGGGAGAGAAGAGAGTGCTGTATAAATGCATCCCAGGTCTCAAGGGTCCCAGGTGGCCATGCCCCAGAGGCATGTGCTTTAAGGTCATAGGCAGGTGTAGCAGTTACCTGCTGCCTCACTAGGGACGGTGCTTCAAGGTCATAGCTAGAACAGCTGCCCACTACAAGTGTGGGCTCTTCATCAGGCTTCACTGTGCTCCAAGTACATGCGGGGCCTCATAGGCAGCAATTAAAGGGCACCACAGACTCGCTTTTTCCCATTTTCCATCTATAAAAGCAACTTGAACATTTAGTATTTTTCCATGTTTTCCCCATGTCTGCAGCATTCCCCTCAGTTTTAATCAGCAATCTCCTTCACACTGAATACAGAGTGGTCGCCTCTCCAGATCATTCTTCTGGTTCTCACAGTGAGAAATGTGTTTAGAGGAATCTTGGTGCTGAACCTGACCTAAGTTTCCTTTGGCAATTGCAAAACGTCCTTTCCTTGTGAACAACAAGGCAGTGAAGTGCCAGGGTCAAACTGCTTTCCTCACAGGTAAATAAAAGACAGATGAGATCAAAGACCCCAAAGCCATCAGGGTGTCAGGAGGACAAGACTGACCCCTCCCTTTCACAGGTGAAAAGATGATTCTAGAACAAGAAAGGACTGGGCCAAAGATGCACAGTGCTGAAATAGTAATGTTGATGGGAGAACCAGAAACCCTGACTGAAACATGTTTCCTTCCAACACACTTACCTCTCTGGGTCTAGGACCAGCCCCACTCCAAGCCTAACACCGTGTTGAGAAGTCTTTGTTAAAAACCTTCCTCAGCTGTTGGTGGTGGCACATACCCTAGGAGGAGGATCACGAGTTTGAGGCCAGCCTGAGTTACATAGGACCCCTTTGTGAACTCTCTCTCTCTGCATAAAAACTTCCTTTTCTCAACTAAATTGAATTTTTAAAAATCTCATTAGCTGCTAATTTCTTTCTGATATATAGATTTAAAAAGCTTGTCTTAAAACCTTGCTAAACTTATGCTTAAGATGGGGACTTGGGGTCTCTAAGTAACCCAGGCTATGGTCTGTGATGGTTTAAAGACATTCTTTGGCTGAGAGCCTATGCCTAACCTCATGCCAGGTTGGGCACTCCATCCCAAGACCAAAATAAACAAATATTTAATTTTTAAAAATCCACTGAAAAACACATTAAAAAAAACTTATTATACTACATAAAAGTGACTTGCAAACTTCTAGTGTTAATTTCTTTCTTTCTCAACTTCACAGGGATGAAACTGGAAGGCGCAGGTGTTTACAGCTCAGCCAAATGATGCAAAGCAGATGCTCCCATGTCTGTGACACCACAGTGGTGTCATTCATGTCTCTACAGTGGGCCGCATTCATGATTCTCACACCAAGCCACTGCTTTCCTTTGTTTTGTATCTCTCTCTACTGAAAACTTGGGAGGTCACTACCTTCTGCTTTTTCAGTCTTTAGTTTTTATTTTGTTTTGTCTGTCTGGTATTATTTAAACTTTCTTTTGCAATTTTTATTAGAATAAATTTTTATACATAATAATGAAATTTATTAAGATTTATTTTTATGTGCATGATAACTATATGGGTTCTGGGAACTGAATCTGGATCCTGCAACAAGTGCTCTTATTCACTGAGCCCTCTCTCTGGCCCCAATAATGGGTTTTATTATGACAAGCCAAGAGGAGCAAGCCAGTGAGCAGCATCCCTTCATAGACTTTGCGTCTGCTTCTCCCTCCAGGTCCCTGACCTGTCTGAGTTCCTGCCCCGACTTCCTTCGATGATGTAATGTAATGGTAGAAATGTAATCCAAATAAACCCTTGCCTCCCTAAGCTGCCTTTGGCCATGGAGTTTCATCATAGCAATAGTCATGTAACCCTAAGATACTCACCAAAACCAAAATCAAAACAGCAAGAACAGAACAAAACAGGGCTAAGTCAGGCTGCAGCCAGCGGTGGCTTCATACCTGGTGTTGTGATCACTTCTCAGACACACACTGCTATTTGTCATGGGGCCCTTCTCAGAGCCTGACTCATCCTCCAAAAGCATGTGCAAAATAAATTTGTTTTCCAAAGTTGATTTTCCTCAGGGATTTCATTGTAGTAACATGAAATAGACTAATACAATCCCCAATAACCAGCTAACCCTATAGAATCAGGCTTCTATTCCACTATCTATCAAGAGATCCTGATAAACCAAAGGTGACATTCAAGTTACTTAAATATAGTAAAACATCCTTTGCTTAAACTTAGTCTCTAACCACATTCCTTCCATGTGTACAATTCCCTCCTGTGGCTTCCTGGTCTTCCAATGCTTTCTCTATCTGATTTTTGCCTCCATGTCTGACCACTGAAGAGTCATTAAGGGCTCCTCTTCTATAAAATCTAAATACCAAGGCTCAGTTCTAGGATTTTTTAAGAAATGTTTTAAACTGGTATATGCTTATGGATCCATTATACCATTTCCATACATTCATACAATGTTTTGATCCTGTTTACCCACCTCATTACCTTCTCGTCCTTTCTTTTTTGCCTTTCTACATGACCTCATCCTTAAAAAAAAAAAAAAAAAAAAAAAAAATCTCACTCACAGGCTTCCAAACCATCCTTTTCAGGAATTACTGAATCCCAAGTATGTATTTCTAGATGGGAGTCTCTTTTCTGAGCTTGTTTGTGATGCTGGGAATCCAAATAAGGGCTTTGTACCTACCAAGCAAATGTTCTAACACTGAGCTACATGCCAGGCCCTCTTCTCTGAGTTTTATATCTTTATACACAACTGCTTACTCGACATCTTTTCTTGGGTATTCTACAGGCACCTAGACTAAACACATTTCCCCCTCAAATCTGCTTCTCCTCTAGTGTTCTCCATATTCATATATGGAACTTTTACTCAATTACTCATGTCATGGGATTCATGCTTGTTTGCATCTCACTCACCCCACTTCATATGTAACTAACGACAAACCTTGACAATTCATTCAATAATTATTGAGTGAACAAGTCAAAAGTATCTGTGGCCTGAGGAACTTTTATTTTAACAAAACATAATAATGTCTTCTTCTCAGACAAGGCCTGGGCACACTGGTGTGCAATCATTAAAAAAGATTCAGTGCTGGGGGTGCCCAGCACTCAGGAGGCAGAGGCAGGCAGATCTCTGTGAGTTCGAGGCCAGCCTGGTCTACAGAGCAAGTTCCAGGACAGCCAGGGGTTACACAGAGAAGCCCTGTCTCGAAAAAACAAACCAAAACAAAACAAAAGGTTCAGTGAGTCTAATTTTTTTTTAAATCTTTCTGTATCAAAGTGCAATAAGCCTTTGAAAGAAGGGCTCTATGGTGTTCACTAATTAACTCAACAAATACTTACTGACTATTTGCTCTGAGTGATGCACGACAGCCAGATACTGTCAATAACTGTAGGATTTATTCCACTTGCAAGCTAATACAGTAGCTTAACAGTTACCTTCTGAATGCTGGTACAAAACAGCTGTATCAGAGACAAAGGACTTTAACCCTCAAAGTACATCAAGTAGCCCGAGCCTGATCAACCTAATAGTTTGCCCCCTGCACCCACCTCCACATGTCCCGTGGTGGGTAAGATGGATGCTACATATGCAATGCCTCTCTGACACAACTAAGCAATTCAAGGTTAGGAAACCTCGCTCTTTTATAATAGCCTTCAAGTCAACATGCCCAGCTTTTTGTTCCGGAGGGAAACATTATTTTGCTATTAAGACAGGGTCTTGTGTGGCCCTGCTGGCCTTGTATTCCCGATTGTCCAGTCCACCTCCCAAGTGATGGGATCACATCTAGCATTGCATTCCCTTTCCTTTTTAATTTTTCGGATTAAATTTATTTAGAAAGAACCCCGACAGGTTCATTGATCTGACCATATATCGTGTGATGAATACAATTTCTACGCAATGTTCCACAGAAAACAGCCTTCCAAGGTTCCCGAGTCCTGTGTGGTGTGGCTCCGGGGTTCACACGACCTTGGTAATTCCTTCTGTGACTATCCCTGGCGCAGGCGGCTACTCCCGGACAGCGGTAAGGCTCCGTAAGCCCCGCAGCAGCTCCGCCGACTCGGCGGTCCACAGTTCCCCCGCAGCCCTGCACTTCCGGTTCCGAGCTTCCGGCCTCGCCCCGGCGGCGCGGAGGACTGTGGGAAAGGCTTCCTTGGATTCGCGCCTGGCAACGGCTGGGCGTCCAGCTCTGGCCTGCGGAGGCTCAGGCGTGGCGTTTTCCTCCGGCCCACTCGTGGTCAGCCCGCTCCCCTCGGCACGAGGTAGGAGAAGGGCCCGGGCCCTCGTGGCCGCCCGCCCTGCTGCCCTGTTACCTGCCCGGTTCGTGAGCGGCCGGCGGGGTCGCAAGGGCTGGCGGGCTGGTGGCGCCCGTAGCCCGGCTCTGGCGAATGCGCTTCCGTAGCCAACACTTTGTGCTCCCGCTCAGCGAGTGGATCTCCCTGCTCCAGCTCGCTTGGTGACCCCGGGCCAAAGTGACACGGCTTGGCGATGCCATGGCACGCACTACTGAAACTTTCAGAGTTTCACCGTGGGTAACAGCGAATATTTCTAATACTTTCTTCAAGTCAACCTTTGAAATTGCCTAGTGATCAGGAGTGAAGAAGTACAGAAAAGAATGCATAAATCACAGTCTCACCGAGATAAAAACATATCCCCTAAGGTTTGGGTTCTAGGACACCCACTTTACCGGGATACCAAACTTCCCAGATGCTCATTCACATATACAAGGTGGTATGATATTTGCATTGTAGCTAAGCCATTTTCCCATTTAGTCATCTTAGACTATTCATTGCTAAATAAATAATCATTATGCTTAATTTTCTAGGGAACAGTGAAAAGAAAAAAAAGTATATCTTCAGTAAATATAATTTTTTTCCCAAATATTTTCAGTTTGCAGTTTGTTGAATCCAAGGATGCACAGATAAGAATTGCTGACTGTTTTCCCAAGAGTCTTTCTAAGCCTAAAATTCCACTTTTTCCTTCTCTCTCTCTCTCTCTCTCTCTCTCTATCTATCTATCTCCCCCCCCTCCCTCTCCCTCCCTCCCTCTTTTCTTCTCTCTCTCTCCCTCCCTCCCTCTTTCCTTCCTTCCTCTCTTTCTCTCCTTCTGTCTTTCTCCTTTTTTCCCCTTTTCCTTTCTTTCTTTTTCTTTCAAGACAGGTTTTCTCTGGAGCTGTCCTGGAACTCCTTCTGTAGACCAGGCTGGCCTCAAACTCACAGAGATCCCCCTGCCTCTGCCTCCCGAGTGCTGGGATTAAAGGCTAAAGGCGTGCACCGCCACCTCTGGCACTACTTTTGCTTTTTATAGACTTTTTATTCTTTATTCTGGTTATGAGCTTTGGAGAAACTACCACTGACATTTTGAGTGTGAACTGTGTCATAGTAGAAGTATACAGAACTTTCCCATGCAAAATGGTTTGTTTTTGTTTTTGTTTTGCAATATTGAGCTGACAGTATCCCAAATTATTTTTGAAACACCTTGGAGAATCTAGAAGCCCTGGGTTGTACTATTTGTTAGCCACTTGTGACTGTTAGTAAAGGATAGTTAATTACTTAATCTTTGCTATCCTTGCTTTCCACATCCTTAAAATTAGTGTGTTCCACTATTGGTCTGTTCAGCTATCTATGATGTTTCCCAGGTGTGTGTGTGTGTGTTTGTGTGTGTGTGTGTGTGTGTGTGTGTGTGTGTGTGTGTGTGTCTAGGTCTAGTTTTAAAAGCTGATTGTTTTAATACCTTATGGATAAATTAAATTGACATCAGAAAGGTTTGTAAGCAGGAAGTTCTTCAGCATGTGATTCTGAAAGTGTGGTCCCTGGAAACACACTTGGGAACTTGTTTGGAATCTAGGGTTGGGGAGATGGCTTAGTGGGTAAAGTGCTTGCTACAAAAGCCTGAGAACCTCGATCCCCAGCGTGCACTTAAAAAATAGTGTAGTGGCTGGTACACGCTTATACTCTCAACTTTGCAGAAGTGAAGTCAAGGGATTTGTACTGCTCACTGATCAGCTAGCTTGGCTGAATCTGAGTTCCAGGTCCCAGTGAGAGATCTTGTCTCAAAATACAAGGTGGGCAGTGCCTGAACAGGATGACACCCCAGGGTGACCTCTTGCCTCCAAATGCACATGAATACAGTGTGTATACACACATGCAGGAGCTACCATACCTACACAAAGAAATTCACATTCTGGCTGGGCAGAATGACTCATCTCTCACCCCAGGTCTTGGGAGGTAGAAGCAGAGTTCAAGGCTAGCCTTGGCTATGTAATGAGTTCAAGGCCAGCCTAAGCTACCTAAGACCCTGTCTCAGAGACAAAAACACACCCCCTCCAAAGAAATTCCAATAAATTTACATTCTGAGAGATCAAAGGATCTCCTTCACTGAAGATTTCCTGAATCAGAAGCACAGATGGCTGGGGAGCAGCTATCTGAACGAACAAACCTTTAAGCTTCTGATGCGTGCTCAGGTTTCAGAGCCACTGGTTTAGCACAGTGTTCCCTCTTATCTGTAGGGGATATAGTCAAAGACCCCCTCATATCACACTGAATCCTTCATACAGTTTTGGGGGGTGAGGGGTCAGGACAAGGTTTCTCTGTGTAGCCCTGGCTGTCCTGGAACTTGCTTTGTAGACCAGGCTGGCCTTGAACTCACAGAGATCCACCTGCCTTTGCCTTCTGAGTGCTGGGATCAAAGATGTGTGCCACCATGCCTGGCCTTGCTGTTTTTGTTTTTTTCATATACATATATACCTATGATAAATTTTAAATTATAAATCAGGCATTGTAAGAGGTTAACAGCAATAATATGTTCTGTTTCTCTCTCTCTCTCTCTCTCTCTCTCTCTCTCTCTCTCTCCTGTTCTATATTCACTTTCTTTAATGAAGTGAGTTGGTGCTTAAAGAAAATACTTCCTGACTTCTCTTTGGCATGTTTGAATTGCCAACACCTCTGTTCTTGTGCTTTGGGACCAATGATAAGGAAAATAACAAGGACTGTAGTATCAGAACAATTAAACTGAGAACTGAGATAGCTGCTGCCATGTGATTAATGGGCAGGTAGCCTATACAGTGTGTTTACAATGATTAATGGGCAGGTAGCCTATACAGTGTGTTTACAATGATTAATGGGCAGGTAGCCTATACAGTGTGTTTACAATGGAAAGGGAATGATTAAATCAAGTGGCAGTGATTAGGATGGTGTAATATTTTATTACTCTGCTCAGAAAATGGGCAGCTGTTCTAGAAGCTTCCTATGTGGCCCAGCAATCCCATACCTTAGTATATACCCAGTAGATTGAGCATACACAATGCTAGAGAGATGGCTCAGTAGTTATACGCACTTGCTGCTTTTCCAGAGGACTTGAATTCAGTTTCCAGCACCCATGTTGGCCAGCTCCCAACACAGACACATATATTTAAAAAAGAAAGCATATTGATGTAAAACTTGTATATAAACATTCGTAACAGGGTTATTCATAAAAGCTCCAAAGTAGAGCCAACCCAATGTTCTTTTTCTAATGACTAGAGAAGTCAAATGTAATTTATTATTGAGCCATGAAAAAGAATGCAGTATAATGAAACTGCATCATGAACCCTGAAAACATGCTAAATGAAAGGAACTGGACATAAATGCTACATGCTGTGGTTTCATATACATGAAATGTCTGGAATAGGCTCATCTATAAGGATAGGAAGTTGTTTAGTGGCTTTCAGGACCTGAGGGAAAAGGAAGGATGAGAAATAATTGCCTTTGCCTCTGGTTTGTGTTTTTATGGGATGAAGAAAATGTTCTGGAATTGTGTAGCAGTGATGGTTGTACACCTTTTGAATATACTGAAATCCAATGAGTAATATACTTTATTCATTGAGCTCTGAGTTGGTCTCTAACTTGCTGTGTAGCTGAGGCTGACCTTGAACTTGTGAGCCTTGCAACATCTCCTTCCTTAGACTGTCACCATGCCCTTTGTGGTAGTTTAAAAGGAAGAGTCTTAATCTTTTAAGAGAGCTGAAGTAAAGAGTCAACATGGTTCACTATTACATTGCCCTAGAAAATGCTACACAACCATGCAAACCAAGAGGTTCACATCTGAGTGTTCTATTGGGCGTGGTGACACATGTCTTTAATCATAGCACTTGGGAGGCAGAACCAGGCAGATCTTGGGGAGTTTGAGGCCAGCCTGGGTTCTGTCTCAAAAACAACAAAACAAACAGTAAACAACCAAACCCCCTTCCCCCACCACAAACAAACAATACAATTAAAAAAAAAAATTGTGAAACTGGCCAGGTCATCAAAGGTAGGCATATCAAACAAAAGCCACCAAGTATGTGAAAGATGTCAGTGTAAAGAAACAGTTTGCACCACTCTGGGGATATGATGATGGAGTTGGTAGATGTGCCTAGGCAAAACAGTGGGCTTGACCCAAGGTCAATGGCCCAAAACGAGTGCTGAAGTTTTGGTTCATATGTTAAAGAATGCAAATAATATGGAACCAAAGGTTGGTTTGTTTATTTTACTTTTATGTGTGCGTGATGAGGGTGAAGGATGAGTACATGCCAAGTCCACCTGTGGTGGTCAGAGAGCAAGCAGCTTTATGAAGTCTGGAACTCAGGTCACCATGCTTATGTGACAAGCACCTTTATCTGCTAAGCCATTTTACTGGCCTCTGAACTGAAGGGTGTAAGGTGCACTGCTGAACTTTTGGAGTCCATGGTTGGGTTAACCCATGCCTAAGCTCTCCTGCCACATTGAGATGATCTTCACCGAAAAGAAACAGGCTATTCCTCAGGTAGCAGAGGAGACTCCTGGAAAAAGATCCAGGAGAAACGGATGAAACAGAAACTTACAGACAGGAGAAATCTGCAGAAAGTGAAGGCAAATACAATTTATAATAGGGTGGGGATATTTATAGTATATGAATCCCAAAAGCAGTATTTTAGTATTCAAAAAGTTCTAAGAAGCCACATAAACTTGGGAGTATGCCAAACAATAAGAGTATATGGAATTTTCTTTGGAATTTACTAGCACACCTAAGATACAAGCTAGCTAAAATTGCAGTTCAGTGCTGCCTTTCTTGACCACCTTCCTCACCACCACTCCCAGTCTTCCTAAAATACTGGCTTGATTTCAGCCGAATTTTGCGCCCTTCCCCAGATGCTTGTGTGGTCAGTGCAGTAACCACACAGCTCCCCTTCAAGTCCGCCTTGTATTGCCATGGTTTTCTGCCTGCCTTTCACCTTTCTCAGCATTTTAAGGAAGACTTCCAGCTGTGCAGCTTTTTACAGTGACTGCTTGCCAGCTGGTGCCTCCCATCACTTTCTGCACTTCCTTATCATATACCCACCTCTCTCTCTCTCTCAATGTATCTTCTTTTTGTGCTTTTCAAAGTAAATTTCCCCCTGAATACACCACATGTGGCTGATGTTTGGACACTTACTTAGATTTTTTTCTTTTGATGTAAAATTTGCAAAGAAGAGCTGAACTAAGAACACATTTGCTGGACTTTCCAGGCAGATGCTCTACCATAGTGTTACACTCCCAGTCCCTTTGCTGAGTTTTCATCTTGTATGCTAGTGTGACCCAAATCCTTGTCAAGATAGAGATCGTGTACCGTCATTCCAGAAAATTCTCTCATGCCCTTTTTTATTCACTCTCCACTACCCAGCCCCAAGAAGCAGCCATTGTCTTGACTATATTCTCCTCCAGATTGGTTTTGTCTGTTCTAGAACTTACAGAAGTGAAACAATGCCCAGTGTGTTATTTTCTGTAAGGCTTCTTTCTGCAGTGTCTATTCCATGTTATTTGTCGCTGTGCATTTTCTAGTTGTGACTAGTACTCCTCTGCATAAATATGCCACGTTATGCTCATCCATTCTGTTGTAGGGAACCTGGTCTGACCATTTGGGGCTGTTGGGAATAGCATTGCTATAAATGTTCTTGCATTAATATTTTGGTATGCATATGTTTTCATTTCTGTTACAAAAATACTCTGGAGTAGAATTTCCAGGCCATAAAAGGTTAATAGTATGAAGCAGCAGATTTTTTGCACAGTTATAACATTTTATGCTCTCACTAATGATGTATAGGTATTCTGGTTGCCCTCTGTCCTTGCTGACCTTGTGAGTTGTTGGTCTTTATAATTAGCACTAATGCCAGGGATATAATGGTTTTTGCCTTACATTTTAATTGATTACTGCATATTTCCTGTACTTGCTATTAACTTCTGTGAAAATCAGGGTATCAACTACCCCTCTCATTGCCTGCCACTTACGTAGAAGATGTGGAGCAAATACAAAGTGAGGGTAGTGGAGGTGTGTTTTGACAGTTTGGGGAATTTGGAAAATATGAATGAATGCCACTGTTACTTGTTTGAACTGAGAATTACTTCGTAGGTCTGGGTGTGGCTTGCAGCATGCTTAGCATGCATGAGGCTCTGGGTTCAGTTTCTAGCATCAGAAAAAGGAACTCTTATACCAGGAACATTTTTATGTTGCTGATTTTTTTTAATAGGTACAAATGATGGAAAATGTGCACCTGGCACCAGAAACAGACGAAGACGATCTTTATTCTGGTTTTAATGACTACAATCCAGCCTATGATACTGAGGTAAAAACATTTTTACATTGCTCTTTTGTTAACCAATTCAGCTGATTTATGAAGACTTTGGGTTTAATTGTGTTTTGCTTTTTGTGTGCTTCAGATCAAGTACAGTATTAAAAAGTAGGAAAGTACTTAATGAAGAACCTGTTTCTACCAGTGACAGTGGCCACAGCAGAGGGCAGGATCATGAGGAAGCTCATGTGACTGAACAGGACAGCTGTGCACTGTACTCTTCCCACTTGCTGTCAGATTAAGTAAAAGGCTTGGGTAACCTGGAGATACCTATGATCAGTTTGGGTTCTGTTTATTTAAAAAGTTTTTAAAGATTTAAAAATTTTTATGTGTATGAGTATTTTGCCTGCATGTATTTATGTGCACCATGTGTGTGCCTGGTGCCCACAAAGGTCAGAAGAGGGCGTCAGATCCTCTGGAACTGGAGCTATAGACAGTTGTGAGCCATGGTCCCAGGAACCAAACCCAGGTCCTCTACAAAAGCAGCAAGTGCTCTTAATCCCTGAGCCATCTCTCCAGC
Organism: Onychomys torridus; assembly: GCF_903995425.1. Taxonomy (NCBI): domain Eukaryota; kingdom Metazoa; phylum Chordata; class Mammalia; order Rodentia; family Cricetidae; genus Onychomys; species Onychomys torridus. The sequence goes on from NC_050451.1 coordinate 45,872,392, forward strand.
CTCAGTTTGTTTTGCTTTTCCAGTCTCCACTGTCTTCTAATTTGGGATGTGCTGACAACATACAGGATCCTGTCATGGCCCCCAAGGATCGTAGGGTTGGGAATGCAGCTCAGTGGATAGAGTGCTTTCCTGGCATGCACAAGGCCCTGGGTTCAGACTCCAGCATTATCCTCAAGAACCTTAGAGTAGAGATCACCTTTGTGGTACTCTAGTTTCTAAATGCCATGTAGTGATTTTCTCTTGTTGTGCATGTATTTTGTAGAGAAATTAGGAAATCAAAATGACTATAGAGGGAAAATTACAAACATAGAAACTGTTACTCTGCAGACTAACCTACAGTGCTTATCTTACCCTTATGTCAACATATGTATATCTATATCTGTTTTGATAATATGGGATCATGCTGTGTATTGGTATTTCTTTATGTCAGTTAATCTGTTTGTTTAATATTTAATTTTATAACAATTACAAAGATGAAATTACTGCTAAGAAAAATTTGGATATTTTCACCTATTTACATTTCTTATAAAAGTTACAGTTTCTGAATTTTGTAATAACAAAACAAAACAGAGAACCTTATAAAAGTTATCTTAACCTGGTATGGGTAAAAGAATGAAAGCGGGGTTGGGGACTTAACTCAGTGGTGGAGCGCTTGCCTAGCAAGTGCAAGGCCCTGGGTTCGATCCTCAGCTCCAAAAACAAAACAAAAAAACAAAAGGGGGGGGGAGAAAGCATCTGGCATAGTGGTACACACCTTTAATGCCAACATTTGAGAGGCAGAAGCAGGCAGATCTCTGTGAGTTTGAGTCTAGCCTGGTTTATGTAGTAGGTTCCAGACTAGCAAAGGCTACATAGTGAGACTCTGTCTCAAAAACAAAGAAAAGAAAAGAAAGATGTGCTCGTTAATTTATTTGCAAATGTATAAGAATAAAACACTAGTGCATGTGGACTTTAGACATTTCTCATTCTGTTCTAGAATTTTTCACATGGCTTTCTGGAATTTTTACTTTTGGAGTAAAGTGGCTCTCTGTGAATGTGACATGTAGAGAGGAAGCAAGAAGGGAAGTAGGGATGGTGGAAATCTGTGTGGTTCTGATCATTACAGAAAGTGAGGACAGCAGCTGGGGGTAGCAGCACATGCCTGTAACCTGAGCACTCAACAGAAAAGTAGCAAAATTTAGAGAATTGGAGAAAATAAATAATAAATCTATCAAATAACAGTAAAACAGTTATAAATAATGAAATAACAGATTCAACACTCAGAAGGCAGAGACAGGTGGATCTCTGTGTGTTCCAAGACAGCCTGGTCTATAGAGTGAGTTCCAGGACAGCCAGGACTTCTCGAAAAACCAAAACCAAAAAGAAAAAGGAGAAATATTTCAGTATATAACTAAATCATTTGAAATTTGCTTAAGATGTTCATGAGTAAGTTGGTAATTCAGGCACAAAGAAAAAGTGAAGAGTGGTATTTATTGTTTGTAATTGAAGCATTGATTGGCCATCTTTTTTAAACTTGTTGTTTTAGTTAAGTTGCCCAATTTTTATTTATTTATTTATTTTTGGTTTTTCAAGACGGGGTTTCTCCATGTAGCTTTGTGCCTTTCCTGGAACTCACTCTGTAGCCCAGGCTGGCCTCGAACTCAAGGAGATCCGCCTGCCTCTGCCTCCCAAGATTAATCCCTGGGATTAAAGGCGTGTGCCTCTACCGCCCGGCCCTTACCCAGTTTTTACTACTAGTTTAGAGATCTTAAGAGACACCTTTTTGTCAAAGATCTGCCAAAGTAAAGGTATCGTTATGGTGGTGGCCGCCTTTGATTTTAGAATCACATAAAAGATTCCAGTGTTTATGACTAAGAGTTGTGTATACATTTAATTTTGTAAGTTTGATATGAAGTTATAAATCTGAAGCATCTATATTGTGTGTGATATATATGTATGTGATGTATATGTATGTTATAGGTATATATACATTTATCACATATAACTTGTATGGATAAAAACGTGTTTTAAAGTTTATTGAACTAACATCCTGGTTATATAGATATTCAGTTTTGATTATCCATATAGAGTTTTTTTCTAGTTAATTGATAGTGACTATTTTACAGGCATTGGCTATATTTATTTTTAAAGTGTTTTATAACAAAATACCTGAGTCTGGGAACCATGTAGAAAAGCAAAATACTTAAGCCACAGTTTTGAGGCTGAGCATCCAAGATTAGACAGTTGTATCAATTCATCCTCGTTGGTATCACATTTAATTACCATTCTTAGTAATATAAATATTATTTGGCTATATTATCATTAGTATGGTAAGTGGCATCATGATGAAGTGTCTTCAGGAAAGGACAGATCACAGGTGAGACAGGCAGCCATAGTGGAGAGGGGCATCTTACTCTTACGACACCCCATTGCTCAGGAACGGTATTAGTCATGTCTGAGCTAATCTCACTGCTTGGCCTGACCTCGTGAAGATCCACATTGCATACACCACCACACTGAGGGCTGAGCCTCTATCCTTAATCCTTGGAGTCAGAAGCCACATCCAAACCACAGCAGCAAGTGTGCTTTTTAGGAAGCAGACTAAAGTAAATCAAACACAGGTGTGAGGTTGTGTTCAATGTATCTGAAGTTAGTCCAGAAGCAGGAAGTGAGAGCCGCTTAGGAGATGGGCACTTGGTAAGACAGGATTCCACATAACTCAGGAACACATGTACCCTGCCCTGACTAGCAGGCCTTTCCTCAGACTTCCTTGGGGGAAATTAAGTACAGGTCAAGAGTCAGAAAAGTTTATTTCAATGGAGATGTTGGTTCCCACCTGCACTGCAGGTTTCCACTTGTCACATGGACAAACAGAAAAGAAACAAGAGAAATTATTTGCCTTCTTGTTTATAGAGAATATGGCCCTTTCCATCCTGCAGCTTCCTTAGGTAGGGACTGTAGTGTGGTCCTGGAATATAAGAGGAAGGGACGGGAGAGGGAAGGTCAAGGAAGGAGGGAAGGGGAGGGGCCGAGTGGAAGGGGAGAGAGGGAAGGAGAAAGATCTAACTCTCATTCCTCCAGCCACCATGGAGGAAGGAGGAGGAAAGGACGCATCTGAGTATTTGACAGTTAGCCAGGTGATGGCCCCACCCTCTTTCAGGGATTTTCATTATTTTAAATGTGAATAAGCACACAGTTCTCAGTCATAAACACAGAGGACTTTCCTGGGACATGTGCAGTCAACGGCACCCACCAGCATAATTAATTATTCTTCTACTTTGGCTGAGCTTTTTGCAAAAAGATGTTCCCCAAGATTCCGGGGGGTAGAAGGAGCCTTAATATTTGGGGGATGAAGGGTGTAGAACTTGAAGACAGGAGTCTGTCTTTGAGGTAAGATTAATTATAGAAGGTCTTGAATATGAACCAGATGACTCTAAAGTCTGTCACATTTATTCTGAATGTTAATTTTGCCTTTTTATTTTAGGAGTTGGAGAATGACACAGGTTTTCAGCAGGCGGTGAGAACCAGTCATGGCAGAAGACCTCCAGTAAGCAAGCTGAGATGACACTGTAGGAATCACTGATAGTTTACCATCACAGTCTTGTTTAGGTGTCCAACCCAGTAGTGCTAAGTACACTGTTGTGAGGCAAAGCTTCAGGGTGGCCTCCTCCTGCAGATTGAAAACTCTTGCCCATTAAATACCCCACCCCAGCTTTTCCTTCCCCAACACTCCAGTAGCTACCACTCAGGTTTCCGTTTCTGGACCCTTGACTAGGAGACCCCGCACACAGTGGAATCCTGCAGTATTTGCGTGTTGGGTCCAGCCGGCCCTTCACCTTACTTGGTACATGTTCTCTAGGTCCATCGTTATAACCTTTGCTGTCCTCTTTCAGATCCGTGGTTTGCAAAGGCTTTCCTCCCATTCTCTGGGCTACTTTCATGTTGTTGATTATAGTCTCTGGCACACAAAAGTTTTTAGCTTGATGTAGTCCTGTTTGTCTGTCTTATTGCTTATTCTTTTGGTATCGTGTCCTAGAAATCATTGCCAAGGCTAAGGCTGTGAGCTTTCTTCTGCTATTTTCTCCCAGGAAATTTGTAGTTTTTGGTCTTTAATATATTTTGAATTAATTTTATGTGTGTGGTGTAAGATAAAGAATCAACTTCTTCTATTTGAATGTTGAAAAGGGCGTTCTTTCTTTCTTGGTCCATTTTAATTTATGAATGCTCACATAAATAGTTTTACCAGTTCCTAACAATAGCAGAATTTTGCATTGTTTTCAGAACTGTAATTGCCACCTGTTCCTGTTTTTTGGTTTTGTTTTGGAGACAGAGTCTCACCATGTAGACCAGCCTGGCTTTGAACTTGCTCCTGCATTAACCAGGATCGCAGGTGTGCAGTACCACATTGGCTCATTTCCTTTTCCTTGTTCTCAGTTTTCTGCTAGAACTGCTGGCCTTCTGTTCTGACTCCTGGCATGCACTAAGCATGGCGGTGCTTGTCTGGTGTTTCCACTGTGTGTGCCTTCTGGATAGCTCTCCTTTTGTCTGTTTCTCTGCTTGCCTCCTGGCCTCAGTGTATAGCCTTTTGAGATGACCCACTAAAGCCTGGACGATTACCAGGGCTGTCTCCTTGGCATGCCCTCTCTTCCAGCACATATTACCTCAGTTTGAATGTCAGGGCTTTGCTCAGCTTCTCAGCCTTGCCTGTGGGATGGAAAGATGCCTTGAGGACAAAAAAACTGCCCTGGGGGCTGGAGAGATGGCTGCTCTTCCAGAGGATCTAGGTTCAATTCCTAACACCCACATGGCAATTCACAGCTGTCTGTAACTCTAATTCTAAGTGATTTGACACCCTCACACAGACATGCATCTAGGCAAAACACCAGTGCACATAAAATAAAAATAAATGGTTAAAAAACGAAAACCTGCCCCAGTGCAGACTCCTTTTTTTCCTATCTTAAGACTTTATGTCTTACTTTAGTAGTTCTACAATGCATTCAAACAGATTTTTATAGTGTGTGTGTGTGTGTGTGTGTGTAATCTGAGTGTGTATGGGCATAGTGTGTGTATGTGTGTGTGAAATCTGAGTGTGTGTGGGCACAGTATGTGTGTGTGTGTGTGTGTGTGTGTGAAATCTGAGCGTGTATGGGCACAGTGTGTGTGTGTGTGTATGTGTGTGTGTGTGTGTGTGAAATCTGAGTGTGTGTGTCTCACTTGGTCGAAGGACAACTTTTTGGAGTTGATTCTGCTTACACCAAACCAAGTCTCCTGATTTGCCTGGCAAGTGCTTTTATACACTGAGCCATCTGACCAACACAAACTTGCTTTTTGGTTTGGTTTTTAAGACAGGGTTTCTTTGTGTAGCCCTAGCTGTCCTGAAACTCTCTCTGTAGATCAAGCTGGCCTCCAACTCGGGTTCACCTGCCTCTGCCTCCTGAGTGCTGGGATTAAAGGCGTGCACCACCACTGCCCATGCCAAACTTGTTTTCTAACAAACACTTTTGTGTGAGCCTTTTTAGTAGTTCTCGGTAGGAAGACATGGTAAAACAGTCCAGTATAGCAAGAAGAATTCCTTTTTGAGTGATCCTCAGTTATTCCCAACAGCTAGCATGTTGAGGTCACTTTCACACGGTCCCTTTTGAGTCTAGCTCCAATTGTATGGTGTGTTATTTGTATCCTTTGCACTCAGAATCCTTTTTACTTAAAAGTTGAAGGAATTTGGACTCAAAGATATTAAATATAGTTGAGGGAGAACTGGAATTCAAATCCCATGGACTCCAAAGCTGTGTCTGTGGGTAGGGTCTGTGGCCGTAGCACCAAGGATGCAGCGTGTGTTGAATGAATGGTAGATGCGAGCATTAAACTGGGCTTACTAGGATCTCAGATCATTCCCAAGTCCCTTTCTTCTGAAATCAATTTCAAACCGAGGCTCCTTCTCAGCACCTTCAATAACTGAATTCCCTAGTATTTAAGCAATCATTCTAAGTATGACATTTCCCATTTCTTGAGATTATAATATAATCACAACATTTCTCTCTTCCCTTCCCGCCAAACCTTTCCATATACCCCTCCCCACTCTCCTTCAAATTCATGGGCTCTTTTTTTTTCATTGTTATGGCATGCATGTATGTACACACACACACACACACACACACACACACACACACACACACACACCTAAATATAACTTGCCCAGTCTGCATAATGTTATTTGCATGTATTACAATTTGGCATCAGACAACCAATTGGTATGCTCTTCCCTGGGCAGGACCACCAAATACAATATTTCTTCAGCATTGAGTCTCTGCATTTTCTGCTTTGTAGCCTGATCTGAATCCTGCTAACTATGCTTCTTTTCCTTCCCAAGGTAACTGCTAAAATACCAAGCACAGCAGTCAGCAGACCCATAGCCACTGGATACGGGGTAAGTTCAATTTTTTTTTTTTCCTGAGACAGGGTTTCTCTGTGTAGCTTTGCACCTTTTCTGGAACTCACTCTAGCCCAGGCTGGCTTCGAACTCACAAAGATCCGCCTGACTCTGCCTCCCGAGTGCTGGGATTAAAGGCATGTGCCACCACCACCCGGCTAGGGTAAGTTCTATTAAGTGGAAAATATTAAGATGTTTCTTAAAATATGTGTAAGTTCATATAAGGCAGTTCTAAATAATTTAGGCTTTGTCAAGTCATGATCCAGATATATAGTTATAGGTATTAAAAAGTCTAATTTGAGTAATAGCTTTGAATATTTTAGTAAGTTTGATTTACGCACAACTATATTTTACTATCCTTTTCTATTTGTAGACCTTCTTGTTTGCTGATTGGCTTCTGTTTCCTATATAATTAATATAACCATCTCTTGTGTGCATTCCATTCATGAGTTCCACATGAAGCTAGATGTTACATAAGCACAATAGTGTTTATAAGAACTTAACCAGTGAAAAGATGAAATTGAAGAAAATGTTTCAGAGATTATGTCTGGGTTTTATCTTATCCACCCTTTGGGGAAAATAGTCTCTAAATTCCCTAGGAATAATAATCCTTTTACTCTTCCTTAACTTACATAAGTGTTTTTGGCTTACATAAAATAAGAAAGATTGGTAGAAAAATGAAAGACTGAAGTGGAGTAGCTTTTTTTAATCTTTATGATCGTGTACTCTAGGTTCAGCAAAATGGCTTCACAGCCCAGAGGCCCAGAGCGTTTGTCTGTATAGCACCCCTTTGCATGAGTAAGGAGAGCAGCCCCACTGCAAGCCTGAGGGTGGATTTACATTTGGTCTTGCTTCACAGTAAGAGGAGGTGAAGGCTCAGATACTTTCAGTTTTGCAGATCAAGTGGTCTTTGTTACAAGCATTCACATAGTGGTGTTTGTAATACAAGAGCAGCCACAAGCAGTGTGTAAATGGGTGGGTTTTGCTGTAGTCCAGCAAACCATACTTACAGCTCAGACGGTGGTTGTGCTGACCCATGTTTAATGGGTTTGCAAATTGATTCCACACTATTAAGTGACAAATGAAAAAATTTGTTTGTGTTTATGGGTAGATAGAGTGAAGAATTAATCAAGAGAAATGCCTGCAATTTGATTTGTAAAGTTACAAGCAGCAGTTTCAGTAATCGCTTTAACTTGCTTTTCTGCTTATTAGTCTAAGACATCCCTGACGTCATCGATGGGAAGACCAATGACAGGCACTATCCAGGTATGTCTGCTTGTGTGGATTATCTTGTGACTTAGACTTTATTACCAAAGGTTTTCCTCTTCTTGTACTTTAACAATTATAACAAAGATGTTACTTATATAATAACACCTTTACCTTGTGGGGTAACATTTGGGCTGCCTTGAATCTTCAGAAGCATGCTTTCTTTGGATTTGTATGCTCCAGTCTCAAGTGAGATCCTGTTAGAATTGCCATAGACTGATGCTTTGTTCTTCTGAAGTAGCTGGAACTCATTCTCCTGTGCTACTTTTTACAGCAGTTTCTATGGATTCTCTTGTAGCATATGGGAGACCAGCCAGGAGTAACTGACAAATAAGCTAGTTTGTAGGCAGAGTTTTTTGTCAGGACTGCCAGCTCCCAAATAACCACTCAGAGACTTATTATTAATTATAAATGCTGGGCCGCTAGCTCAGGCTTATTACTAACTAGCTCTTACAACTTAAATTAACCCATTTCTATTAATCTGTGTGCTTCCCCGAGGCTTATGGCCTTTACCTCTCCTGCTTCCTTTCCATCTGGCTGGTGAATTCTCTGACTCTGCCCTCCTTCCCAGCATTCTGTCTGCCCCCCAAATCCTGCCTAGCCATTGGCCAATGAGCTTTTTGTTAACAATGAGAGCAATACATATTTACAGTGTACAAAGATTTTTCTATAGCACTATAGTTTGTTCTTTTATAACCAAGAAAAGAAGAGTTGGATCAAGGCATTTAAATTTTAGAGGGGAAAGAGAGACAGAGTTGTTGCATGAGGATGCAGAAGTAAGGCATAAGGAGATGGCTATTAAAAATCAGGACTAAATGGGCTGGAGAGATGGTTTAGTGGGTAAGAGCACTGGACGCTCTTCCAGAGGACTCAGGTTCAGTTCCTAGCACCCACAGGGCAGCTCACAAATATCTGTAACTTCAGTTCCAGGGGATCCAACACCCTCAAACAGATAGATGTGTAACCAAAACAACAATCTACAGAAAAAAAATAAAATCAGTAAATCATTTTTAAAATCAGGACTAAAGTAGGATGCGTGTTATGTGCAGAACTGTCAATTATAGTTCTTATTCAGGACCGAGTTTGACATGATCTTATTCTTTGCAGGATGGAGTTGCTCGGCCCATGACAGCAGTGAGAGCGGCTGGCTTTTCCAAGGCAGCTCTGCGGGGTAGGTCACCCCAGCGCCCCTGTGTGTGCTCTGCAGGGTAGGTCACCCCAGCGCCCCTGTGTGTGCTCTGCGGGGTAGGTCACCCCAGCGCCCCTGTGTGTGCTCTGCAGGGTAGGTCACCCCAGCGCCCCTGTGTGTGCTCTGCGGGGTAGGTCACCCCAGTACCCCTGTGTGTGCTCTGCGGGGTAGGTCACCCCAGCGCCCCTGTGTGTGCTCTGCCGGGAAGGTCACCCCAGCGCCCCTGTGTGTGCTCTGCGGGGTAGGTCACCCCAGCGCCCCTGTGTGTGCTCTGCGGGGTAGGTCACCCCAGCGCCCCTGTGTGTGCTCTGCGGGGTAGGTCACCCCAGCGCTCCTGTGTGTGCTCTGCGGGGTAGGTCACCCCAGCGCCCCTGTGTGTGCTCTGTGGGGTAGGTCACCCCAGTACCCCTGTGCGCCTGCCATTCCATCCTACACAAAACCAGACCAGCCACTGAGTGCAGGTGCACCATGATTTCAGGTACCACTAAGAAAGGAAAGGGGCAAGCCGGCTGTGGTGGTTCACACCTGTAGCCCGTGTGCCACATGTTCTCTGGCCTGGCCCCACATGGAGAGCCTGCAAGAGGGAAGGGCTGGTGAGACTGTGCTACAGCCCACGTGGTAGTTACACCAGTGTGGGATTTGTGAAAATGTGTCCAAGTATGCACCTAAAATATCGTTTGTATAAGTTAGAATTTGATCTTTAAAATGAAAGGTGGGGCCTGGAGAGATGGCTCAGAGGTTAAGAGTATTGACTGTACTTCCAGGGGTCCTGAGTTCAATTCCCAGCACCACATGGTGGCTCACAACCATCTATAAAGAGATCTGGTGTCCTCTTCTGGCCTGCAAGCATACAAGCAGACAGAACATTGTATACATAATAAATAAAATAAATCTTTAAAAAAAAAAAAATGAAAGGTGAAAATATTCTTTAAAAACACAAGTTAAATTATAAAAAATAAAAAATTGTTTATTATACCAATAAGAAAAATTAGAAAGCTAATCCCAGGTTATACCTTACATGCTTGATAATTTAGAGTTCATACTAGAAATACAGACCTATGAAGGAAGAAAGTAAATGCTTAGGGAGTAATTTATTTTTGTTTTAGTTTGTTAATCTGTAAGTTTTGTTTATAGTTTCATGTGTGTTAAAAATCTTAACAATTTCCATGAAATTCTTATGTGTGATAAGTGTCTTGCCTTGAACTTACACCTTATAATAAATGGTAACTCATGTATGCACTTATGTACAAAGTTCTCTTCAACTTTGCTGGGTCATAAACTTAAAGTCTTGAATTGTGTCTCAGGCTCTGCGTTTGACCCCCTCGGCCAGTCCAGGGGCCCTGCTCCTCCTCTGGAAGCCAAAAACGAAGATAGGTACGCAAGGCCTTATGTTCCTGCTGCTGCTGCTGCTGCTTCTGCTGCCGCTCCATGGTCTTTTTCTCTAGATAGATAAGTTAAGCTGTGTGAGCAGCATGCTGATGAAACTTCATCCCCATTCTTGAACTTAGTGAAGAAAAAAAAAATCTAGGAATAGTCATGTGAAGTCATGCCATCTCATTGGACTGTAAGTTGACTGAAGTTGTGGTCTAAGGTCATGAGTAGGAATTCTCTGGAAGGCCAAACAGGATTATAAATGGTATGTTATTTTAAAAGGGCATTTTTCAAAGAAAAAGTTTAGGAGAAAAATAGAAAGTTAGTTTGCCATATTATTTATTGACCAGTTTAAGTGTTTAAGTGTGTGTGTGTGTGTGTGTGTGTGTGTGTGTGTGTGTGTGTTGCTGAGTTCAACCCAGGACCTTACATTTGCTACATACACACACACAAACACACATGCTTTATAACCAAGCTACAGCCTTACTCTGAGCAATTCATTTTCTAGAGAATTAACTCTTTATAGTTGTCTAGACATAAAGCTAAAAGCCTCAGGGTTCACAGCTATGTGCATTCAGGCTGCCTATGGCCCTCGATGCACACATTGTACATAAAGAGCAGTTGTTAGTGAGTTTCCTGAGTGCAGGCACTTATGAGCTTCACACATGAAAATGGAGCTATTACTATCACCAGTTGAGAGAAGGAATGGAAGGAAGCCCAGGGACTTCTCTTGCCGAGTCTGATAAAGGGCGTGGCTGAGATTCAAACTCAGTTTGCCAAGTTCGAGGCTGCATGTTGTTAGGTTCTGTGTGTGTGTGTGTGTGTGTGTGTGAGAGAGAGAGAGAGAGAGAGAGAGAGAGAGAGAGAGAGAGAGAGAGAGAGAGTGTGTGTGTGTGTGTGTGTGTGTGTGTGTGTGTTTGGCTGATCGGTTGGTTTTGTGATGCTGAAGGTCCAACCCAGAGTCTGATACATGCCAGCAAGCACTGTACTACTGCACTGCATCCCCGGTCCCTCCTATGTTTAAAATTGTAATTCTTAATCACAATACTTGGGGCTGTTATATATATTATATAAGTTCCCTTTTGACTAACAAGGAACCTTTATAGATGACCAGTTTATTTTGTACCCAAGCTAGTGGGGGGAAGGGTGTTATTTAAGTATTAATGTAATTTAGGCTCTTTTTACTGCTCACAAGAGAAATCTGGAAACATGCACACATAATTAGAGCATTTATTGTGTTACACAGTGTGAGTTCTGAAGGAAGGGCAGTTCTGGTGTGGCTGATTTTACTTCTCAGTAGCATCAGCCCTTATTTGGATTTTCTTCCACCCTTTTGGCTTTTCCCAAGAGCCCGCTTATCAGTATGATGCCCAGAGAGTGGTGAAAGTTCAGAATAACATGTAACTGAAAAGTTTAGTGGTTGAAAGCTCTAAGATTCCAGTCCCTTTCAACAAAGCAAAGATCTTTGTAGCCTTCTCTACCACGAACTCATATGCCCTTATTTCTCCTTGACCTCAAAAGCATCAGAGGCTTAGGGCCAAGTCTACTGCAGGGAGCAGAGTGAGGTGCTCTACACCACATTCGTGTCTGCACTGGCTAGCAGGCTCTTGTCAGAGACCAGTTTTCATCTTACTGGTATTGATTAGGGCCTAAGTTACTTTGAGTATCCTCATAAAATTCTCTTATGTGTTTTTACTTAAAATGTTTATATTAATGTTTTTGGTTTAATAGCAATCTATAAGTAACATTTAAAGACTTTTATGAAGCTGGACAGTAGTAGCCATGCCTTTAATTCCAGCGCTCAGGAAGCAGAGGCAGGTGGATCTTTGAGTTTGAGGCCAGCCTGGTCTACAGAGTGAGTTGTAAGACAGCCAGAGCTACACAGAGAAACCCTATCTTGAAAAAACAAAAACAAAACAAAACAAAAAGACAATTATTGGAGTGTTTCAGACAAGTTGAATATATATAAACTTCACTATAAACTTTTAAATTTCTATTTATTTTATTTTAGGTATATGAGTGTTTTGTCTACATATATATCTGTGTAACACATGCGTGCCTGGTGCCCACAGAGGCAATAAAAGGATGTAAGATCTCTTAGAACTGGAATTACAGATGGTTGTGAACCACCATGTGGGTGCTGGGAATTGAATCCTGGTTTTCTGGAAGAGCAGTTAGTGCTTTTAACCACTGAACTATCTCTCCAACCCCTTACCATTTTTTAAAATAAAAAATCCCATTTGTTATGCTATTGCTCAATTTGAATTTTATTTTATTTTTATTTATTTATTTTTGGTTTTTTCGAGACAGAGTTTCTCTGTGTAGCTTTGTGCCTTTCCTGGAACTCACTTGGTAACCCGGGCTGGCCTCTAACTCACAGAGATCCACCTGTCTCTGCCTCCCAAGTGCTGGGATTAAAGGCGTGCACCACCACCGGCTCTCAGTTTGAATTTTAAAGCTCTTTATAGACTACTAGAATGCATAGCCTTAGTCTCCCACAGAATAGGAGTCTATAGATAAAACTACTGTATATTTATTCCTGAATTCTTTTAAAAAGTCCATTCGTGGTGAATTAAGAGAGCTATCTACTTGGATGTAGGTGGATTTTTCTTTGGGCCACCAGCTCAAAAAAAAAAAAAAAAAAAAAAAGACACAGAGACTTACTATCAATTACTAAAAGCTCAGCCTATGCTTAGGCTTGTCCCTCTAGATCTTAAAACTTAAATTAACCCATTACTATTCATCTACATGTTGCCATGTGACTCACGGCTTTTACCTCTCCTCCTGCATGTCTTGCTCCCTCTGTGTCCAGCTGCCGATTTTGCCTTTCTTCTTCCCAGAGCTCTCTCTGTCCAGAAGTCCCTGCTATACCTCCTGCCTAGCTATTCGCCATTTAGTGTTTTATTAAACTGTTAAGTGACATATCTTTACACAGTGTAATCAATAATCTCACAACACTTAGATGTACCTTCATTGAGATTTTGTTAAGGAATCAGTGCATATAGAGAGAGTTACACTATTTTCTTAGAAGAAAGTGTTAGCAAATCAACATTAACATTATTTTCAAATGTGACTGCTTTGGCAATTATTATTATTTTATTATTATTATTATTATGTGTGTGTGTGTGTGTGTGTGTGTATTGCTAAGAATTGAATAGGGCCTTGTATATGCCCAGCAATTGCTCTACAACTGAGCTGTATCTACAGGTACAAGGTAATTTGCTCTTAATAAAGTCAAATTTTTTTAATTAATACAATATTTTTATGAATTCTTTCTGCATTTTACACATGCATACAGTATATTCTGATCATGTGTACTTCCTCACTCCTCCACCAGTTCCTCTTAGATATACTCCTAAACCACCTTTCAACAACTTAATATCTTTTTTAAAAATTTCTTTATAATCCACTGAACCCAATTTATGCTGCATAGATATGAGCCATTTATTGGAACATGGTTGACCTACCAGGGACCACACCCTTAAGGAACCAAGTTAGTTAGTTAGTTAGTTAGTTAGTTAGTTAGTTAGTTAGTTTGTTTGTTTGTTTTCTTTAGTGTTTTTGGACAGGCTCTCACTATGTATCTTTGTCTGGCATGGAATGCTGTCTGTATACCAGGGTGGCCTCTAAGTCAGCGATCTGCCATCCTCTCCTGCCCAGCTTCTGGCATGAAAGGCCCATGCTACCATGAGGCCCAAGAGCCAAGATTCTTAAACTGTTTACTCTTTTAGAAATTTTCTTTATGACTTTCTTGTGTTCATAAGTAATTTTAAATCTCTTTTATGAGCTTTAGTTTTCCTAGCCATGGGGGAAGTTTTCACTTTTCATAGGATCTAAAAACCAGCCACTCCTTGCTGGAGTAGTGATGCAGTTGCAAGGGCCCAGTGTGCCTCCCTGGTCTAGATCCTGCTCTGTCCCTTGCTAGCTTTGTGATCCTGGTTAAAACTTTCTAAACCTGTTTAGTTTTCATTAAAATGCAATTACAGTTCTCATATCAAATGTTTTATGAGAAGTAATTGAAGTTGTTAGGGAGGCACAATTGAAGTTGTTAGGGAGGCACATTCTGCTCTGTGTGTGATTATTACACTTGGCTCTAAATAAATGTTCGTTTTATTTTAATGTTTATGTATTATGAATAATTCACTAATGTAATTATTAAGCACAATAGTGGTTTGTTTTGTTTTGCAATTCCATGTTTATCCTTATTTGAAATCTAGTTTTAAAGCTTAATGGCATTTAATAGGCAATGTCCAAAAGTAACTTGTGAAAAAAAAAAGTAACTTATGGTATAGATTTTAGCGGATGAGTGATTTAATCCACACCCACTGGTTTTCCAACAGTCCAGAGGAAAAGATCAGACAGTTGGAGAAGAAAGTAAACGAGCTGGTAGAAGAAAGCTGTATTGCCAACAGTTGTGGAGACTTAAAGCTGGTAAGTTCATAAACGTGGACAATCAGATTCTGAGATGTGTGTTCATGTCTGTATCTACTTTTAAACATACACCTTCATGTGTACAGTTCCTTCTACTGTTCTCTGGCCTCAGGCTTTGACTCAGACAAGTATTTTGAGAATTTTGCTTTACCAATTCTGATACCACAATTTGGTGATTTTACAATTTTTGACATATTTTTAAGATTTATGTATATTTTATGTGTATAAATGTTTTGCCTGTATGTGTGTATGTAAATCACATGCATGTAGTGCTTATGGAGGCCAGAAAAGGGTGTTGGATAACTTTGAACGTGAGTTACAGACTGTTTGATCTGCCATGTGGTTGCTGGGAATCAAACCTAGGTCCTCTGCAAGAGCAGCAAGTGCTCTTAACCTCTGAGCCATGTTTCTAGGCCCAGCATTGGCATTGGTCTTTTTAATATGGAAACAGTTCTGTGTAGTACTTCCAAAACTCAGCACTAGGACTCATGAATCACACTATGTGCTATAGAGCACTATTTTCCCTTTTTGCTGAGCCAGGGTCTCACTGTAGCCGAGAGTGGCCTGGGAATCACGCTCCTTCTGCCTGTATATTCTCACCCTCTGCATGTGGGAGCAATAGGAATGTGCTGCTTCCTCATCGAAACCTCACTGGCCTTTCAGGATTTCAACTCTGCTTTTTAATGCGCACATGTAATGCATTAGCGATTAACACCCGAGTTACCAGTCATGCATTAAGGAAAGAAAGAAAAGCACTTCCCCTTAGAGTCGTTTAACCAAGAGCGAGTTCAGATGGAATTCTCTGCTTCATACTCCTTGTGTCTTCTGTCCATGTCTTCTGTCTGTTGCATGAGTCTGAATCTGTGCCTGCATCTGTATTCATGCCGGTCCCTGTGTGCCTGTCTGTGTGTCTGTCCCTCTGAACAGCACAGAAAGCATCACCTGGGGGAAGGAATGGATACTTTACAGGAATCTTTAGCAGAGTTTTATACGGGATTAAGTCACTGGCTGCAACTGATCCCACTGATCCAGATAACAACCGAGAGATGAAGTGAAGCTTAGAGGACAGCCTCCATCCCTGCATTCTCTTTACTTGTAATGCAAGTAGGTTTACATGGTTGGCTAGCTATCTTGAGACATTGTTCAAGCGTTTTTACCTCCAGAATGACCGCTAGTGAATGGGCCTAGAGTGGTCATTATGTAGCTTCTTACAATGTTTCTTTCCTAGGTTCTTTTCAACTTGGCCAGTCAGTATTCAGCTAATGAAATGTATGCAGAAGCACTAAACACATACCAAGTTATAGTGAAAAATAAGATGTTTAGCAATGCAGGTAGGTATATATAATCAGTATTTCACGCTGACATGTAGTTCTTTTGTAGTGTTAATTACATTTCCTCACTTCATGTTTTCTTATAATAAAATGATTGGTGCTTTAAGTGAATTTATATTTATGATGTGGTATCCTGCTTAAACATACTATGTATGAAAAAATACATATATAGGAATAAATGCAGTTGGCATGAAATAAACTGCCTAATACTAAACAGAAGATATATTCTAAGTTGGGCAAGGTGGTGCATGCTTTTAATCCCAGTACTGGACATAAGGCAGGTGGATCTCTTGAGTTCAAGGCCACCTGGTCTACATAGGGAGCTCCAGAATAGCCAGGACTACATAGTGAAACTCTGTCCCAAAAAAAAGTATTATGTTATCATAGGAAGAAGAAGCCATGCCAACCATATGGAACATTTCTTTCATTATGTGACTGTGTTCCCAAGAGAGAAATGTATATTTATATTACATAGTTTTTGTTGTAATATTAAGGTTTATTAGAGTGAGTATTGTTTCCTTTAATATCATTAAAATTATGTACTATTATGGAGTAATTTACAAATGTCTTCTATCCCTTTTTTAGATGTATGTGGTGTATGTCTATGTATGTGTATAAATGTAAATGCATGAATGTTACAGTGTATGTGGAGCCAGAGGACCGCTCTCAGGAATCTGGTCTTTCCTTCCACTATACATTCCAAGAGGGAATCGGCTCCTCAGGCTTGCACAGCCAAAACTTTGAGCATTGTCTCGTGGTTTTCTTAGCATAATAATAAAAACAGTTGTCTAGCCATATTTTCAAGAAGTTTCATTTCTCCATACAGAAGTGTGTGACCATATGACAACGGTATAGTGTTTTGATGTTAGAATTTTATGTCTAAAACTTGTAACTGGGCCAGTAGAATTGCTCAGTGGGTACACACCCTTGTACCTATGGCTACTGACCTGAGTTTAGTCTCCCGATCCTAGAAAGTGGCAGGAGAGAACCAACTCCCATGAGCTTTCCTCTGACGTCACATGTGTGCCATGGCACTTGTACCTGTTCACATATACACACTCAATAAAATTTTAAAACATTTAAAGCCTCCTAACTTGAAAACAAAGCTTTAGAGAATATAAACTAAGATTATCTAAAATACCATAGGAAAAGTACAAACATGAGAATGTTTTACACTCATTTTTTTTTTAATTAGGGAGACTGAAAGTGAATATGGGAAATATTTATTTAAAGCAGAGGAATTATTCCAAAGCTATTAAGTTCTACCGAATGGCCTTAGATCAGATCCCAAGTGTCCATAAAGAAATGAGGTAAGTGTGGAACCTGGTGACTATAGAGTTTAAGTATCTTTTCAGAAACAAGATGACTTTGGTTTACTGTCATTGGGCTGAACATTTTGAAGTGTTTGTAGATGGGAGGTATTAGATTCATGTTTTAGATGTGGTGTTTTGCTGTGTTCACTTGTTATATATATATATTACATATTGGCAAGTTAAAGGTTAAAGGAATAGTATATGATAAAAAAAAAAAAAAAAAAAAAAAACTAAGTTAACCATGTAGGCTGTTAGTAACATCATACAGCTTAATGCCAGCACAGGCACACAGCAGTCATGACAGTGGAAGAGACTACGGCACACACTCTTCCTACTGATTTGAGAGTAAGGCTGAAAGAGACTACTGTGGAATGGAAAAGTGGAGAAGTCGGGGTATCTTCTACTCCTCCAGTATTCAAGAACAGAGATAGTGTATTTATTGGCTTGATGTTCTCTAGGCATAGGGGACATTTCATATGTGATGGTCCTTTATTTGTAGCTGCTACTTTTTAGCAAGTGTTACCTAACTTACAGAATACTCTAGAATAGTACTTCTCAATATTCCGAATGCTTCAACCCTTTAATGCAGTTTCTCATGTTGTGGTGACCCCCAACTATAAAATTATTGAGTTGCTACTTTATAGCTGTAACTTTGCTGTTAGGAGTCATAATGTAAATATCTGATATGCAGGATATCTGATATGTGACTCCTGTGGGTGTCACAACTCACATGTTGAGAACCACTGCTCTAGAAGCATCTTTAACGCAGGTAAAACAAAGAATTTGAGCACTTCTGAAAAATTTAATTTAGGGGCATGTATTACATGTTTAATAATAACTGAGGCAGTGGGTACTACAGTAATTTAGCTGAGGTAGTAGCCACTGAGGACTTGAGGTAGGTTACATTGTAGACAAAAAAAAAATATATATATATAGAATGAATGATCCTGTTCCAGTCAGCTAGTTATGAATAAACGCTGGGATTCTGCTGGGATATACTTGGAAATGAGGTGGGGTCACATCCACTAGAATGGCCGAAAGGGACTAACAGTGACAGGTACTGATACAGATGCTGTTACATTAGCAATCTCATGCGTTCAGTACGTGAAATGCTACAGCTGCTTTTCAAGACAGGCAGTGTCTTAAAAGGTAAACATTTGCCATATGGTCAACAATTCTATTCCTCGGTATATACCTAGAAGAAATGAAATTTACATTATTTCAAAGCCTTGTATGTGAATGTTCATGATAGCATTAATCATAGCATCAAAAAAGTGGAAGTAAGCCAGCTTTCCACCAAGTAGGCAGTAGATTAGAGAATATGGCAAGGCCGGGGGTTGTGGAACACATCTTTTGTTCCAGTACTCTGGAAGGCAAGTAGATCTCTATGAGTTTGAGGCATTGATACCACAGTATAGAGGAACCTCAGGGTTGTGTCAAGGGGGTGGAGCCTGACATTTCCTACAGTTTTATTTATAGACAATAACTAGAAAAGGCAGAGAGACAGAAAGTCGATTAGTGGCTCCGTAGTGCTGACTGTGAGGATGGGGAATAACTGTTAATAGGCACAGGTTTCCTCTTCAGGTAAAAGAAATAACTTACGTGCGGTTCTTGTCCCACAAGTGGGAATATGGCAGTAACATTAAATGTTGTGATCTGCCTGTTACACTATTAAAGCTTTAAAATTAGGAAGTGAAATGAGAAAGGAAAGTGCAGCAACTTGAATGTCATGTTAGGAGTTCAGGCTTTTCAGGCTAACCTCTTTCTTTGTTTAGGATTAAAATAATGCAGAACATTGGAATTACATTTATAAAAACTGGTCAATATTCAGATGCCATCAACTCATTCGAGCACATCATGAGTATGGCCCCGAATCTGAAGGCAGGCTTCAACCTCATTCTCAGTTGTTTTGCCATTGGAGATCGAGAAAAAATGAAGAAGGCATTCCAGAAATTAATTGCTGTTCCATTAGAAATTGATGAAGATGATAAATACATCTCCCCAAGTGTGAGTATGAAAATGACAGCTATGTGGCATCTCCTGCTTGTCTGTCTATTTCTGAAAATGAGCAAATTAGAATTTCTTGAATTTCTCAACAGGCAATTGATATATTTCATTTGCTACTTAAACTGAGTTGAGTATAGGGCTCTTGACAAAGGGTCAGAGATTATGGTTAAAACAGACCGCAGTGGTGCACGCCTTTAACCCCAGCACTCGGAAGGCAGAGGCAGGCGGATCTCTGTGAGTTTGAGGCCAGCCTGATCTACAGAGTGAGTTCTAGGAAAGGTGCTAAAGCCACACAGAGAAACCCTGTCTCAAAAAAAGAAAGAAAGAAAGAAAGAAAGAAAGAAAGAAAGAAAGAAAGAAAAGAAAAGAAAAAAGAAAAACAGAATGCACAATTGTAGTCAAAGCTTTAAAAAAATAAGATTTGACTATACCTTCGCCATGTGACTGTGGAACTTTTTTCTGGTTAGTTTTTGTCAGCTTGGCACAACTAGAGACACCTGAGAAGAAGGACCCTCCACTGAGGGATTGCTTCCATCAGGTTGGCCTGTGGCTGGGTCTGTGGGGCATCTTCCTGATTAAGGTTTGGTGTGAAAGACTCAGATCACTGCTGGCAGGGCCGTCCCTGGGCAAGTGGTCCTGGCTGTATAAGAATAATGGTTGAATAGCCTTGAAGAGCAAGCCAGATCTGGAGAGCACTCTTTGTGGCCTCTGCTTCTGCCCTTGACATCAGGCTCACGCCTGAGGATCATTGATGATGAAACCTGCAAGCTAAATAGAACCTCCCGTACCATAAGTTGGTTTGGTCAGTGTTTTGTCAGAGCAGTAAGAAACACACTGGAACAGTAGTACTGAGGACTGACCGTAAGGCTTGCGCATGCTCTACCACGGGGACTCTACCACTGGGCCAACCCTGTCCGTCTACCATGGAACCTAAACTCTGTCTTGTGTTTTGTTGTGTCTGACAGAGGATCTCACTAGCCCAGGCTGGCCTCACATTTGCTGTGCAGCTAACGATGAATTTGAACTTCTGGCACTCCTGCCTTCACCTCCTGAATGCTGGGGTTCCAGGCATGTGCCACTCTGTCCACTCCTAGTCTTCACGGGTCACAGGCAAATGTTCTACCAGCTCCATCCTCTACACCCTGAAAAGTCTTCTTTTAAGACCTGAGGAGATATTCTATAAAGTCCAGTAAAGAGGTATAGGTCCATACTTTACACATGAAAAGCTGGATAAAATACATCAAAACAGGAACAGCAGCTTCTGGGCAATTGATGGTGTTCTTCCTCCTCTTGCTCCTCTTCCTCTTCTTTCTTAACAGTTCAAAAACATTTCCTATATTTTTATGCATAAATTATTAGCATTCTGATATATTAAGTCAAACTATATGAAACTGCCTATATTCAGATAGATAGATCTATTTACATAGATCAAAGTGGTATTTTTTTTTTTTAGCTTAATAGAGTTGAACTTCATTGTTTATTTATGGAGGAGCTCTTAAATCTGGCAGGCACGGAACTCATCCAGTAGCCCAGGCTAGCCTCGAAACTCCGAATCCTCCTGTCTCAACCTCTCCAGCGCTGGGATTACAAACATAGCTCACCATATCCAACAGAATTTTCATATTCATTCTCTCTCTATCTCCCTCTCCCCTTCCCCCCCCCCCTGCTCTGTGTGTGTGTATGTATGTGTGTGTGTGTCTGTCTGTCTGTCTGTCTGTCTTTCCTTCCCTGTTTCCTGGCAGTAGATTTTTCTTGATAGAACGTAAGGGTGTATTGATCCTAGTAAAGAGAGAGTGTGGGCTATGAAGCCTGACGCCTGGCCTGCCCCTCGTGACCTACTCCTCTTACAGCCAGTTCCTTTGTATATATGAAATGGGACAGTTATAATAACCTGCCTGTGTGAGGGTTAAATGATCAATGTATGTAAATGTTGAAAGTAGACTTGGAACACAGTGCTGGATAAATATGGATTACTATGTGTTACTTACTGAGGAAAATGGGGTGTGTTGTTTTAAGATAATTGGGTGTTTGTTTCGTGTCACTGTCCCAGCTCAGACTTGTCTGCGGTCTCAGCAGGAGTTACGTGGATTGCGCTAGGCCGTGGATAACCATGAACACATGTGGATTTTGAGTTTACAGTCTATATATACTAGCATGTATTTCTACAAGCCACCATAGCTTTTGTGTATTCAGTTTTATTCTTTCTGACCTAACCCTTTATCTGCTGCTCAGAATGTATAGTAGTTTCATGGAGAGTGATAGGCAATCATTAAAACAAACAAACAACAAACAAACAAACAAGTTTTGCTCTCTGTAAGGAAAATAGATGAATTTACATACCATTTTATAAAACGAGTCGTTGGAGTTTGGGTGAGAAACCTTTTTCTTTCTTTCTTTTTTTTTTTTTTTTTTGGTTTTTCGAGACAGGGTTTCTCTGTGTAGCTTTGCGCCTTTCTGGGTGAGAAACTATAAGTTTTTAATTTTTATTTCTGACTTCTTTTCATTTTCTTTTCCTAGGATGATCCTCATACTAACTTACTGATCGAGGCTATAAAAAATGACCATCTCAGGCAGATGGAACGTGAAAGGTAACATTGGCTGCGGTTTCTAGAAAATGACTGCCTTCTCGTTGATTCTTACCGAACTTGTCAGTTGTGCCTGTTTCCTGAGCTGAGCTGTCACAGCACCCTCTACTTAAGGATGCTTTTCCCTGCTTCACTCGCTGGCCCCTGCTGACCCAGTCTTCCTTGTTGGGGTGTGTGTCTAACTGGGGGTGGCGTCGGGGGTGAGGTATGCCCAGGCCCCTGCTCCACCACTGCCTGTGTCTCTAACCCTTTCCTTGCTTTTTATTTTGAGGTAGACTCACTAAGTTACCTGGCCTACTCTTGAGTTTAATCAGTCACCCAGGCTGGCTTTGAACTTGTGATCCTCTTGCCTCAAACTGGGATTAGAAGCCTACTTTACCAGGCCTGGTCTTATTCAGCAATTCTTAACCATCTCTCTGTAATTCCCTTTCCCCACATTTGGTACTATATTGCAATTTAGTTACCTTTATTTTGTTTTAATTGTCTTATGTATGTCTGTCTTAACTACCAATTAGATATCAAGCCTGAAGAAAAATATGTATTTTATTATTTTCTCTCTCTAATATGGACCACAGTTATTTTCTCTTCTTTATTTTTATTTTTCAATGTGTTTAATGAATTTTGATTATATTTACCTCTTTATCTTCTTCTCAATAAGTCTCCCCCACTATCATGTAATGTGTGTCTGTGTGTGTGTGTATTTGTGTGTGTGTGTGTGTGTGTGTGTGTGTGTGTGTGTGTGTGTACGTGTACTGTTTCTACTTCTAACACCAAATCCTTCCTTTCCTTCACCCTTCCTTCCTTCCTTCCTTCCTTCCTTCCTTCCTTCCTTCCTTCTCTCATTCCTTTCTTCTTTCCTTTCTTTCTGGGCCTTGTGCATGTTAGGTAAGCCCTCTACCATGGAGCTATATCCACAGCACTCTTTATTTTGAGATAGTCTTAGTTACCTAGGTTGGCCTTGAACTTGTGATCTTCCTGATTCAGCCTCCCACACAACTGTGGTGCCAACAGGCCTAGCTTTTATCTTGCTTGCTGCTTCTGCTTTTTGTTTTGTTTGTTTTATTTTGGTTTTGGATTTTTTAGTCAGGATCTCTCTACATGGCCCTGGCTGTTTTGGAACTCACTATGTAGACCAGGCTGGCCTTAAACTCACAGAGATCTTCCAGCCTCTGCCTCTGTAATGTTAAAAATAAAGGTCATACCACCATGCCTGGCTGCTAAATCTTTACTTTTAGTTTGGTTTGTTATATTACTTTGGTTCTCAGGCCATGCAAGTACTACTTTCCATGACTTAAAAGCTAATTCTGTTTGTTCTTTTTGGTTCTTTCTTTCTTTCTTTCTTTCTTTCTTTCTTTCTTTCTTTCTTTTTTGTTTTTTTTTTTGTTTTGTTTTGTTTTCGAGACAGAGTTTCTCTGTGTTGTTTTAGTGCCTTGTTCTGGATCTGCTCTTGCTCTGTAGACTGGCCTCGAACTCACAGAGATCCTCATGGCTTTGCATGCTGGGATTAAAGGCATGCGCTACCACCACCTGGCAAAGCTAAGTCTCTTATTATGCTTTTTTGTAGAAATCAACAAAAGATCCATGATATTCTGAGTATTCTAGAACCCAAGCTAAACATTTCTTGTAATATTAGGCATTTGCTATCTTTTAGCTTGTTGAATTTTGAGTATCCCCAAGGCCAAACAAAATCCATCCAAATCCCTGCCTTTGAAGATTGAATTAAAATAATCAAACACTTAGGAATTGGGAGGAAAAAAGAGTTACATAGACATAATTGTAAATGGAGTTTCTGTGTCCCGACCCAACCTGCAGTTGCTTCTAGATTATCACTCAGAGATTGATAATATTACTTATAAATGTCCGGCCGTTAGCTCGGGTTTATTACTAACTAGCTCTTACATTTTAAGTTGACCCATATTCTTTATTCACACTTGGCTATGTGGCGGTACCTTTATTAGCATGGCACATGGGTCTCCTGCTCCTTCTGTGTCTGGCTGGTGACTCCTTTGACTCCTCCCTTCCTCTGCCCAGCGTCCTCTGTGTCTGGCTGTCCCACCTATACTTCCTGCCTGACTACTGGCCTTAAGCTTTTTACTAACCAATGAGAGCAATACATATTCACAGTGTGCAGAAGGATTATTCCACAGCACATACTCAAGTCCAAAAGGTGGCAGGAAGGGGTGGTACAATGTTAACTTGCAGTAAATATACTCTTTTCCAGGAAAACAGTTCTGTATTACAGAACACCATTTTAACAGTAGTCTAGGAATTTTGAATGAGGCTGCAAAGGGGCAGTTCAAGGAAATCTGAGGTGGAAGGTGAATTCAGTCATGCATCATAGAGTTGCATAAATATTGGTGAATGCACGGGCCTGTCTTAACCAAGTATAAATCTGATTTCAGGCCTTAGAAAAGGCAAAAGATGCAGGAAGAAAAGAGAGAGTCCTGGTGAGGCAACGAGAGCAGGTGACGACTCCAGAAAATATCAACTTGGACTTGACATACTCCGTAAGTGTTGCTGTGCCTGATGGGTTTGCACTGTGTGTTTACCAGCATCTCTCCGTTCCGAGGCTCCATTTTTGTCTGTTTTGGTTTTCATTTCTTTCTCCAATGATAAGGATCAAACCCAGGACATTGTATATGCCAGTCAAGTTCTCTGTCACATACGTCCCTAGCCCTGTTATAGCATTTAGGAAAGATTCTTTCACCAAATCATAAAGTTTGTCCAGACTTATGGGATACCGTCTTAGTAACTTTTCTATTGCCGTGGCAAAACACCATATAGGACTTTTCCACACCATGATTGTTCAGCTCTGGACATCAAGTAGGTGTCCAGCAGTTCACTTTGATGCCAACCCCACAGGTTAAGGGCTCAGTCCCACAGCCTCTTCACCCCTCAGCACAGTCAGCAGCCATAAGCAGAGGCCTTCCATTCTGACTGACTTCCTATGAGACAGGTTTTTACCAACCCTCCTTAGACTCTGTAATTTGCCTTATATAAATGGAACTATATGCTGGTTTTCTTTTTTAAGATTTATTTTTATTTTATGTGGATCAGTGTTTACCTGCATGCATGTGTGTATACCAGTGCTAAAGGATCTCAGAAAAGAGTATCAGATCCCCCGGAGTTACAGGCAGTTATGAGCCACGATGTAGGTGCTAGGAATTGAACCCAAGTCCTCTGGAAGGCAGCTAGTGTTCTTTAACCACTCAGCCACCTCTCTTGTCCCTTGAGTCCATTTTTAAAACTGCTATGTTTATAAATCCAAGAAAGATAAACAAAGATAAGTGTAATCTATCACTGTAAATTGGTGTATCCACTTTGGAATACAATGGCATTTTCCAAATGGTGACAACGTACGTTTTGTAGTACATAAATATGGTGCATATATAAACTTACTTACATACTTTCAAAAGTAACATACACCTGGTCATGGTGACCCAGTCCGAGTCTGCAGGTGGATCTCTGTGAGACTGAGATCAGTCTGGTCTACAGAGTGAGTTCCAGGCCAGCTAGGACTATAGAGTGAAACCCTGTCTCAAAAACCAACACAGGCAATATGTTATGACTCTGTTTTAATAACACACAGTTGCTTTTCGTGGGTTGTATGTATGTGTGGTTTATGTGTCTGCATGTGTATGTATGTGCCTGGATGTGCAAGTGTAGAGGCCAGAGATCAATGTTGCATTCACTTGTCTATCCCTCTCCACCTTTGCTCACGGAACCTGGAGCTCAACCAGTGGCTGGAGGAGTAACTGTTCAGTGAGCCGCCAGGGTCCTCATCTCTCTGCATCCCAGTGGCACATACACCTGGCTTCTTACATGGGTGCTAGGGAACCCATAAGGCATCTTCCCAATCCCACACACCATTTCTTTAATGGCTGTTTATACCTCACTTTCCTGTCTGTAGGGAGGTTATGTGATTTAGCTGCAGAGCTCTGTCTGTGTTTCATTATTTCTTTACTTTGTCAGAAGGCATCATCCAGCAGGAAAAGAAAGGCCCACTGTTATCCAGGAGGCACTCACATTGCTAGTCACGTTTGCTAGTTGTTCTTAGTCAGACTTACAAACATGTTTCTCTGCACTGGGAGTGGCAGTGTTGGGACTGAACCAGGCTTAGTCATGCTGGGCCAGCACCTGAGCTGACCTCTAGCCCTTGTTTTGGGGGACAGGGTATTACTGTATAATCCAGAGCAGCTTGTGACTGACTGGTCTCACACTCATGATCCTCCTGCCTCCACCTCCCTTGTGCTAGAATTAGATAGACAGCCACTCCTAGCCCTTTTTGTTTGGGTTTTGTTTTCGTTTTTGTTTGGGGTGTTTTTTGCTTGTTTTTGTTTTTAGAGGTGTGGTCTCTCAATATGGTCCAAGCCGTCCCGGAACGTGCTGTGTAGACCAGGCCTAGTCTTGAACTCAGAGATCCACCTGCCTTTATTTGCCTCCTAGGTGGCAATGCCTGCTCACTGCTGGGCTTTATGAACACATTTCTTATGAGGCTGTCTGTCCTCTAGTAAGCCTCTGTGTGTGTTAGTTCTGATAGATAAATTACTTCCGTGTCACATCTAAATGTAACGTTTTGTTTGTGTTATAGGAAAGCCATGGCAGAAAAATACATCATGACAGCTGCAAAACTCATTGCGCCTGTAATCGAAGCGTCCTTTGCCGTGGGCTACAACTGGTAAGGGTCAGGAAAACTGAGTGTGCTCTTTTTGTCATTTGCATGGCATCAGAAAGTGAACACGGGTGCTTAGGAGCCATCTGGGCGCTCCATGCCAACTACCTTCGGGGTGAAGGATGATGGCGGCCATTGTGGACGTCCTCGTCAGGTCGTTTTCTCATTGCTCACGTGGTTGAGGCCGGCATGCTGCCGCTGCTGTGATTCTTGGTTGTAGAAATTCTAACCTGTGCTTTGTTTTCTTAATTTTTTTCTCTTTTTTTTCTGCCTTAATTTTGGCATTAGTATTAAACTTTCTATCCTGAAATAGCTCTAAAGAGGCCATTGTTTCCATGCATAATCTGTTTTCTGGAAAGAAGTAAAGCATTTTAGGATAGGTAAATCCTAGAACATTTGTTACATGAGCAGGGGGTTGAATTGTTTCCTGTTCTTACATCCAGCATGGGGGTCTCTCTGGTGGTGTCTCTGATAGGAGATCATGCAGTTTCTGCACGAAATCTACTTTTTATTGGCTTGATTTTGTTTAAGTATCTGTAAGGAGTTAAAAATTCTTTCTTGTATTGAATACAAATCTGACTTTTACAGAATTCTTATTTTGAACTTTTAAACAAACATAGCACCTTACCAGAATCTTTAAAACCTGAAGTACAAGCTAGGTGGTGGTGGCCCACACCTTTAATCCCAGCACTTAGGAGGCAGAGGCATGTGGATCTCTGTGAGTTTGAGGCCAGCCTGGGCTACAGAGTGAGTTCCAGGAAAGACGGAAAGCTACACAGTGAAACCCCGTCTCAAAAAACAAAACAAAACAAAACAAAACAAAATAAAAAACAAAAAACTGAAGTACGCACACATGGTTTCTAAAAAGTAAATGAAGCCTGGAAGCACCGCAGGCCTAATTTTCTGATTGCTTCTCATTTCTTACTGCGAGAAAGAACAAGTAGCCTCTTATTGAAAGTCTTTCCATGTGGTTAGTGCTAGGAGTCAACTTTCTAGTTTGTGCTGGAGGCTTCAGTTTGGCCCATGACTTTTTTTTTTTTTCCAGTTGCCTGCTTACCTTTCTTTCTGTCTGTTTGTCCTTCTTCCTTTCTTTCTCCCTCTCCCTTTCCTCCCTTTCTTTAGAGAGGTCTAGTGAACTCACAGCATCCTCCTTCAGTAGGGATTACAGAGCCTCCCTGACTGACTCTGACCCGGCATCCTTTGTTCCTTTGTGGTTCAGCTTTCCTCACCCTCCCTCACTGAATCCCTGTGTCTTTGCTTCTGTTTCTGTAAGGTCTACTGTTGTGACCTGGGGCTGAAGGCCATCTTGGGGTCTGCTTGGATTTTTATAGTTGAGGTTGTATAGTGGGTGGGCCATGAATAACTACAGCATTTATTTTCACCTGGGACTTACCTGTAGCAGAGCAGATAGATAAACCAAATGGTCAAACTGAAGTATCCATGAATATTCTCTAAAAGTGGAGAAATTCAAGTGACTTTCTTCCCAAAAGGACCCATTAGAAATCAGAACAAGAAATAACATATCTAAGACATAGAATTTTTACACAAAAGAAATCTCTCATGTCACACCCTAGAATGGTAGTTTCTTTCAGGTTGTCTAAAACATTTCTGCTTATTTATAAATATGACTTGAGCTGTGACATTATGCTTACACAAATGTGAAGTGTTGTAATAAGAAAAGTGATTTGGCTAGGCCTCAAATTATTTTTTTCTTTTTTCCATTGTACATTTATGGCTTCTTTGTCAAAAATTATATGTTCATAGGTGTGCGGGTTAATGTCAGGGTCTTCAATTTGATTCCATTGGTCCACATGTCGGTTTTTATGCCAGTACCAAGCTGTTTTTATTACAGTAGCTCTATAGTAGAGCTTGAGGTCGGGGATTGTGATGCCTCCAGAGGTTATTTTATTGTACAGGATTCTTTTGACTATCCTGGGTTTTTTGTTTTTCCATATGAAGTTGAATATTATTCTTTCCAGGTCTGTGAAGAGTTGTG
Organism: Onychomys torridus; assembly: GCF_903995425.1. Taxonomy (NCBI): domain Eukaryota; kingdom Metazoa; phylum Chordata; class Mammalia; order Rodentia; family Cricetidae; genus Onychomys; species Onychomys torridus. The sequence continues at coordinate 45,900,959 of NC_050451.1, forward strand.
TTGGTAATTTGATGGGAATTGCATTGAATCTGTAGATTACTTTTGGTAAGATCGCCATTTTTACTATGTTAATCCTGCCTATCCATGAGCATGGGAGATCTTTCCATTTTCTGACATCTTCTTCAATTTCTTTTTTCAGGGACTTCAAGTTCTTGTCATATAGGTCCTTCACATGCTTAGAGTAACCCCAAGGTATTTTATATCATTTGTGGCAATTGTAAAGGGTGATGTATCTCTGATTTCCTTCTCAGCCTGTTTGTCTATTGTATATAGGAGGGCTACTGATTTTTTTTTTAGTTGATCTTGTATCCTGCTATGTTGCTGAAGGATTTTATTAGCTGTATGAAGTCCTTGGTTGAGTTTTTGGGGTCACTCATGTATACTAACATGTCATCTGCAAATAGGGAGAGCTTGACTTCTTCCTTTCCAGTTTGTATCCCCTTAATCTCTTTATGTTGTCTTATAGCTCTGGCTAGAACTTCAAGTACTATATTGAATAAGTATGGGGAGAGGGGACAGCCTTGCCTTGTTCCTGATTTTAGTGGTATTGCTTTGAGTTTCTCTCCATTTAATTTGATGTTGGCTGTTGGCTTGCTGTAGATTGCCTTTATTATGTTTAGGTATGTTCCCTGTATTCCTGATCGCGCCAAGACCTTTATCATGAAGGGGTGTTGGATTTTGTCAAATGCCTTTTCTGTGTCTAGTGAGATGATCATGTGGTTTTTTTCTTTGAGTTTATTTATATGGTGTATTACGTTGACGGACTTTCGTATGTTGAACCACCCTTGCATCCCTGGGATGAAGCCTACTTGATCATGGTGGATAATTGTTTTGATGTGTTCTTGGAGTCTGTTTGCCAGAATTTTATTGAGTATTTTTGCATCAATGTTCATGAGGGAGATCGGTCTGTAGTTCTCTTTCTTTGTTGCATCTTTGTTTGGTTTAGGAATCAGGCTAATTGTAGCCTCATAGAAGGAGTTTGGTAATATACCTTCTGCTTCTATTGTGTGGAACAATTTAAAGAGTATTGGTATTAAGTCTTCTTTGAAGATCTGGTAGAATTCTGCAGTGAAACCATCAGGTCCAGGGCTTTTTTTGGTTGGGAGACTTTTAATGACTGATTCTATTTCCTTAGGGGTTATTGGACTATTTATATGGTTTATCTGGTCTTGATTTAACTTAGGTATGTGTTACCTATCCAGAAAATTATCCATTTCTTTTAGATTTTCCAGTTTTGTGGAGTAGAGGTTTTTGAAGTATGACCTGATGATTCTCTGGATTTCCTCATTGTCTGTTGTTATGTCCCCCTTTTCATTTCTGATTTTGTTAATTTGGATGCTCTCTCTCTGTCTTTTGGTTAGTTTGGATAAGGGCTTGTCTATCTTGTTGATCTTCTCAAAGAACCAACTCTTTGTTTCATTAATCCTTTGTACTGTTCTCTTTATTTCTATTTTATTGATTTCAGCTCTCAATTTGATAATTTCCTGGCGTCTGTTCCTCCTGGGAGACTTTGCTTCTTCCTGTTCAAGGGTTTTCAGGTGTGCTGTCAAGTCACTAGCGTGAGATTTCTCCAGCTTCTTTATGTGGGCATTCAGTGCTATGAATTTCCCTCTTAGCACTGCTTTCATAGTATCCCATAAGTTTGGGTATGTGATGTATTCATTTTCATTGATCTCTAGGAAGTCTTTAATTTATTTCTTTATTTCATCCTTAACCCAGTGGTGATTCAGTTGAGCATTATTCAGTTTCCATGAGATTGTAGGATTTCTGTAGTTTTTTTCTGTTGTTGAAATCTATCTTTAAACCATGGTGGTCCGATAGAAGACAGGAGGTTATTCCAATTGTTTTGTATCTTTTGAGATTTGCTTTGTGGCCAAGTATGTGGTCTATTTAAGAGAAGGTTCCATGGGGTGCAGAGAAGAAGGTATATTCTTTTTTGTATGGGTGGAATGTTCTGTAGATATCGATTAAGTCCATTTGAGCTATAACATCAGTTAAGTCCATTATGTCTCTGTTAAGTTTCAATTTGGCCGATCTGTCCAGAGGTGAAAGTGGGGTGTTGAAGTCTCCCACTATTAATGTGTGTGGTTTTATAAGTGATTTAAGCTTTAGTAATGTTTCTTTTACATATGTGGGTGCCCTTGTGTTTGGGGCATAAACGTTCAGAATTGAGACTTCGTCTTGGTAGATCTTTCCTGCGATGAGTATGTAATGTCCTTCATCATCTCTTTTGATTGATTTTAGTTTGAAGTCTATTTTGCTGGATATTAGGTTGGCTACACCAGCTTGTTTCTTAAGACCATTTGATTGGAAAGTCTTTTCCCAGCCTTTTATTCTTAGGAGGTGTCTGTCTTTGAATTTGAGGTGTGTTTCTTGTATGCAGCAGAAAGATGGGTCCTGTTTTCTTATCCATTCTGTTAGTCTGTGTCTTTTTATAGGTGAATTAAGCCCATTGATATTAAGGGATATTAATGACCAGTGATTGTTCGTTCCTTTTGTTATTTTTATTTTTTGGTGGTAGTGTGTGTGTACTTCTCTTCTTTGGGGTTTACTGCTGTGGTGTTATCTATTGCCTGCGTTTTCATGGGTGTATCTGCCTTCCTTAGGTTGGAATTTTCCTTCTAGTGCTTTCTGTAGGGCTGGGTTTGTGAATAAGTATTGTTTAAATCTGGTTTTGTCTTGGAAGGTCTTGTTCACTCCATCTATGATGATTGAAAGTTTTGCTGGGTATATTAGTCTAGGCTGCCATCCATGGTCTCGTAGTATCTGCATTATATCTGTCCAGGTCCTTCTGGCTTTCAAAGTCTCCATCGAGAAATCAGGTGTTATTCTGATGGGTTTGCCTTTATAAGTCACTTGGCCTTTATCCTTTGCTGCTCTTAATATTCTTTCTTTATTCTGTACATTTAGTTGTTTAATTATTATGTGGCGAGGGGACTTTTTTGGGGGGTCTAGTCTGTTTGGTGTTCTATAGGCTTCTTGTGTCTTCATAGGCATTTCCTTCTTTAAGTTGGGAAAGTTTTCTTCTATGATCTTGTTAAATATATTTTCTGTGCTTTTGAGTTGGTATTCTTCTCCTTCCTCTATCCCTATTATTCATAGGTTTGGTCTTTTCATGGTGTCCCAAATTTCTTGGACATTTTGGGTCATGACTTTGTTGGTTTTAGTGTTTTCTTTGACTGATGAATCTATTTCTTCTACCGTATCTTCAACACCAGAGATCCTCTCTTCCACCTCTTGCATTCTGTTGGTTATACTTGCCTCTGAAGTTCCTGTTTGTTTACTCAGATTTTCTATTTCCAACATTCCTTCTGCTAGTGTCTTCTTCATTTTTTCTATTTCCCTCTTCAGGTCTTGGATTGTCTCCCTTGCTTTTTCATGATTTTCATTCAAGGATTTATTGTTTTCTTCTGCTTTAATTGTCCTTTCCTCTAGTTTTTTATAGCGTTCTTCCCATTTTTTGTTTGTCTGTTCCTCTATTTTTTATTTCTTCTATATAAGGCTCTAGCCTCTTCATGATGTTACTTATAAGGTTGTTTTCTTCTTCTTCTTCCAGTCTGTGATGTTCAGGTCTAGCTGTTGGAGAAGGGCTAGGTTCTGGTGATGCTGTACTGCTCTTTATTTTGTTGTATGTACTTCTGCCTTGACGTCTGCCCATCTCCTCTTGTGTTCGTTCTTGGTCTTATCAGTGTACTTGGTCCAGAGGGAGTTGACAGATTTAGGGAGCCTCTCTCTGGTCCAGATGGAAGCTCTGGGCCAGATGGGAGCGTTGGTCCAGATGAGAGTACTTGCCGGATAGGAGCTGGGGGGCTGGACTCTGAGTCTCGGGAAGTCCCTGATGTCTCCTTATTTTGTCCAGATGGGAGCTCCTCTTGTCCAAGTGAGAGTTCCTCTGGTCTCTGGTCCAGATGGGAGTTCCAGGGAAGGATGGAAGCTTGGGGCTGGTCTCTGATTCTCAGGAAGTGGCTGGGGTCTCCAGCAGATGGGTGTGGGGGCAGGGTGTGGAGACTGCAGTGTCTGCCTGCAGTCTTGGAAAAGGGGAGCCTTCCCGCAGGGCCCGCCGATTGGCAGGAAACTGGGGCCAAGTTGGTCAGGTCCTCCCGGAGTGGCCTGTGTCCAGCGGTGGGACTCAAGGGCAGTTGCCTCTCTGACTCTAACCCCAGGCACTCACCTCTGGTCCAGATGGGAGTTCTACATTGGGATCTTAAAGTTACTTCTAATATAGGCACAGCATCGCTTCAGAGATGAACTTGCCAGAAAGAGTGAGGGCAAATCAGACAAAAAGCAAAAGCTTCCTTCTCCCTGGTCCTTTAATGTGAGCTGCCACTAGAAGGTGTGGCCAGATTTAGTGGGAATCTTCCCATCTCAAATAATCCAGTCAAGCAAATCTTTCACAGTCGTGCCCAACAGCTTGTGTTCTGGTTCATAGTAGGCTAGTCCAGTGGACAAGCAGGGTTAGTCGTCACAGTGGTCCAGCCTGGAACGCACTTGCTCCTTCTACCTCAGCCTCCCAAGTGCTAGGATCATAGACATAGGGGACATGTATCCAGCTCCCACGTGTCGTCTCTAATCTTCCAAATCACTCAAGCCAGGTGTTCCTTTCACCTTGCTTCAAGCCACAGTGAATATTCTTGCTTGAGTGTAGTTGGGTTGTGAAATGATAGCCTCCTGTTTAATGGAAAGATGAGCTGGTTAGGACATGTTGACAGGCAGCTGTGACATAGGAAATGAGCATACCGACACTGGAGTCTATGCAGAGAGATTGACCTCAGTCATGTGTGGTGTAGACTGACCTGATAGGAGAGATGGTGGCCCTTAATCAGCACGCCCTGTCATGTGAGTTCCAGATTCACCTCATAGAGTTTTTAATCTTGGCTTAATATTTTCAAATAGGAATGATTGTTTTAATCAAAGAGCATAGTGTCTTACTATTTTTCTTTCTTAAATTTTTTAATTATTATTTATTTTCTATATATGATGTTTTGCCTGCGTGTATATCTGTTTACTATGTGTGTGCCTGGTGCTCTCAGAAGCCAGAAGAGGACGTCAGATCCCCTAAATCTGGAGTTACATAAGTGAACCACCATGTAGTTGTTGGGAATCCAACCCAGGTTCTCTTAAGAGGTTAAGAGGTGCTATTAACCAGAGCCATTAGTCCCTTACTATAGTTCTTATCATGAAGGAACTTTCAAGATTGCATTTGCAACCTAAAATGTGTCTTATTTTCCTATTTGTTATCTAGATAGGCACCTATTCCTTTATATGAGACCTTCTGATTTAAAAAAAATAAAATGCACCGGGCAGTGCACACCTTTAATCTCAGCACTCAGGAGGCAGAGCCAGGCAGATCTCCGAGTTTGAGGTCAGCCTGGTCTACAGAGTGAGATCCAGGACAGGCACCAAAATTACACAAAGAAACAAATCCCTGTCTCGAAAAACCAAAAAAAAAAAAAAAAAAAAAAAAAAAATGCTGGGTGGTGGTGGCTTTAATCCCAGCACTCAGGAGAGACAGGTGAACCTCTTAGTTCAAGGCCAGCCTGGTCTACAGAACAAGTTCCAGGACAGCCAGGGCTACACAGAGAAATCCTGTCTCGAAAAACCAAAAATTCTACCTGTAATCCCAGAATTTGGGAGGTATAGATGAGGAATTCAAGGCCATCCTTAACTATATAACAAGTTTGTGGCCAGCCTGGGCTATATGAAACCCTGCCTCAAAAGCCAAAAGCTCCCCCCCCCCCCCCCTTTTTTTTTTTTTTTTTTTTTTTTTTTGCTAGTTTTCACATAATAGGAAAGTCAAGTGCAAATTTGATTAGAGTAGCTTGGAAAAAGTATGTATATATTTGTAAAATTTCCTTATATAACCTTTAAAAATTATAATTTGAAGGAACAAAGGGAGATGAATGTGCATTGTTCACCTGGGCATATACTGAGGGCTCCAAGGCCTTGGACCTAGGGGACTGTTGACATATTGTCCCGTTGGTAACAGCCTCTATGGGCCAGGCTGAAGTGGGGTGGCAAAGCTTTCCTGGGGAGTCAGAGTGACTGGTCAGAGCGTGTGCAAAGACAAGCGACTGCAATTTCCTTCTCCATCGCTTACTGCCTGAGACTGGTCACCCACAGAGACTTCCTGCCGACACTAGCTAACCCCATGTGCTGCACTGTGCCTCATAAATGTGTGTCTGTCTTTCTTATCCTCACCACCTCTAGTCAGGGTTCCAGGACTCAAGCCTTGCAGGATTTGGCATTGATTGACATGTATATATATATATATATGGGTTTATAGGTGAATATTTTATATCCATGTTATAATATACACATATAAGCTATATTTGTCCATATAGCTTTTTATATGCACATAAATATACTTACAGATAGAGAGAACATAGTGGGCAATACTCTTTGGAGACAACCTTAGAGTTTATGATTGAGATAAAGACTATCTCAGGCCTGTCTCTGAACCTGCCATTTGCCCACTGTCTTGGGATCTGTTGCCATACTCCATCTGAATTCAGGAAGTCCAGGAGGCTCTGAGCAGCCTCTGTCACCCTGTGGTATGCTGTTGTGAAGAGAACCATAGGGAAGGATACTGGGTGTCCAGAAGGCAGAGGTGGAGCTAGTTAGTCTTTGAGCACCCTCTGAGGGGTGTGATGCAGGATGACCACGCAGCCTGATGTCCTTGGGGCACTGCATAGCCAAACCTGACTAGTTCTCCAAGTTGGAGTGTGAATTTGGGCCATGAAATGTATCAGAAGTCTTAGTCCACAGCCCTCTAGAAAATACCTGGGTCCAGGAGGTGAGTGAGATGTGTAAAGCATAAGAGAATTAAAGGAAGAAGTTGGGGGAACTTGTCTCCTAGTTTGGAAGAAGATGGTTTGCAGAAGAAAACCTATGGAGATTCTACTGCTGTGTCTCAGGGCAAAGTGGCCAGATTTGAGCACACACGTTGGAACCCTTTTCCTAACCTGTATTCCTGCTCAGAACAGTAGACCACGTCTGCATCCTACAAGTGGCTACAGGAAGAAAAGGTTCCTAGTTTCACATGTGAAAGGGTATCCGACGACATTATCTGTACACTTAATGTGATAAAGAAATGGAATGAGGGGAAAGGGCAAGAGGGAATTACCCAGGGCTGAGGGGTGGGGGAGAGTGAAGGAAGGCTGCAAACAGGGACTCTGAGTCATGTGTATGCGGGGAAACATTCCTCATGACAGTCATTGTTAGGCCTTCTGCCTTTTCCTTTCCTGCACTTCACTAACTGCTATGATTAAGCCACAGTCTTTTCGAGACATGACAGCTGTTCAGTGTTTGGAGAACTTTGAAGACTTGAAATTAAATATAACATTTAAATTAAGCTGTTTGATATCTGTTCTGTTTATATATCATTTTAAGCTGACATTCCTAAGAAAGATGCCAATCAAGTCTTCCATTTAATTTAGCTTCTTGGGCAGTTCTGTGTTTGTATGTTTAAAATTATTCAGTTAAGGGAAGCAGTTTTGAGGTCCAAAGACCACTTTCTGTCGTTCACACCAGCTTTCTGGAGCTCATTTCCACTTAAAGGTTTTCAGTGGTAGCCATGGGGTTGTGTCTTAAGTGGTTACCAGTTTCGCTATGAGATGTTTTAGCCCATTGAAATCTGAACTATGCAGATGTGGGACTGTGCACGGGGATCCTGCTGGCAGGGAAGTGATCTTTATGAGGTAAACTTAGGTTTAGCTCAACTTGGTCAGGCTGGATCAAGCTTCGGGAATCTGAAGCCAGGAGATTTAGTGCAGGCCGATTTAAACACAGCACAGTTTGGAAAAGAGTTCTTCCCAGGCTACAGTCTTTGCGATTCCGGTGCGCGATGAAGACTCCTTACCAGCCACATCCGTGCTGTGCTGTGCCGGTGAGCCCGATTCCCCGGCCCGTGGTTCAGGCTTCCCTTTGCGCTATGAAACATGACACATGTGTCTTTAATGTATCACCAGAGCATCTCCCCTGCTCATCCCTCCATCAGCTCACAACCTTGACCACCTGCAGCTGTATTTTGCTTCCACAATTTTTTCTTTCCCTGACTGTCATAGTGTTGAATTCATATATTACGCAGCTTTGACATATAGTAGCATGTCTATAAGTTTCTTCCACTTATTTTTGAGGTTCGCTACATTTTAATTCCTAGCAATGTTTCATTTTACAAGTATCTACTCGTTGACCATTCAAGCACACCTTGGTTGCTGCTAAATTTTGGCAGCTGTGAATAACACTGTTAAAAGCATCCATGGGTGGGTTTCTGTTTGAACATAAGTTTTCAACTCTTGAGTAAATACCAAGGAATGGAACAGCCAGGTCACTTTGTCAGACTCCACCCCTGTCTTCCAGAGCATCTGTACCACTCTGAATTCTCCCAGCAGTGTTGCTCTGCATCCTTGCCAGAGTTTGGTGGTGGTGTCTTGAGTATTGTCTTTTCCAGTCGATGTGGAGTAGTATCTCATTGGCACTGTAATTTGTAATTTCCTAGTGAAATCAAGCATCTTTTCTAAGGCTTTCTCATTTGCCAAGAGGTCATTTTATTTGATCAGTTCTTTTGCTAAATTTCACTTTTATAATTATTTATTGGCTGGTACTGGGAATGGAGCCCAGTACCGTATGCAGGTTAAATGAGCCATCACCAGCCCTTGGAGTTTTTCTTTTTTTTTTTTTTCCTTTGGGTCCCCATTGGTTCAGGCTGGTCTTGAACCCACTATGTAGCCCAGGCTACCCTGGAACTTTGAGTCCTCCTGCCTCCTTCTGCATCCATGGATTACAGGAGCACACCATCCTGCTCAGGGCAGTATTATGGTTTTTGTTTATTATTATTTGGTTTCAGGAGTCCTTTACATATTTTTTGTTTTAGTCCTGTATCAAGGAGGTGCTTGACAACTATCTTTTCCCACTCTGTGGGTTTTCTTCTCACTCTTGACCTGGGAGGGGTGTGCTTAGAATGCCGCTGCAGTCAGCAGATGAGGAGAGGGAGAGGCAACACCTTGTATTATGAGCATTCTGACCCATGAGCGTGATGTTTGCCTCCATTTATTTAAATTTCTTTCAGTGACACATTTCAGTTTTAAGTCCAGTATATCATTTGTTTCATTTGTCCCATTTGGTATTATTTTTGTTGTAAATATCTCAGTTTTTAAATTGATCTTTTTACTTGTTTTGCTGATACATAGTCATATATATATATTTTTTGAGCTGAAGATTGAACCCAGGGCCTTGCGTTTGCTAGGCAAGCACTCTACCACTGAGCTAAATCCCCAACCCTAGTCATACAATTTTTAATGTATTTTTCTTTTACCCATTGACCTTAACAAGTTATCCTACCTTTTTTTTTGTTTTTTGTTTTTTGTTTTTTTTCAAGACAGGGTTTCTCTGTGTAGTTTTGGTACCTGTCCTGGATCTCATTCTGTAGCCCAAGCTGGCCTCAAACTCACAGAGATCTGCCTGGCTCTGCCTCCAAGTGCTGGGATTAAAGGTGTGCGCCACCACTGCCTGGCTCTTTTTCACTGTTTTTAAGAAGTATGTGTATGTATATGTTGGTATGTGCACATGCTGGTGCTGGTGCCCATGGAGCCAGAATTCCCTGGAGCAAGAGTTAAGGGCTGTGAGCTGCCCAATATGTGTGCTGGGAATAGAACTCAGGTCCTCTGAAAAAGTAGTATATTCTCTTAACCCCTGAGCTATCTGTCCAGCCCCCGACAATTAGTTTATTAACTTGAGAAGCTATCTCTAAATGCTGTTTGAATATCTACACTTATGCCATCTACAGATAAGCACCGTTTCACTTTTCTCGTTGACCTTTATGCTTTGCTTGTGGGAGATATGTGTGTGTATGCGTTTGTGTGTACTGCGGGAGTCAGGAGACAACCTTGGGTGTTGGACCTCACCTTCTGAACCTGTGTGAGACAGTCTCTCTTGTTTTCCTCCCCACTGTGTTTGTCAGGTTAGCTGGTCCTCTCTTGTGTCATCCTCTGATCTTCTCAGAGCAGTGCTGGAGTCACAGATGCTCACACTGTCCATCTGGCTTCTAGGGATTTGAACTCATGTTTTGGTGGCAAGCACTTTACCCACTGAGCCATCATCTCCCTGGTCTGTCTGTTGGTTTTTGAGACAGTTTTCCTGTGTATCCTAGGCTGGCCTCAACCTGCAGTCCTTCTGCCTCTACCACCACACCCCGCTGAGCTTCTTTGTCCTGGAAGGGCATCCATTTCAGTGGTGAGGAGAAGGGGTGATGTAGATGGTTTGGTCTTGTTTCAACAGTATGCCATCCTAATAGGTGGGAGGCATTTTACCTCGTTGTCATTGTGAGATAATTACTAATGGCTTGTATTGTTCAGCATATTTTTATGAGCCTATCAGACATTGTATGTCTTCTTTAGAGACCTGTCTCTTCAAGTCCTGCTATTTTGGAATTGGGTTGTCATGTTGTTGTTGAGTTTTAGGATTCTCTGGATCTAGATATGAATACCAGCTGTGATTCACCAATAGTTGCTCACATTTTATGGATTGCTCTTTTACACAAGCTCTAACTTATCTGTGTTTTCTTTCATCGACTACGCTTCTGGTGGCATATCCAAGATATAATTGCCAGCCGAATGTCTTGGGTTTTTCATATTTATTTGAAGGGAGAGGCATGAGCATGCCACAGTGTGCTCGTGGATGTCAGACTTGTGGGAGTCAGTTTTCTCTTCCCACCACGTGGATTCCAGGGATGGAACTCAGGTTGGGAGGCTTGGCAGCACATGCCTTTACCTGCAAAGCCGTCTCACCAGCCCTGACTTAAGACTTTTGCCTTGTGGTTTTTCCCAAGAGTTATGTGGTTTTAGGTCTTACAGTTAGGTCTTTGATCACTTTTAAGTTAACTTTTGTAACTGAATTAAGTCAAGGTTGGACTCAACCTCATTCTTTTGCATGTAAAGTGCTAGTGTTCCCAACACTGTTGAGAAACTGCTGGTTTTGACACCCTCACCTACACCATTTGACTGTATGTATATGTATCCCAAACAGCCTGACCCCAGTACAAGAGAACTGGGTCCAGTATCCTGTAAGACCAAGAGAGACCGACAGATCTTCCAGGATTGCACAGAGTACCATTTCCTGGGATGGTGTGCTTTCTGAGAGAAGCATGGTCTGAGGTGGTGGCAAAACCACATGGTTTGAGTGAGAAATCTGGGATTTATAGAGTGGTCAAGACAAAAGTACCTCCTTTGAAGCCAGCTGTGACTGGTTTAAGTCAAGCAGATAGTAAAGAATCAGGTCATTTCCTGGCGCTAGGGTCTGCTTTTAAAGTTCCATACATATATCACACTAATGGAATTGCCCGTCACATGCTGGAAAACCACACAGGGGGAAAAACATAATGCTCACTCAAGGGGACAGTACAACTGTTCCACTGACAGCTTCTTTGGTGATAGTGATTGACAAACCATGACTGATTGTCTCCAGCCTCTTACACTTTGTGAGATTTCTGTCAGGTGTCCTCATTCTGAAAACTTTTATTCTAACGAGGAATTGCTATAAATTATTTTCCAGGGAGAGTTTAATCAGTCTTCTTTGCCATTCATGATTTAGAGTCATGCCTAGAAAGCCAACAGCCACAACAAAAACAGATACTTGTTTATTGAAACTAGTGATAAGTCAGAATTTTCCCAGTTATTTTTCATTCAAGAAGTTTATAGTTGAACTAAGTTGACAAATAATTGTATTAACAATAACAAAGCAATCTAAGTGATTATTGCCCTGACATAAAGTAACACTTTCTAGGGCACTCTGCTCGTGCTTAGTAAGAGTGCCTAATTTATAAACTGGGCCACCGAAATCTTGTATTGATATCTGGGTTGAGAACTGAAAAATTAGTACAGATGAACGTGGAGTGAAGGGAAAGTCTAAGGAGAAGGAAGAGGAGTCTCAGTGTCCCAGACGTCTGCAGCCCTTCGCCACAGATATTGCTCAAAATACTTAGATCTTAAAGTGGGAGACCCCAGACTCCTCCAGTTTGCTGAGGACCCTTTCCATCCCACCATCTCTGTCTACTGTGTGTGGATGTGGGTGTCATGGTGTGCATAGAGAAGTTGGAGGACCACTTTGCGAAGTCCATTCTCCTTCCTTTAGGTTGGGTCTGGAAGTCAGACTCAACTTGTCAGGCTCGTGCAGCAAGAGCTTTAACCACTGGGCCATCTTACTGAGCTGTCATCACATTCTTTACTGCGTCCTTCCTACTGTTCTTTGTGACGAACTGGTCCAATTCTGTGTGCTGTGACAGCAAGTCATGGGACCTGGGGAGCTTGAGAGAGCCTCCTCCCTGCTGCTGCATTCAGGGTGCAGTGTCAACCTGGACACACCTCACCACAGAGTCTGAAATGTCAGACAGCTTTGTACCCATTACGTCAGTCGCAGAATTGAGTTAAATGTAAGACAGCTAGTTTTTGTGCTAAGAGAAACAGAAACTTGCTTGGTGTAAAAGCCTCTTGACAGTCTGTGTTGGACATGTGAGTAGAGAAGTTCTCAGCTCAGCATTTCTGCCTCTTACTGCCCTATTCTATCTGTCAAATCCCAAAACTTTTGTCTAAAACTCAGTGCTGTATTGCAGGCTCACTTGTTCAGCTGCCAGCCTGTCTTCTCGGTGTTCTGTGTAGTTCAGACTTTGTAGTCCCAAGCATATCTTCTCTTTTAACTTGTATTAACGTGTGTTTACGTGTCCCATCCTGAATTACCCATCTGAGGCAATGATACCACTAACTAACCAACTGTCTAAGCCAGAAATCTAAACTTAGTTCCATGGCCTTTATCACAGCGGCTGCCCATGAATTCTGCTTCCTTTTCTCTCAGAATGACCTCCTGTATCCTCTTTCTACCTGCTGTGTAGGTTCAAACCTCTTAGTTCAGAACGCATTCATCCTGTCTACCTATCATCTGACGGTAGAGTAATTTTTCTGAGTGTAGAATTTGCACCAACACTCAACGTCTTACTGTCCTCAATCCTTGTCTGGGACTTTGAGAGTACAGTGAGCTTTCTTGTCTCGCTCTCCAGAGACTCTGAAGTCTATGGCTTCTGCCTGCTTTTCAGGCCATCTCTCTTTCCACTTCTTGAGTGCTTTCTGCCCCATATAGTAATTGAGTCTCTTCAGTAGATCCAGCTTGCTGGTCCTCTCCATCTTTAGATGTGTTGTTTATTCATCCTAGGATACCTTTTCTTTTCTCAAGTCATTCATACCTGTTTGTCCTCCAAACCGAGCTGCAGTATCTGTGGAGTTCCTTTGTACAGAGCTTGCTTTACTATTCTTTCCTCACAGGGAGGGACAGTATTGTATTCACTCTTGTAGCCCCATACCAAAACATAATGTCTGACATGTAGTAGACATTTAATAAATATTTGTGTATACCTGGGTTTCAGATTATTCTTTTGGAACTCAAATTTCATGAGCCATGTCTCCAGATGGGGTATAGTGCAGAAAGGACCTCAAGTCCTCTGTCCCTGTTTCAGGCAGACAGACTCTTTTATATATGGGGCTTTCAGGAAAAGGTTCAATTGAAGAAAGGGATTCCTTGTTTTGAATTATGGTCTAGGCCACTGAACCATACCCTTAATGACAAATATTATTTTGCTTTATTTTATTTTTTTGGTTTTTTGAAACAGGGTTTCTCTGTGTAGTTTTGGTGCCTGTCCTGGATCTCACTCTGTAGACCAGGCTGGCCTCGAACTCAGAGATCCACCTGGCTATGCTTCCTGAGTGCTGAGATTAAAGGTGTGTACCATCACTGCCCAACTAATTCTTTTTTAAAATTGACAAGTGTTTTTGTTTGAATAAGAATGGCCCTCATTGGCTCATATACTTGAATGTTTAGTCACCATGGAGTAGCACTATTAGAAAGAATAGGAAAAATGTGTCCTTATTAGAGGAAGTGTATCACTAGGGGTGGGCTTTGAGGTTTCAAAAGCCCATGCCAGGCCCAGGCTCTCTCTTTCTGCCTGCGGAACAGGATTTAGCTCTCAACTACTGCTGTGGATATTGCTTTGTATAATTAAAATGCTGTTTGGCCAGTGGCCAGGCAGGAAGTATAGGTGGGACAAGAGAGAAGAGAATTCTGGGAGGTGGAAGGCTGGGAGAGAGACAGTGCCAGCCGCCGCCATGACAAGCAACATGTAAAGACACCAATAAGCCACAAGCCACGTGGCAAAGTATAGATTAATGGAAATGGGTTAATTTAAGATAGAAGAAGTAGATAACAAGAAGCCTGCCACGGCCATACAGTTTGTAAACAATGTAAGTTTCTGTGTGTTTACTTGGTTGGTTCTGAGCGTCTCTGGGCCTGGCGGATGAGAGAGATTTGTCCTGACTGTGGGCCAGGCAGGAAAACTCTAACTACAAACTACTTCTTCAGCACCATGCCTGCTGTGCCTGCTGCCAATCAGCCTGCCATGATGACAATGGACTAAGTCTCTGAAGCTGTAAACCAGGCCCCAATTAAACGCTTTCTCTTGCAAGAGTTGCCAAGGTCATGGTGGAGAATGATGGAGGATGGCAGCTGACCTTGACCTCCAGTCTCTATATGTGCACGCACACACATGTACATGTGTACACCCAAAAGTTATGTGCATACATTGTGCAGACAGACAGACAGACAGACAGACACACACACACACACAGAGGAGGGGGGTCAACAACATGAATAGTGAAATGAAAGCAAGTCCCCCTTTGTCTCACCCTTCTCGTAGGTGTGTGGAAGTGGTGAAGGCTTCTCAGTACGTGGAGTTGGCCAATGATCTGGAGATTAACAAAGCAATTACATACTTGAGACAAAAGGACTTCAACCAAGTAAGTGCAGCGGCATTTCTCAGGTTAGTTGGTCCAAGCAGTGAATACAGGGAAACTCCTTTCTAGAATGTTATTGAAGTGCTCTACCCCTCAGCTCTACCCCTACCCATAAACTCTGACAGGTTTTTAATATGTTGGTTCTGTTTCTTAAAATGTAAATACTTTCCATATTCTTAAATTACCAAACCTTGTGCTGGTTGAGGCCTTGAAATTCCCAGACTGCTCTGCAGAGAGCTAAGGCATGTAGAAGCTGGTGTGTGCAGGGAGCCCAAATAGCAGTATGATGGTCTTGTCTTGTCCTCTCTGAGCAGCTTTCCTGGAGGCTGTTTCGAGTATTTCCCTATGATAGACACTCGCTTGGAACCCTGGCATCCCTCACTGGCAGGCTGCTATCTTGTCTAGGGGTGGGGTGGAGTGTTTTGTTCCTTTCGGTGCTCGTTCAAGTAGAGCAGAGCTGAGACAGAAGTGAGGATCACAGAGTTACAAGGAGGAGGAGGAGAAGGAGGAGAAGGAAAGGAGGAGGAGGAGGAGGAGGAGGAGGAGGAGGAGGAAAGAAGGAGGAGGAGGAAGAGGAGGAAAGAAGGAGGAGGAGGAGGAAGAGGAGGAGGAGGAAGAGGAGGAGGAGGGATACCAAAAGAGAACAGGCAGAATGGCCACGGTTTCCTAGTTCATAAGCTGATGATGGGTTGTCTATGTACCTGCAACTCAAAACTCCATTTGACCCAGACAGCAGGGCTCAGGGGAAGCCACAGCATCTTTTCCACACTGCCCACGCCTGTGCTTTCTCTTTTCTTCCTGACTGAAGGACCCTCCTCTTGTCTGGAAGACAGGGGAAGGAGTAACTGCAGAGACTGGGGAGAACACCCTTCACTCAGAGCATGAGAACAGAGTGAAGCAATGCTGTGTTCATGTAGTAGTTAAACGGTTGACGGGCTGCAGTACCAGGAAGTGGCGAATTGTGTGGATCCATTTGCCATCCTCAAGTCTCTTAGTGTTTACAAAGCACTAAAGACTTCCAGAGAGTCCTCACATCTGCCCTGTCATTTTATTGTCACACCAAGGGGCTGGAGAGACAGCTCAGAGGTTAAGAGCACATACTTCTGCAGAAGTTCTGAGTTCGGTTCCCAGCACCCACATCTGGAGGCTCACAGCAGCCCGTAAATCCAGCTCCTGGGGACCTGACTCTCCTCTGGACTCCTAGGCCACCTGCACTCAGACGTGCATAATCACACAAGGATACACATACACATAATTAGAAAAATAATCAAAATAAGTCTTTTTTTAATGTCACTGTCAGCCTCAGTGGCTCATGCCTGTAATCCCAGCACTGGGGAGGTGGAGACAGGAGGATCAGAAGTTCAAGGTCATCCTCAGCTATTGGTAAGTCTGAGGTCAACTGAGTGCCATGAGACCCTGAATCAAACAAACAGCCACTGCAAAACACACACACACACACACACACACACACACACACACACACACACGTTGCAGTAGAATCATATGATGTGACACAAACTGGTCTCTGTTGCCTTGCTGAAGTGATCTTGGGACCTGAAAAATAATTTATGAATATGAAGTATACTGTTCTAGATGACACAGTAGAAAAAAATTTTATTTATCTCTTTTATCTTGACATTTTAAGTTTTTGTTTGTTTGTTTTTTAAGAACAGGTTAATAGTGTATTCCCATAGTTCATGTTTTAGAATTGTCCATCCAAAACTAAGCACTCTTGGTGCTGGAGAGCTGGCTCAGCAGTTAAGAGACTGACTGTTCTCCAAAGGGCCTGGGATTGGTTCCCAGTACCCATGTGGCAGCTCACAACCATCTGTAACTTCAGCACCATGGGATTTAATGCCCTCTTCTGGCCTCCACAGGTACCAGGCACATAAGTGGTAAAGACATACATGCAGGCAAACACTAATACACATTTTTTAAAAAGTAAGATTAAAATTTTAAAAAAGCACCCTTAACTTCTTCTGTTAAAATTAGCCCAGATCTGTTTTTTTTTTTTTTTTTTTCTCCTTGTTTGTTTGCTTGCTTGCTTGCTTGTTTTTTGTTGTTGATTTGGTTTGGTTTGAGGAGGGAGGGTTGTTTGTTTGTTTGGTGTGTGTGTGTGTGTGGTTGCTTTGTTTTTTTTGTTGTTGTTTTGTTTTCTTTGTTTTTTTTCTCCCTGGAGCTGAGGATCGAACCCAGGGCCTTGTGCTTGCTAGGCAAGTGCTCTACCACTGAGCTAAATCCCCAACCCTGCTTTGTGTTTTGAGACAGAGTTTTGCTGTGAAGCCCACTCTGGCCTCGAACTCACTGTGGATCCTCCTTCCTCAGCTTGAAAAGGCAAGGTGTGGTGTTAGGATGTTTCTTTTCTAGTGTTACTATCCTAGAAATGACCAGCAGTTTTCAAGGTCACTGAAAACCCTTTAGAAGAGTACTAGCATGCTGATTTGGGAGCCAGCATTGTGAGATGGTGTGTTTGCTTGTTTTCTGATGTGAGACATCACACCAAGACCTCTATACATTCTAGATCGGCACTGTGCCTCTGGGTGACACCGGTGGTAGCCTTGGAATCCAGTATTTTAAAAACTCTCATTCTAACCAAACCTGATCACAGTGCTTGCTGGTGTGACCTTGGACTCCAGCCTTGTGTGGTCCAGACCCTGGTCAGTTGCAGTCAGTTTAGCTGATGGTGGTCATAAAAGCAGGCAGGGTTTTTGCTTGGACACAAGGGATGCTATAAAGCAGAGACACCAAGATGTCAAGCATAAATGTATTTTTTTAAAAAGGAAGAAAATAAACCCCACTATCCCTTTTCACCTTTTCCTTCTCGTATCAAAGTAATTTCTAGGTTGGATAACCATGCACTGTTCATGTAAGGTGTCTAACTGTTGTAGACTGTTTAGATAGCATTCTATCAGACTTGACAGGTGGCTAAACATGTACTTCCATGTCTCAGGACTTGAAGATGGAATTATTTTTACCTACTTATGGTAATATTTTGGTAACAATCCCAGAATTGTTTTCTATTATTGATTTCGAACTGTTTGGCCATTCACTTTCCTCCTCCTCTGAGCATCCCAGTTACATTTATAAAAGCCCTTTTCCTGTGCTTGCCTCTGTCTTGTGTCCTCGTTAAAGAACATTTTTCTTAAAATATATTCATCCTTTTTCTGTACTTTATTCAGAACCTCTTGTGGGATCTTGGTCTTCAAGTTCTGGTTACCTCAGTAGCTCTCCAGTGCCTTCCAAGTTGTTATGGTGTTTATATAACTTTTTGGGTTGTTCTCCGTTGGAAAATGGCCCATAGATTAGTCTAAAATAGCTGTAACCAGAAGCTCTAGAACATTCTGTCAAGAAGTTGGACTGAGTTAGGGGAAAGTTTGGAGGTCCTCATCCCAGCGTGATGCGGGGTGAAGAGGGAACTCTCCTCTGACTCACGAGGCTCGGTATTCACAGCAACCCTTGCCGGGGCTTCAGTCCCTCTTCAGCTCTATCCAATTGACTTTTAAATCCCTCTCTATGCTCCTGAATTCAGTTGTTATTTCTTGTTGTCGGTCTTGTCTTTTTCTGTTCGATGATTTCTTTTCTTGAATGAAATTCTCATCCTGCCAACTGTCGTCTTGAACTTACGGCTGCTCTGTCCTGTACCCTCTGTCTCCCGCTCCACATAGACCCTTCCCCAACCGCGCCTTTTGGATACCGCTGTGTGGCAGTGGTAGTCATTTCAGACATTCTGTTTCTAGGCTGTGGACACCTTGAAAATGTTTGAAAAGAAGGACAGCAGAGTGAAAAGTGCGGCCGCTACCAACCTCTCCTTCCTGTACTATCTGGTAGGTTTTGCTTTGTTACACTGAGTTGTTGATGTGATATTTTTGATTGCCAAATTTCTACCTAAGCACGAAACTAAGGAAAGGCCTCCAGAGAAGCCTGGTGCACAGTGTGAGCGGAATGCCGCACACTGAGGACCGACTGTGACAAGTGCCGCCAGGGCCTGAGTTTGCAGACGTGAGTAAGAAGCTGTCTCTAAGAGGTGAGGGAGGACAACACCAGAGAATTACGGACTGACAGCTGCCAGACCGTGCCGAGCCAGCCCTTTCAACCATCGTGTTAGTGATGAAGAAAGTGGTGTCTCAGGGGAAGTGACTTAGACAGGGTTGCAGAGTACCATCTGTACAAGCATTCATTGAGTGCCTACTGGGTGCCAATCACTGGGACTCCTGGAAGTAGGTGGGCGCCACTTATGCCAGTTGCCTTCCAACTCCAAACTTGATTTGCCCTCTCCTCAGCCGCCGGGAGCAGCTCCTTCCCACCTCTGCAGGTTCCACTGAGTTCTCTCCTCCGCAGTCCCCCGCAGCCTCACAGCTTCCCTAAGTTCTGTTTGTTGTCCAGAAGACAGTGGTGTACGTCCTAGCTCTTCACAGCTGCTCCCCACTTCTTGGGACCAGTTTCTATAGAAGCTGTAGTTCAGAGTCCACACAAAGACTCGCACATAGACTCTGCTCACAGCAGCGTTATTCATACCAACCAAAAGTGAATGAAAGCAGCAGAGATATGTGTCAGTGACACAGGGATAAACCTGTGGGGTGTCCATATGTGGGCGTTAGTCAGCCATTAAAAGCACAGACCACTGACACATGGTACAAGACCTTACAAGCCACCAAGTGCAGGAAGCCAGACACAAAGGTCCTGCTTAATATCCATTGTCCAGACTAGGAAGGGAAATGAAAAGTAGAATACAGGTCTCCAGAGACTGAGAGAAGAGAAGCAGAGCGTGGCTGCTGATGGACACAGGCCTTCTGTTGAGGGAAGAAAAGTACCCTGCAATGTTTGCCACTGAGTTGGGCATTTTAGAGGGGCTCTCAGTCTCACTGAGCTGGCCTGGCACAGAAGGCTATGTCCCGATGAAATAAAGGGATCCACGGGTCTCGTGTGAACGATGGCGAGGGCCTGACCAAGCTTTTGGCTGGGGGAGGAAGAGAAGGCAGTACACGGGCAGCAGTGCCAACGCCCCGTGGGTGCCGCAGCCAGGTGCAGAGCAGGGGACGGCTGAGGCCTCCAGCTATTTCCGTGCTTCAGGTGGGAAGGCGGCTGCGCACAGCAAATGAGGACACGGGGCCTGGGCGGTGAATGTGGAACCGCCCACCTACAAATACTCTCGTTATCAAAGCAGGAGCCGAGAGAAGCCAGCCATAGGAACTTGGCTGCTTGAGCTTGAAGGCCACAAACAGCCTGTCAAAACCAAGAAATGTAAACTATTTGTCTCTGTTCATCTTCGTGTATAATCTCAGGAAGTCTGTTTATCGTTTCTGTAATCTCAGAACAATCTGAAGAGACTTGAAATTTAGACTTGAAGTTTATGTATCTTTCATACTGTAGGAAAATGAATTTGCCCAGGCCAGCAGCTATGCAGACTTAGCTGTGAACTCGGATAGATACAACCCATCAGCTCTCACTAATAAAGGGAACACGGTTTTTGCAAATGGTGATTATGAGAAGGCAGCTGAATTCTATAAAGAGGCCCTAAGAAATGATTCTTCTTGTACTGAAGCACTTTATAACATTGGTAAGTTCAATACGGCAAATTACATTAAGGAATTGTTGACATCTTTTAAAAAAAAATGACAGATTACTGGGCAGTGGTGGTGCATGCCTTTAATCTCAGCACTTGGGAGGCAGAGACAGGCAGATCTTTGTAAATTCAAGGCCAGCCTGGTCTACAGAGTGAGTTCCAGGACAGGCACCAAAAGCTGCACAGGAAAACCCTGTCTCAAAAAACCTAAAAAAAAAGGGGGGGGGGGGCGGGCTAAAGAGATGGCTCAGTGGTTAAGAGCACTGGCTGTTCTTGAGTTCAATTCCCAGCAACCACATGGCAGCTCACAACTACCTGTAATGAGATCTGGCACCCTCTTCTGGTGTGCAGGCATACATGCAGGCAGAACACTATACATAATAAATAAATAAATCTTTTTAAAAAATAATAAATAACCAATTATTCTTAGTGGAGTTAATGATTCAAAATCCATGCTATGTAAAATTTGGATCAGCATTGTTATATTGCTCTCCAAAAGACTTTTCTAATATCTGTATTATAAGACTGACTGTGTCCTTAAGTTTTTGATGACATGAGATGATATTTTTAAATGTTTCCCAAATAGGAAAGAAAAAAAAAACACTGATTTTCCTTTTTAATTATGAAAAGTGTCAAATATACAAAAAGTACTTAGAGAGTGTTTAGTGTCACAGTTTGACACATTTTAATATTTTGCCAAATATGCTTCAGAAATTTTTTATATTTTTCCTATTTTTATTTTATGTGTGTGGGTGTTTTGCCTGCAAGCCTATCTGTGCAACCCTTATGTGGCTGGAACACACAGAGACCAGAACAGGGTGTCAGATCCCTTGGAACTGGAGTTACAGGTAGTGTGGCCACCATGTGGGTACTAGGAACCAAACCTCGGTCATCCGAAAGAGCAGCCAGTGCTCCTGACCACAGAGCCGTCTCTCCAGCCCCTCAGATTTTGGTTGTATTATTTGTACTATTATAAAACATGAAGGTTCAACACCATCTCATTCCCTTCCTATCCTCACAGGTTGCCTGATATGGGCATTGTTGCTTCCAAGGTGTTGCAAAGCACATATATGTCTGTAATACTGGGGCTGGTTTCTTTGGTTATTGATGTTTCTTTTAAAATATGCTTCTCTTTGCTTGTGTTGTTTGATTGTGAATTTTGTTTGTATTTTTGGATTTCTTGTCTTGTCTTTTTCTCATTGTTTCCCTTTCCTTGGATGTCTGATGCTCTTAGACTATTTCCTGGTGTTTAGCAAGTTGCAGATAAAAGCTGAGTTGGGGGGCTGAGGACATGGCTGTTGGTAAAGTCCTTGCCACACAAGCAAGAGAACCTGAGTTCTGATCCGCAGCACTCACTTAAAAAGCCAGACAAGGCAACACATGCCTGTAATCCCATCACTTGGTAGGCAAAGAAAGGCAGATGACCTGGGGATTGTCTAGCCGACTAGTCTAGATGAATTGGTGAGTTCCAGGTTCAGTAGGAGATCCTGCCTCAAAAAGATAAGGTAGAGAGTACTTGAGGAAGATACCCAGCATGGATCTCTGGCCTCAAGATGTATGTGTACACATGTGCATGCACACATACATGTACATATCACAGAACAAGGAAAAGATTAATAGGATCTGTGTTCGTTAGTAAGAATGATGAACTGTGCTTTACATAAGCAGCCAGTCTGGCCTGGTCTGTTTCGTTAAGACTGGCCTGTCAGTCAGTTGTCTGCCTAACAAAAGGAGAAAGACTCACTACTGCCAACCCTCCAGATGAGGTGTGGGACTAGGGAAGAGGTAGGAGGTTGAGGCACGTCACTGAGAAATGGCAGGAAGGGACTGAGGGTGTGACATTTAAGCTCTGGAAAGGTCTGATGGCATAGGGAAGAGAAGGGCACAGGCCTTCCTCTGGTAGCTTAATCGCCTACTTAGAGCCTTTTTACTTTATACATTTTAGATACTTTCCAGACTTTTTTTTTTTTTTGCTTTATTTTTCCTCTGTAATTTAAAAGTAAATTTTGAATTTTTAAAACATTTTATTAGCAAGTATTAATCATACATAATAGTGGGTTTCTTTGTGACATTTGCACGAACATAATGTATTTTTATCATATTTACCTCCTCTGCCCATTGCCCTCTTGTGTCCACACTCCTGCTGACCCCTTTCCTCTTCCTAACTAGCTCCCTTCCACTCCTGTCCTTGAATGTCTTGTAATGAAGTAAGGAGCTACCTTGTCCTTCTCATGCACAGTCAAGCAGTCCCAGCACAGCTCATCACATCTACCCCTCATCTCCACCCACTTCAGTGTCTGTTAAAGTTTACAGCTGGACCCATATCTGAAGTGTTTGTTCTATCCTTGGAGTCCATTTGTTGGTTTCTGTCTGCTGTCCTTGATGTCCTCCCCCCCTCTTCCCCCCACCCTCCCCACCCCTACACACACACACACACACACACACACTCTTTAAAAATCACTGGAGCTGTCTAATGTCTGCTTGGAGAAATCCCAGCCCCTGTTGTTTAAAACTGCTCAGTTTATTTTCATGTTCTATCTGGATGATTTTGCATAGATTTACATAGTTATCCGTTGTCTTAAGTACACTGATGCCTGTGATGCGCTTTCTTCTCAAGGCCTCACCTATAAGAAGCTAAACCGACTGGATGAAGCCTTGGACTCCTTCCTGAAACTGCATGCAATCCTCCGGAACAGCGCTCAAGTTCTTTGCCAGATAGCAAATGTGTATCTCACCTAAAAACTTAAGAACATTATTAATCCCCTCAATTGGAAATTGAATATTAATTATTAAGTAATATTAACCATGGAGACAATTACTGAGGATAATATAACAGATTAGCCTGCTGAAAATAGTTCAATTGGTAAAAGATCATTTGCATCCTAAGAAGAATTAGTTTAAAAGAGTTGTTAATTTTTATTTTAAAAAAACTAATTGAAGGATTGAGGACATTTTGAATACACATAATCTTGAGTGAAAGTTAATTAGATACTTTAGATCATTGTACTAATTCTGATTTTGTTTAGAAAGTTCATGTAAGGTATTGAAAATTGTGACTAATTAGCACTGTTGAGTTTAGGTAATGAATTAATTTAGCTGGTGTGTAGATATGGTGAAGCTAGCTCTCTGAAACTGTTATCCTCAGAAGTTTTCAGTGCTGTGTGGCCTCGTTCATCAGCTCTCATGCTGGTGTGTGCTGTGTGTGCGTGATTAGATCCTGTGTTTGGATCTCTGCATGCAGCACTATAAGGTATTGCTGCCATGTCAGTTTCTGTGACACTGAGGTCCCTTTGTTTCCTCTCAGGGTTAGAAAAGCAGATGTGTGGATGTTTTAATGCCTCTCACTGATTGGAAAGTACTTGACTTCTCTCATTTTGATGAACTTTGACCACACCATTGAGAAGAGCTAATGTTTAGGTTTTCATATACTGTTACCTTGATATGTTTCATGTAAATATAGTTAGAGAAAGGTGAGGCATAGTATTAAACTAAGTGCTGCCCAATCTACTTCGGATAGGTATATTTTAATTTTTTTCATAAATTTTTAGAGCTGACAGCATTATAGTTATTCCTTTTATTCTTTGTGTTTATTTATTATTGTGTTTCAAGCAGTGCTGAAGGTGGAACATGGGGCCTTGCTCTTGCTGGGTAAATGCTCTACCATTACGCTGCACCCCAGGAGGTATAATTTTATCCATTTTTTCCTGAAACTAAACATCATGACTCTGCGGGTGCCTAGTTAGTGACTGTCAGTCTTAGTTGATGAATTTGAGACTTTGAATAAACTTCCTTGTTTTCTTTCCTGTGGTATCACATTTGCTTTGTCATATTCAAAACAAGGGACCAAGCTGAGCAGTAGCAAGTACCCATAACCCCAAGCTCCTGGGAGGCTGAGGCAGGAGCATCTGGAGAGCAAGGCCTGCTTGGCAACAGTGTAGCTGGCCTCATCTCCCAAACAACCACGAGAAACCCTGACACACACCAAACAGAAAAGCACAGGTGACTTCTTGCTAAACAGACCTGGGGTTGGGGGATGTTCATTCCATTCCACATCAGATATAAGTAGGTGATAGTCAACAGATGTTGATACAAACAGAGTGCTTGTGTATATGCAGAGGACTTACTGGGTACTACAGGAAACTCCAGAAAGTGCCCTGTCCTGCAGCTTATACTGTAATTAGGGAAAACACGTAAGAAAAATGCAGGAAGCCAGTTTCTTTACTGTGCTGAGTTTAAGAGAGCTGGAGTCACTGAGCAAACTTTCTGGCATTCCTGGGCAGTGCTTTGAGTGATTCTCTAGACATTTGGTCCTGGTTCCTTTTCCAGCTCTGCAAAAGCATTATAATAATAAATATATAAGATAACTATGCTGCTGTCTGCTCTAAAATTTTGTGAAAAAAATAAGTCTACATCTAGAATAGATAGTACTTCAAGTTATTAATGGTATACCTATCCTTTTCCTAAACTTTGACAGGGAACATGTCAAATACCTACACTTTAACTCTCCCAAGGTTGTAGTCAGTTTATCAAAATGAGAGAAATCAAGGTGCTTTTCCAATACAGTGAGGGGCGTTTAAACAGTAACACGTGTCTGCTTGTCTGAGCGGAGGGGAGACAGCTGAAGGAAAGCTAAAGGGGAGTAGACTAGAGAGAGCCAAGGTGTACGTGGGCAGCACTGCCCATTTCCCTCCTCCTGGAGAGGGCTGGAACCACAGCGTGTTCCCGAGGAAGCATTGTCATTGCAATATTTCCACGTTTGCTTATCGGTGACTGAACCTTAACTGCCGTTGCCCGAGATACGAGCTAATGGAGGATCCCAACCAAGCCATCGAGTGGCTGATGCAGTTGATCAGTGTCGTGCCGACTGACTCCCAAGCTCTGTCTAAACTAGGGGAACTATACGACAGTGAGGGAGACAAGCCCCAGGCGTTCCAGTATTACTATGAGGTGGGCGTGCTGTCCTGCTTGTCTCCTGCTTTCTGACGTTTTGTGGATTTCAAGGGAACAGGCCCTAACATTTTAGAAGGCTTAATTGGTTTAAAACTAATAAGGATTTGTTAAAAATAAACTTTCTTCTTCTGCTTTTTTTTTTTTTTCCGAGACAGGGTTTCTCTGTGTAGCTTTGGTGCCTGTCCTGGATCTCACTCTGTAGACCAGGCTGGCCTTGAACTCACAGAGATCCGCCTGGCTCTGTCTCCCAAGTGCTGGGATTAAAGGCATGCACCATCACCACCTGGCTTTTTAAGTGAGTTTTTGTTGTTTTTTTTAAAATAATTTATTTGTTTTTATTTTAGGTGTATTGATGTTTTGCCTGCATGCATGTCTGTGTGAGATGTCAGATCTTGGAGTAACAGACAGTTGTGAATTGCCATGTGGGTGCTGGGAATCGAACCCAGGTCCTCTGGAAAACCAGTCTGTGCTCTTAACCACTGAGCCATCTCTCCAGCCCCCAGAATAAAACATTCTTAAACTATAGTTTTGATTCATTTTAATTAAAATGAAAAATACTAACTCATTTTTCTTAAACCACAATTTGCATTTCCTGATTTTTTTGGTTTTTCGAGATAAGGTTTCTCTGTGTAGCTTTGTGCCTCTCCTGGGACTCACTTGGTAGACCAGGCAGGCTGGCCTCGAACTCACAGAGATCCACCTGGCTCTGCCTCCCGAGTGCTGGGATTAAAGGCGTGCGCCACCACTGCCCGGCTCCTGATTCTTTTAAATATTTAATATAACTCAGATCATATATACCTGAAAACGGTCAAGTTTACCTACATTTTCTAAGTCTTATATAGTTTTAGACCTTGTAAAGTCATCTTTATACTTCATTTTTTTTTATAAATAAATCCACTTAACAGATAAAGTAACCAGGTATATTCTGTGTTCTCTCTAGTCATACAGGTATTTCCCTTCTAATATCGAGGTCATTGAGTGGCTTGGAGCTTATTACATTGATACCCAGTTCTGTGAAAAAGCTATTCAGTACTTTGAAAGAGCATCTCTTATACAGTAAGTAACTGTTTGGATTTTATTTTTAGTTAGTGTCTTGCATTGAGACTGTTTTTAATTCCTAAAAAAATTAGTATCTGATAAGCCTAATAAATTCATGAAAATATTTTAATGAGTTGTTTTCATTTCCTTGTATTTTTCATTTTACTTTGTCTCTATTGTGACAGATATATTTTCCTTTGCATAAGAATTTTAAATACCTTTTACGATGTACTTTGTCAGTCTTCCTTACCTGAACCTCAGTGAACAAGTAGTGTCTATTTACAAATCAGAAAGTGACTTTCTAAGTCATAGGACAATTTTATTGCCAGAAGAGTCTTCACAGAAGGAAGTCGTATCGGTTTCAATTTACAGTTGCTGATTATTGACCCTTACTCATTTTTCCCTTTTCATCTCAGCCTCCTCCTGGCTTCCGTTCTGATCATGGCCTGTCTGGAATGCCTGCCTGGTCATACCTGTTCCGTTTCTTGCTGGTTCCTCAGTTCCATTTTCTCTCTTGTTTTGCTGGCCCGTCTGCTCTCCCAAAGTTTTGTTCTTGGGTTAATGCAGCCATTTATTCCATTGGGAACAGCTGTGCAGACGTTAAATGATGTGCCCTGGTAAACAGATGCCGTCGTGTAAGTCTGTGTCAGTGCAGCTCTGCTCCTTAGTCTCCGGTTCCTCGTCTGCTCGGCCTTCTCAGATCTCTTCAGCGCCTCTCCTTGTTTTACACTTGCGTTTCCCTGTGAAGTCCCTCTACTCTTCTCTCCCTCCTTTTCTCTCTACCGTCATTGGCTTCTGGTCTTATGTGTTTTTAGTGGCAGAGGCATTCAGTATACATTAATTGCATTTTCTCTATATTTTTGATCAGATATTTACTGTACTGTACAGCGTAATTTCCTTTCTGGTATGTTAAATCATTTTTAAAATACATTTTTATTTTTGCCAGGCCTGGTGGCACACGCCTTTAATCCAAGCACTCAGGAGGCAGAGGCAGGTGGATCTCTGAGATCGAGGCCAGCCTGGTCTACAAAGCAAGTTCCAGGACGGCCAGGGCTACACAGAGAAACCCTGTCTCAAAAATACCAAAACAAACAAACAAAAAAAGACTTATTTTCAGTTGATACATAATTATTGTAGATACTATGTGCTAAGTTTATTGCTGTATAAAGTCTGCTTCTATCATAAGAACATAAGCTCTTAAGGAGTGGGAATGTTCATTCTCTGTCATATAACTCCTTACATATTATAGAGAACTGGCAAATGGTTTAATTCAATTTAATTTCTTCTTGTGACGCCTATGATAGAAACATCTCTCCTGGTTGTATTGCCTATATTTTTGTGGTTCTTAGTGATCTAGTGTTTCTTACTTGTTTAAGCCTATACTTTTGTTTTATATTTTCTGTATATCTATAAACTACATCTTAAAATATTAAGAAATACTAGCCCCAGCTGATTAGTCATCTGTAATCCCAATGCTTGAGAGCTGAGGCAGGAGATTTTCCACAAGTTCAAAGCCAACCTCTTGGTATACAGTGTGAAACCTGTTTCAAAAAAGAAAGAAAAGGAATGAAGGAAAAAGGAAAAGAAAAGAAATTCTACTCCTATTGATCCATTATTCAATGCAATTCTATTGCTTAGCAGTTTTGGAGAATGTTATTTAGTATATTCATCATGATTACTATCATGAAACTCCATCTGAAGACCAGTGTATTCACTGTGGGAGCTCCAGGAGAGGAAGAGAACGGAGCAGAGAAACTGCTGAAACTCACTGTGGCCAGCATTTCCCACAGTTGAGGAAGGTTGTGGATCTGTGAGTCTACAGAGCTCAGTGAACTCCAAGTGGGAAAAACTCGAGGGACCCCATGAGACACTTTAGCCACACTGTTGAGAAAGTCTTGAGAGCATCAAAAGGAAGTGTCATCACATACAAGGGGTGCTGGATAAGATTAAGCAGAGTCCTCAGCAGAAATCTTGAAGTCCAGAAGACAGTAGATGGTATATATAAAAGTCCTGAAATCTCTGATCGTAAAGATGATCATACATACCAAAATCTCTGAGGAATATATGCACAAAACTGAAATATAATAAAAGAACTTAGTAAAATTGCAGGATATAAAATCACATAAAATCTTTTTGTATTTCTGTAGACTTGCAATAAACAATCCAAAAAGGATAACTATGAAATTAGTAAAAAAAAAAAAAAAAAAAAGTATCATTCATAACAGCATTAAAAAGAATAAGGTAACTAAGAATTCATTTAATTCTTTAGCTAAAAAGCATGTGCTTAAAGCCATGACTCACTCCTGAAAGAGATTAAGTACATAAACAAATGCAAAGACACCAAGTACATGGACTAGGGTTGAGAGTAGTTCCAAGCAGAGTGACCTTAAGGTCAAGGCTCTCCCTATCAAAATCTCCATTGTATTTTTTATAGACAGAAAACCCACCTAATAATCATATAGAATCTCTAGCCAAAAAGGAACAAAGTTGGAAAATCAGAATTCCTATTTTCCGAATGTGCTTGCATACAACCATAATCAAATAGTGTGGTACTAAAAAGGGGCTAGAAAGACAGATGGAAGAACAGCCACTAGCACCCCAGACTAACTTCTCATAGATGGAAGTTGATTTCCTACAAAGGTAGCAAAACCATCCAATGGAGGAAGGATGGTCTTCAACTAAAAATGTTTGACAAACTAGATACTTACATGACAGAAAAATCAACTTTGAAACCAACCAATGGTACACACCAGTAATCCCAGCTACTCTGTAGCTAAGGAAGGAAGATTGAAAGTTCAAGGACAATCTGGGTTACAAATCAATCCTCCATCTCAAAAACAACCACAGAAAATTGAACCCTTAGTTTACTCCATATACAAAAATGAACTTAAAGTGGATTAAAGACCCAAATAAATGTAAGACTAAAAACTATAAAACACAAGAGAGTGCTGTGGATATCGCTCTGTGTAAATAAAATTCTGATTGGCCAGTGGCCAGGCAGGAAGTATAGGCGGGACAAGAGAAAAGAGAATTCTGGGAAGTAGAAGGCTGGAGAGACACTGCCAGCCGCCACCATGAGAAGCAACATGTAAAGACCCTGGTAAGCCACAAGCCATGTGGCAGAGTATAGACTAACAGAAATGGGTTAATTTAAGATAGAAAAAGTAGATAACAAGAAGCCTGCCACGGCCATACAGTTTCTAAACAATGTAAGTTTCTTTGTGCTTTCTTGGTTGGGTCTGAGCGACTATGAGTCTGGCAGGTGAGAGAGATTTGTCCTGACTGGGCCAGGCAGGAAAACTCAAACTACAAGAGAGGGCTGGAGAGATGGCTTAGCAGCAATTAAGAGCACTGGCTGCTCTTCTAGGGGACCCAAATTCAATTCCCCGCACCCACATGGAGACTCACAACTGTCTATACTTCCTGTTCCAGGGGATCCTACACCCACACACAGGCATACATGCAGGCAGAACACCAATGTACATAAAATAAAAAATAAACACTCATTAAAAAAAAAAAAAAACACCTTGGTGGAAATTGTTTATGCCATTGAGTGTGGCAAAAACTCTTAGAAATTACATCAGAACACAGAAATAGACAATTAGACTTCATCAAGTTTCCAGGCTTCTTCTTAACACATAAGAGTACAGAAGGAAGCCTCAGAGTAGGTCATTACCGAAAATGTATAAAGAACTACTGCAACTGGACAGTAACAAGACTGAGCAAAGATTTCGAGCACATTTTTTGTGAAGGTGGTGTAGACTGCTGATAAACACATGCAGAGATGCTTGGCTACATCCGGCGTCGGGGAGTGATTGAGTCGCACACATGCACACATGGGCAGCAGAATTGGACTTCGTGAGTTATTTGAAAGAAGATAGGAACTAGGCATGGGATTGTTGAAGGGGTGCCCTGGGACAATGGAGGAGGAAATTGGGAGTCAGCATTATCATATTTCATTGTATGCATGTATGAAATTCTCAAAGAATAAAAAAAAAAAAAAAAAAAATGGGGGCTGGGCTGTAGAGATGGCTCAGTGGTTAAGAGCACTGGCTGTTCTTCCAGAGGTCCTGAGTTCAATTCCCAGCACCCATATGGTGGCTCACAACCATCTGTAATGAGATCTGGCGCCCTCTTCTGGCCTGCAGGAATATGTGCAGACAGAACACTGTATATATAATAAATAAATCTTTAGACGAGCGGTGGTGGCGCACGCCTGTAATCCCAGCCCTCGGGAGGCAGAGGCAGTGGATCTCTGTGAGACCAGCCTGGGCTACAAAGTGAGTTCCAGGACAGCCTCCAAAGCTACAGAGAAACCGTGTCTCGAAAAAAACCAAAAAAAAAAAAAAAAAAAAAAAATGGGGGGTGAGGGGCAACAAGGTCTCACTGTGTTGCCCTGGCTATCCTGAAACTCAGTATGTAGACCAGGCTGGCCTCAAAATCAGACTGGGATTAAAGATGTATGCCACCATGCCTGGTTCAAAGAGTAAATTTTTAAAATTAATTTTTTTAAGGTTGGGCTAAAACACAAAAAAGGTGAATTAAAAAGGCAGAGTATAACTTGAGGATTGGATAAAAAGCGTTGAGGAGGATGTAGAAAAACAGGAGCTTTTGCACATTGCTAGTGAGAAAATACGATGTTGTCTTGTGTAAATAGTTTGCAGTTCTTCACAAAGGGACACTTAGACTCACCAGAGGACCCAGCAGCGCAGCTCCTAGACAGGCGTCGAAAGGAAGAAAGAGAGGATGCACATTCTGACCTTCAGCTAACAGCCTTGGAAGTCAGATAGTGGTTACATGTGAAGAGGAGGGGGATAGTGGTATTCAGAGACAATAAAACACCACTGTGGTCGTGAGAGTGTGGTGCCAGGAGCCGGCATAGAACAGTAGACTGCAGGTTGTGAAGGATGTCGGAGGCTGGGCTGGGCCTTCCACAGAGGGAGTGCATGTGACCTGGAGTCTAGCTCGGGTAGCCATGCTCCCCCTGCCTGGATTTGCTGAAGCTGCGGCTTCAACGGGCCTACTCGAAGAGGACTAGAGAGGCAGACAGGCACTGGAAGATGCGTAAACTGGGTTAGGACCCTGAGCGTAACATGGGTGGAGTAGGTGACTGGCTTCAGCGGGAAAGTAATACAGTTTACTATGTATTTTATTTAGATTGCAGTGGGTAGGTATATGGCAGAGGGCTAAAATTAAGAACTTGCCACACATCAGTGCTGAGATTGAAGCCCGTGTGTGTCCAACCCCAAAGCTGGTAGGTAGGCTTGCCATCAAACTAGCTTGGAGTTCGAAGGCCACTGGAAGCCCCTGGAGGAGCACAAGGGAGATTTGAAGGCAGGGGAGTATTAAACACTTCCCTAGGCTGACCCTGATTCAGACCTGGGGCTGGGGTGAAGACAGGATTTCCCACTGTAACCCAGACCAGCCTAGAACTCACTGCATAGCAGGGGTGGCTTCAGAATCACAGCAATTCTTCTGTCTCAGCCTCCTGTGCGTGCTGAGAATCCAAGCATGTGCCACCATGCCTGTTTTGGATGTTTGTAATGTTAGTCTCTAGAGGTCTTGGTTAGGATTATTACTTTAGAAAAGAATGTGATTTCTTGTTAAAGGTGAAAGGGGCATAAATAGAGTTCTCTTTCCCTCTCTTTTGATTAAAGCCTGCTTGTTCTAACACAAGATCAAATATTTTTATGTTCTAAATTTGTGAGCCTGTATATTACTAATAAAGATTAAATAAACAAAAGGTCTGAGGTCTTAAAAGGAAATATAGGTAGAAAGCTTAATGAATCCATTTCACTGTCTCATTATTTTTGTTTCATCTCTAATTTCTTTCTTTTCTAGGCCCACACAAGTGAAATGGCAGCTGATGGTAGCTAGCTGTTTTAGAAGAAGCGGTAAATGTTTTGACTTTATTCATTTCTTATTTAGTTTGTGTCTTTTCTTTTAGGTAGTTATGCATATAAATGTGCTCCAGTTGAATGTTTATTAAACATTAGCTTTCTAAATAACTACACATAATTGAAGCATATCATGTAAAAAAACATAATAATTACTACATACAGAAAAGGTCATGCTTACTAAGCAGGGGTGTTTTGTTTTTGTTTGAGGCAAAAGCGGAGGCTTAGCACTGGGTTTGAATTTAAGAGCAAACACTCTACCACTGAGTACACCCTAGCCTGCAAGATATTCCAGTAACTCTTCTAAAAACAGGTTGTTTCTCAAAGTTAACATGAAATCATTGCATGTTAACCACAAAATATTCTTTTTATATTAGTTTCTATTTCCACATTTTGCCCGAGTGATTCTTAATTCAACACTGTGACATTGGGAACCGTGTTATTTACAACAGAGATCACTAGGTGCAGAGATGGGTGCTTCTGTCCTAAGGAGCTGCCTGTAGCTTAAATGCCGGAGGGTCAGCTAGGAGGTCAGTGTTAACAAGTTTATAAACCCTCCTTAGACCATGAAATGCCCAGGAAAAGACCGTCCTGACCCCACAGGAGGCACAAGCTGAGATGGTCAGTGCTCACCTGCTCGAATGGGAGGTTTCCTGATGCCCATCAGAGTCCTCGGAATGGCTGGGGCATACGTTACAAACTTAGTTTGGTCCTAAAGTACTGGAGGGCTCACCCTTTACCACTGCCGTGGCCCTGTCAGATGGCCAGTTTGACTGAGAGGTGCACATTTATCTGCGCAGGACCACAAGTCACACCCCACGCTCTGAATGGACCTACACATTAGCCACTGAATTAATCATTTCTGCTGAGAAGTGAAGACTAAATCTCGACCATTTCCTTCCGCTCTAGCCTTTTGTCAACTGCGGCTGGTTATTCATTTATTTTTTGTTTTGTTTTTGAAACCCAGTCTTACTGTGTGGCCTGAAACTCTCTGTGTAGTCAGGCTGGACCCTGCTCGACAGTGGTCTGCTCTGCTTCCTGAGTGCTGAGGGCACAGGCATGAGGCACCACACCCACATTTTATACATATAGTCCTCCCAGAAATTACTCAAGAATGATACATATTTGCTTGTGCACACATGAAAGTTTTCTACTAAAACCATTAAAGTATGCCAATGCTTTGGATTAAAATCAAAATTTTATTAAATTTAGTAAGATTTCTATAACCTTATATAACTAGCTATTATTACATTTTCCTCTCTCTTTACTTACAGGTAACTACCAAAAGGCATTAGATACTTACAAAGAGATCCACAGGAAATTTCCAGAGAATGTTGAATGTAAGTGACCTTGTATTTTATAACTTTAAAGGCAAATTTTCCACATTCTGTGTTCTAATAGATAGTTAAATTTGCTGCAGTCATAGTATGCATAAATGAAGCCTCAATTGTGGTACATAGCTTTAAGAGTTTTTATGCAAGCTGGGCCATAGTGGCGCACGCCATTAATCCCAGCACTCGGGAGGCAGAGCCAGGCGGATCTCTGTGAGTTTAAGGCCAGCCTGGTCTACAGAGCGAGATCCAGGACAGGCTCCAAAGCTACACAGAGAAACCCTGTCTCAGAAAAACCAAAAACAAAGAAAGGGAGGGAGGGAGGGAGAGAGGGAGAAAAAGAAAGAAAGAAGGAAGGAAGGAAGGAAGGAAGGAAGGAAGGAAGGAAGGAAGGAAGGAAGGTTTGGTCCTCAGCTCCGGAAAATAAAAATTTTTAAAAAAAGAAAGAAATGCGTTTTTATACAATAATAAAATTTGACTCCATAAGTATGCATTTTATAAAACTTAGTTGTTGATAGGTTTAAGTATAATACCACATTCTACTTATAATTAAACAAATCTGCATCTCAAGCTAGAATGCTTGCCTGACATGAACAAAGTCCTGCTTTGGTCCCATACCAACTAGATCCAGATGTGGTCCAGTGGTGCGGAGGTGAAGGCAATAGGGTTAGAGGTCTGGAGTTTAGGTTATCCTCAGTTACATGCGTTTATATAAACAGTGATGTTTTATAGGACAGGCATTTGTAGGATTTTTATTGGAGTATGTGTATATGTAATGTGTGGGTAGGTACACGTGTACCACAGAGTGCCTGTGCAGACCAGAGGACAACTTTGTGGGGTAGATTCTCTCTGTCCACTTTTACATGGGTATGGGGGATTGAATTTAAGTTACAAGGTTTGCATGGAAACTGCCTTTACCTGATGAACCATCTTGCCAGACCAAGAGAAGCACTTTTTCTAATTTTTTTTTTTTGTTGTTGTTGTTTTTTGAGCTGAGGATCGAACCCAGGGCCTTGGGCTTGCTAGGCAA